>NC_090939.1:27029443-27358610 GCF_040938575.1 Ambystoma mexicanum | reverse complement strand
AGCGCTATTCCACTGACCTCGTTTTTGCCAGTGGCGTTTTTCACACCTTGATGTAGTTTAGTCTGTAGGTGGCGTGTTATAAATCCAAAATTCAAATTGAAATTCAAAATGTAAAATTCTTTTCCGGTTTTCCTTTTATCTCTTGGACCGCTCTTCTTCTGTGTCCAGTGCTGGTGTTCACTCTTCTCATTTTTCTTTCGGCCATGGTGCCCCCCCCACGGGTCAGTCCTTGGGCTTCTGCTATTTGCTATTCACACTAGTCCTCTCTCTTGGTTTGGATTGCCGGATGTTTAGGGGGAGGGTCTGCTCCTTTCTTTCCTGCTCTCTCTACTCATGGCTGTCCTTCTACACCTTGTCCTTTGCATGGAATCGAGGTGTGTTGCTGATCCTTCCCGCGCTTTCTCTCTTGACACCTCTTTTACTTGTCACTCGTACTATTGTCAAGATTAAATGTCTGCCAGGGACATCCTTTCTTACCTTTTCTCCTCCTAAGACTCTTATTCTTTCGCTAATTCTCTAGACTCGATAATTGCTCGTCCGGCTTCACTGCCCCCCCCCCCCATGTTCTCCACCCCACCTTCGCAGACAAACTATCCTAGGAGATAAATGTCAGGAAAAGCTTCTTGGCGCTTCTCGAAATGATCATGCAGCGCTGTGGTGATTGGTGAATGAACGAGAGGCCGAAAAGCATAAGCTTCAAATGAGCAGCCACTCATGAGCTACTTGGATCCATTGAGTAAAGAGTAACTTTGGAAAAGAAACGAAGAGTAATGATAGTAAAAACCATGGGGTTCAGTGGAGGATTTAGGGGTCGCTTCGGTGAGGGAAGGAGAGAGTGGCAAACATTAACACCAACGGCCAGTGGTACAAACTGCCACCGAGTTCATTCCCAGTAAGTTTCATGATAATAAGATACATTATAATAACGGAATTCAGATCTAATAAAGCCGTCAGACCAGATGTGCTGAGCAATCATGTGTTCAGGGAGGAACCGGACTACTGAGTGCTGTATTCAGGGCGTATCTGGACTATTGAGTGCTGCATTCAGGGCAGATCCGGACTATTGAGTGCTGCATTCAGGGCAGATCCGGACTATTGAGTGCTGTGTTCAGGGAGGATCTGGACTATTGAGTGCTGCATTCAGGGAGGATCCGGACTATTGAGTGCTGTATTCAGGGCGGATCCAGACTATTGAGTGATGTATTCAGGGCAGATCCGGACTATTGAGTGCTGTGTTCAGGGAGGATCTGGACTATTGAGTCATGTATTCAGGGCGGATCCAGACTATTGAGTGCTGCATTCAGGGCATATCTGCACTATTGAGTGCTGTATTCAGGGTGGATCCAGATTATTGAGTGATGTATTCAGGGCAGATCCGGACTATTGAGTGCTGCATTCAGGGCAGATCCGGACTACTGAGTGCTGTGTTCAGGGAGGATCTGGACTATTGAGTGTTGTATTCAGGGTGGATCCACACTATTGAGTGCTGCATTCAGGGCATATCTGCACTATTGAGTGCTGTATTCAGGGCAGATATGCACTATTGAGTGCTGTATTCAGGGTGGATCCAGATTATTGAGTGATGTATTCTGGGCAGATCCAGACTATTGAGTTATGTATTCTGGGCGGATCTGGACTATTGAGTGCTGCATTAAGGGCAGATCCAGACTATTGAGAGCTGCATTCAGGGCAGATCCGGACTATTGAGTGCTGAATTCAGGGCGGATCCGGACTATTGAGTGCTACATTCAGGGCAGATCCGGACTATTGAGTGATGTATTCAGGGTGGATCCAGACTATTGAGTGCTGCATTCATGGCAGATCTGCACTATTGAGTGCTGTATTCAGGGCTAGATCTGCACTATTGAGTGATGCATTCAGGATGGATCCAGACTATTGAGTGATGTTTTCTGGGCAGATCCAGACTATTGAGTGATGTATTCAGGGCAGATCCGGACTATTGAGTGCTATTCAAGGCAGATCCAGACTATTGAGTGATGTATTCAGGGTGGATCCAGACTATTGAGTGCTGCATTCATGGCAGATCTGCACTATTGAGTGCTGTATTCAGGGCGTATCTGGGCTATTGAGTGATGTATTCAGAGTGGATCCAGACTATTGACTGCAACATTCAGGGCAGATCCGGGCTATTGAGTGATGTATTTAGGGCGGATCTGGACTATTGAGTGATGTATTCAGGGCTGATCCGGACTTTTGAGTTATTGGGTGATGTATTCAGGGTAGATCTGGACTATTGAGTGCTGTGTTCACGGAGGATCCTGACTGTTGAATGCTGTATTCAGGGCGGATCCAGACTATTGAGTTATTGAGTGAAGTATTCAGGGAGGATCTGGACTATTGAGTGCTGTGTTCAGGGAGGATCTGGACTATTGAGTGATGTATTCTGGGCGGATACAGACTATTGAGTGGTGTATTCAGGGAGGATCCAGACTATTGAGTGCTGTATTCAGGGCGGACCCGGACAATTGAGTGATGTATTCAGGGCAGATCTGGACTATTGCGTGATGTATTCTGGGCGGATACAGACTATTGAGTGATGTATTCAGTGAGGATCCAGACTATTGAGTGCTGTATTCAGGGCGGATCCAGACTATTGAGTGCTATATTCAGGGCGGATCTGGACTATTGAGTGATGTATTCAGGGCAGATCCAGACTATTGAGTGATGTGTTCTGGGCGGATACAGACTATTGAGTGATGTATTCAGGGCAGATCCGGACTATTGAGTGATGTATCCAGCGTAGATCTGGACTATTGAGTGATGTATTCAGGGCGGATCCAGACTATTGAGTGCTGTATTCAGGGCGGATCCGGACTATTGAGTGATGTATTCAGGGCAGATCTGGACTATTGAGTGATGTATTCTGGGCGGATACAGACTATTGAGTGATGTATTCAGGAGTATGTGGACTACTGAGTGCTGTGTTCAGGCAGGATCTGGACTATTGAGTGCTGTATTCAGATTGGATCTGGACTACTGAGTGCTGTATTCAGGGCGGATCCGGACTATTGAGTGATGTATTCAGGGTAGATCTGGACTATTGAGTGATGTATTCTGGGCGGATACAGACTATTGAGTGATGTATTCAGGAGGATGTGGACTACTGAGTGCTGTATTCTGGGCGGATCTGCACTATTGAGTGCTGTATTCAGGGTGGATCCAGACTATTCAGTGCTGTATTCAGGCGGATCCGGACTATTGAGTGCTGTATTCAGGGCGGATACAGACTATTGAGTGATATATTCTGGGCAGATCTGGAATATTGAGTGCTGTATTCAGGGCGGATCCAGACTATTGAGTGCTGCATTCAGGGCAAATCTGGACTATTGAGTGCTGTATGCAGGGCGGATCCGGACTATTGAATGATGTATTCAGGGTAGATCCAGACTATTAAGTGATGTATTCAGGGCATATCTGGACTATTGAGTGCTGTATTCAGGGCAGATCTGCACTATTGAGTGATGTATTCAGGGCAGATCCGGACTTTTGAGTTATTGAGTGATGTATTCAGGGAGGATCTAGACTATTGAGTGCTGTGTTCAGGGAGGATCCGGACTATTGAGTGCTGTATTCAGGGCGGATACAGACTATTGAGTTATTGAGTAATGTATTCAGGGAGGATCTGGACTATTCAGTGCTGTGTTTACGGAGGATCTGGACTATTGAGTGATGTAGTCTGGGCGGATACAGACTATTGAGTGCTGTATTCAGGGAGATCCGGACTATTGAGTGCTGTATTCAGGGCGGATCAAGACTACTGAGTGCTGTATTCAGGGCGGATCCGGACTATTGAGTGATGTATTCAGGGTAGATCTGGACTATTGAGTGATGTATTCTGGGCGGATACAGACTATTGAGTGATGTATTCAGGGAGGATCCGGACTATTGAGTGATGTATTCAGGGCGGATCTGGAATTTTGAGTGATGTATTCAGGGCAGATCCGGAATATTGAATGCTGTATTCAGGGCGGATCTGGAATATTGAGTGATGTATGCAGGGCGGACCCGGAATATTGAGTGCTGTATTCAGGGAGGATCTGGAATACTGAGTGATGTATTCAGGGTGGATCCGGACTATTGAGTGCTGTATTGGGGGCGGATCCAGACTATTGAGTTATGTATTCAGGGCAGATCCACTCTATTGAGTGCTGTATTCAGGGCGGATCCGGACTATTGAGTGAAGTATTTAGGGTGGATCCAGACTATTCAGTGCTGTATTCAGGGTGGATCCGGACTATTGAGTGCTGATTCAGGGTGGATACAGACTATTGAGTGATATATTCTGGGCAGATCTGGAATATTGAGTGCTGTATTCAGGGCGGATCCAGACTATTGAGTGCTGTATTCAGGGCGGATCCAGACTATTGAGTGCTGCATTCAGGGCGGATCCGGACTATTGAGTGCTGCATTCAGGGCGAATCTGGACTATTGAGTGCTGTATGCAGGGCGGATCCGGACTATTGAATGATGTATTCAGGGTAGATCCAGACTATTAAGTGATGTATTCAGGGCATATCTGGACCATTGAGTGCTGTATTCAGGGCAGATCTGCACTATTGAGTGATGTATTCAGGGCAGATCCGGACTTTTGAGTTATTGAGTGATGTATTCAGGGAGGATCTAGACTATTGAGTGCTGTGTTCAGGGAGGATCCGGACTATTGAGTGCTGTATTCAGGGCGGATACAGACTATTGAGTTATTGAGTAATGTATTCAGGGAGGATCTGGACTATTGAGTGCTGTGTTCAGGGAGGATCCGGACTATTGAGTGCTGTATTCAGGGCGGATACAGACTATTGAGTTATTGAGTAATGTATTCAGGGAGGATCTGGACTATTCAGTGCTGTGTTCACGGAGGATCCGGACTATTGAGTGCTGTATTCAGGGCGGATCCAGACTACTGAGTGCTGTATTCAGGGCGGATCCGGACTATTGAGTGATGTATTCAGGGCATATCTGGAATATTGAGTGTGTATTCAGATCGTATCTGGACTATTGAGTGCTGTATTCTGGGCGGATCTGCACTATTGAGTGATGTATTCAGGGCGGATACGGACTATTGAGTGATGTATTCAGGGCATATCTGGAATATTGAGTGCTGTATTCAGATCGTATCTGGACTATTGAGTGCTGTATTCTGGGCGGATCTGCACTATTAAGTAATGTATTCAGGGCAGATCCGGACTATTGAGTGCTGTATTGGGGGCAGATCCAGACTATTGAGTTATGTATTCAGGGCAGATCCACTCTATTGAGTGCTGTATTCAAGGCGGATCCGGACTATTGAGTGAAGTATTTAGGGCGGATACAGACTATTGAGTGAGGATCTGGACTATTGAGTGATGTATTCAGGGTGGATCCAGACTATTGAGAGATGTATTCAGGGCGGATCCGGACTATTGAGTGATGTATTCAGGGCGGATGTGGACTATTGAGTGATGTATTCAGGGCGGGTCCGGACTATTGAGTGATGTATTCAGGGCGGATCCGGACTATTGAGTGCTGTATTCAGATCGTATCTGGACTATTGAGTGCTGTATTCTGGGCAGATCTGCACTATTGAGTGATGTATTCAGGGAAGATACGGACTATTGAGTGCTGTATTCAGGGCGGATCCGGACTATTGAGTGCTGTATTCAGGGTGGATTTGCACAATTGAGTGATGTATTCAGGGCGTATCTGGTCTATTGAGTGCTGTATTCAGGGTGGATCCGGACTATTGACTGATGTATTCTGGGCGGTTCCGGACTATTGAGTGATGTATTCAGGGCGTATCCGGACTATTGAGTGATGTATTCAGGGCGGATATGGAATATTGAGTTATGTATTCAGGGCGGATCTGGACTATTGAGTGCTGTGTTGGTGGTGGATCCAGACTATTGAGTTATGTATTCAGGGCAGATCCACACTATGGAATGCTGTATTCAGGGCGGATCTGGACTATTGAGTGATGTATTCAGGGTGGATCCGGACTATTGAGTGATGTATTCTGGGCGGTTCCGGACTATTGAGTGATGTATTCAGGGCGGATCCGGACTATTGAGTGATGTATTCAGGGCGGATCTGGAATATTGAGTGATGTATTCAGGGCAGATCCAGAATATTGAATGCTGTATTCAGGGCGGATCTGGAATATTGAGTGATGTATGCAGGGCAGACCCGGAATATTGAGTGCTGTATTCAGGGTGGATCTGGATATTGAGTGATGTATGCAGGGCGGACCCGGAATATTGAGTTCTGTATTCAGGGTGGATCTGGATATTGAGTGATGTATTCAGGGCGGATCCGGACTATTGAGTGCTGTATTGGGGGCGGATCCAGACTATTGAGTTATGTGTTCAGGGTGGATCCACACTATTGAGTGCTGTATTCAGGGTGGATCTGGACTATTTAGTGATGTATTCAGGGTGGATCCGGACTATTGAGTGATGTATTCAGGGTGTATCCGGACTA
This sequence comes from Ambystoma mexicanum, assembly GCF_040938575.1. Classification (NCBI taxonomy): domain Eukaryota; kingdom Metazoa; phylum Chordata; class Amphibia; order Caudata; family Ambystomatidae; genus Ambystoma; species Ambystoma mexicanum. The sequence continues at coordinate 27,352,136 of NC_090939.1, read as the reverse complement.
TTGAGTGCTGTAATCAGGGTGGATCCGGACTATTGAGTGAGGATCTGGACTATTGAGTGATGTATTCAGGGCGGATCCGGACTATTGAGTGATGTATTCAAGGCGGATCCGTAATATTGAGTGATGTATTCAGGGCGGATCCGGTCTATTGAGTGATGTATTCAGGGTGGATCTGGACTATTGAATGATGTATTCAGGGCGGATCCGGATTATTGAGTGATGTATTCAGGGCGGATCCGGACTATTGAGTGATGTATTCAGGGCAGATCTGGACTATTGAGTGATGTATTCAGGGAGGATATGGACTATTCAGTGCTGTGTTCACGGAGGATCTGGACTATTGAGTGCTGTGTTAGGGGTGGATCCAGACTATTGAGTTACGTATTCAGGGCAGATCCACACTATGGAGTGCTGTATTCAGGGCGGATCCGGACTATTGAGTGATGTATTCAGGGTGGATCCGGACTATTGAGTGATGTATTCTGGGCAGTTCCGGACTATTGAGTGATGTATTCAGGGCGGATCCGGACTATTGAGTGATGTATTCAGGGCGGATCTGGAATATTGAGTGATGTATTCAGGGCAGATCCAGAATATTGAATGCTGTATTCAGGGCGGATCTGGAATATTGAGTGATGTATTCAGGGCGGATCTGTAATATTGAGTGATGTATTCAGGGCAGATCTGGACTATTGAGTGCTGTGTTGGTGGTGGATCCAGACTATTGAGTTATGTATTCAGGGCAGATCCACACTATGGAGTGCTGTATTCAGGGCGGATCCGGACTATTGAGTGATGTATTCAGGGTGGATCCGGACTATTGAGTGATGTATTCTGGGCGGTTCCGGACTATTGAGTGATGTATTCAGGGCGGATCCGGACTATTGAGTAATGTATTCAGGGCAGATCTGGAATATTGAGTGATGTATTCAGGGCAGATCCAGAATATTGAATGCTGTATTCAGGGCGGATCTGGAATATTGAGTGATGTATGCAGGGCGGACCCGGAATATTGAGTGCTGTATTCAGGGTGGATCTGGATATTGAGTGATGTATGCAGGACGGACCGGAATATTGAGTGCTGTATTCAGGGTGGATCTGGATATTGAGTGATGTATTCAGGGCGGATCCGGACTATTGAGTGCTGTATTGGGGGCGGATCCAGACTATTGAGTTATGTGTTCATGGCAGATCCACACTATTGAGTGCTGTATTCAGGGTGTATCTGGACTATTTAGTGATGTATTCACTGTGGATCCGGACTATTGAGTGATGTATTCAGGGTGTATCCGGACTATTGAGTGCTGTAATCAGGGCGGATCCAGACTATTGAGTGAGGATCTGGACTATTGAGTGATGTATTCAGGGCGGATCCGGACTATTGAGTGATGTATTCAAGGCGGATCCGGACTATTGAGTGATGTATTCAGGGTGGATCCGGACTATTGAATGATGTATTCAGGGCGGATCCAGATAATTGAGTGATGTATTCAGGGCGGATCCGGACTATTGAGTGATGTATTCAGGGCAGATCTGGACTATTCAGTGCTGTGTTCACGGAGGATCTGGACTATTGAGTGATGTATTCAGGGAGGATCTGGACTATTCAGTGCTGTGTTCACGGAGGATCTGGACTATTGAGTGATGTAGTCTGGGTGGATACAGACTATTGAGTGCTGTATTCAGGGAGGATCCGGACTATTGAGTGCTGTATTCAGTGCGGATCCAGCCTATTGAGTGCTGTATTCAGGGCAGATCCGGACTATTGAGTGATGTATTCAGTGCAGATCTGGACTATTGAGTGATGTATTCTGGGCGGATAGAGACTAATGAGTGATGTATTCAGGGCATATCTGGAATATTGAGTGCTGTATTCAGATCGTATCCGGACTATTGAGTGCTATATTCAGGGCGGGTCTGGAATTTTGAGTGATGTATTCAGGGCAGATCCGGAATATTGAATGCTGTATTCAGGGCGGATCTGGATATTGAGTGCTGTATTCAGGGCGGATCTGGATATTGAGTGATGTATTCAGGGCGGATCCAGACTATTGAGTGCTGTATTGAGGGCGGATCCAGACTATTGAGTTATGTATTCAGGGCAGATCCACACTATTGAGTCCTGTATTCAGGGCGGATCCGGACTATTGAGTGAAGTATTCAGGGTGGATCCAGACTATTGAGTGATGTATTCAGGGCGGATGTGGACTATTGAGTGATGTATTCAAGGCGGATCCAGACTATTGAGTGATGTATTCAGGGCGGATCCGGACTATTGAGTGCGGTATTCTGGGCAGATCTGCACTATTGAGTGATGTATTCAGGGAAGATACGGACTATTGAGTGCTGTATTCAGGGCGGATCTGGACTATTGAGTGCTGTATTCAGGGCGGATCTGCACTATTGAGTGATGTATTCAGGGTGGATCCAGACTATTGAGTGCTGTGTTGGGGGTGGATCCAGACTATTGAGTTATGTATTCAGGGCAGATCCACACTATGGAGTGCTGTATTCAGGGCGGATCCGGACTATTGAGTGATGTATTCAGGGCGGATCCGGACTATTGAGTGATGTATTCTGGGCGGTTCCAGACTATTGAGTGATGTATTCAGGGCGGATCCGGACTATTGAGTGATGTATTCAGGGTGGATCTGGAATATTGATAGATGTATTCAGGGCGGATCCGGAATATTGAATGCTGTATTCAGGGCGGATCTGGAATATTGAGTGATGTATGCAGGGCGGACCCGGAATATTGAGTGCTGTATTCAGGGCGGATCCGGAATATTGAATGCTGTATTCAGGGTGGATCTGGAATATTGAGTGATGTATGCAGGGCGGACCCGGAATATTGAGTGTTGTATTCAGGGCGGATCTGGAATATTGAGTGATGTATTCAGGGCGGATCCGGACTATTGAGTGCTGTATTGGGGGCGGATCCAGACTATTGAGTTATGTGTTCAGGGCAGATCCACACTATTGAGTGCTGTATTCAGGGTGGATCCGGACTACTGAGTGATGTATTCAGGGCGGATCCTGACTGTTGAGTGATGTATTCAGGGTGGATCCGGACTATTGAGTGATGTATTCAGGGCGTATCCGGACTATTGAGTGCTGTAATCAGGGCGGGTCCGGATTATTGAGTGAGGATCTGGACTATTGAGGGATGTATTCAAGGCGGATCCGGACTATTGAGTGATGTATTCAGGGCGGATCCGGACTATTGAGTGATGTATTCAGGGCAGATCTGGACTATTCAGTGCTGTGTTCACGGAGGATCTGGACTATTGAGTGATGTTTTCAGGGAGGATCTGGACTATTCAGTGCTCTGTTCACGGAGGATCTGGACTATTGAGTGATGTAGTCTGGGTGGATACAGACTATTGAGTGCTGTATTCAGGGAGGATCCGGACTATTGAGTGCTGTATTCAGTGCAGATCCAGACTATTGAGTGCTGTATTCAGGGCAGATCCGGACTATTGAGTGATGTATTCCATGCAGATCTGGACTATTGAGTGATGTATTCTGGGCGGATAGAGACTAATGAGTGATGTATTCAGGGAGGATCCGGACTATTGAGTGCTGTATTCAGGGCATATCTGGAATATTGAGTGCTGTATTCAGATCGTATCCGGACTATTGAGTGCTATATTCCGGGCGGGTCTGGAATTTTGAGTGATGTATTCAGGGCAGATCCGGAATATTGAATGCTGTATTCAGGGCGGATCTGGAATATTGAGTGATGTATGCAGGGCGGACCCGGAATATTGAGTGCTGTATTCAGGGCGGATCTGGAATATTGAGTAATGTATTCAGGGCGGATCCGGACTATTGAGTGCTGTATTGAGGGCGGATCCAGACTATTGAGTTATGTATTCAGGGCAGATCCACACTATTGAGTGCTGTATTCAGGGCGGATCCGGACTATTGAGTGAAGTATTCAGGGCGGATCCGGACTATTGAGTGAGGATCTGGACTATTGAGTGATGTATTCAGGGTGGATCCAGACTATTGAGTGATGTATTCAGGGTGGATCCGGACTATTGAGTGGTGTATTCAGGGCGGATCCGGACTATTGAGTGATGTATTCAGGGCGGATGTGGACTATTGAGTGATGTATTCAGGGCAGATCCGGACTATTGAGTGATGTATTCAGGGCGGATTCGGTCTATTGAGTGCGGTATTCTGGGGAGATCTGCACTATTGAGTGATGTATTCAGGGAAGATACAGACTATTGAGTGCTGTATTCAGGGCGGATCTGGACTATTGAGTGCTGTATTCAGGGCGGATCTGCACTATTGAGTGATGTATTCAGGGTGGATCCAGACTATTGAGTGCTGTGTTGGGGGTGGATCCAGACTATTGAGTTATGTATTCAGGGCAGATCCACACTATGGAGTGCTGTATTCAGGGCGGATCCGGACTATTGAGTGATGTATTCAGGGCGGATCCGGACTATTGAGTGATGTATTCTGGGCGGTTCCAGACTATTGAGTGATGTATTCAGGGCGGATCCGGACTATTGAGTGATGTATTCAGGGTGGATCTGGAATATTGAGTGATGTATTCAGGGCGGATCCGGAATATTGAATGCTGTATTCAGCACGGATCTGGAATATTGAGTGATGTATGCAGGGCGGACCCGGAATATTGAGTGCTGTATTCAGGGCGGATCCGGAATATTGAATGCTGTATTCAGGGCGGATCTGGAATATTGAGTGATGTATGCAGGGCGGACCCGGAATATTGAGTGCTGTATTCAGGGCGGATCTGGAATATTGAGTGATGTATTCAGGGCGGATCCGGACTATTGAGTGCTGTATTGGGGGCGGATCCAGACTATTGAGTTATGTGTTCAGGGCAGATCCACACTATTGAGTGCTGTATTCAGGGTGGATCTGGACTACTGAGTGATGTATTCAGGGCGGATCCTGACTGTTGAGTGATGTATTCAGGGTGGATCCGGACTATTGAGTGATGTATTCAGGGCGTATCCGGACTATTGAGTGATGTATTCAGGGTGGATCTGGACTATTGAGTGCTGTATTCAGGGCGGATCTGGACTATTGAGTGCTGTATTCAGATCGTATCTGGACCATTGAGTGCTGTATTCTGGGCGGATCTGCACTATTGAGTGATGTATTCAGGGAAGATCCGGCCTATTGAGTGCTGTATTCAGGGCGGATCTGCACTATTGAGTGATGTATTCAGGGCGTATCTGCACTATTGAGTAATGTATTCAGGGTGGATCCGGAATATTGAGTGATGTATGCAGGGCGGACCCGGAATATTGAGTACTGTATTCAGGGCGGATCTGTAATATTGAGTGATGTATTCAGGGCGGATCTGGACTATTGAGTGCTGTGTTGGTGGTGGATCCAGACTATTGAGTTATGTATTCAGGGCAGATCCACACTATGGAGTGCTGTATTCAGGGCGGATCTGGACTATTGAGTGATGTATTCAAGGTGGATCCGGACTATTGAGTGATGTATTCTGGGCAGTTCCGGACTATTGAGTGATGTATTCTTTGTGGCTCCGGACTATTGAGTGATGTATTCAGGGCGGATCCGGACTATTGAGTGATATATTCAGGGCGGATCCTGACTGTTGAGTGATGTATTCAGTGCGGATCCGGATTATTGAGTGCTGTATTCAGGGAGGATCCAGACTATTGAGTGCTGTATTCAGGGCGGATCTGGACTATTGAGTGATGCATTCAGGGCGGATCTGGACTATTGAGTGATGTATTCAGGGCAGATCTGGACTATTGAGTGATGTATTCAGGGCGGATCCGGACTATTGAGTGATGTATTCAGGGCGGATCCGGACTATTGAGTGAGGATCTGGACTATTGAGTGATGTATTCAGGGCGGATCCGGACTATTGAGTGATGTATTCAGGGCGGATCTGGACTATTGAGGGCTGTATTCAGGGAGGATCCTGACTATTGAGTGCTGTATTCAGGGAGGATCCAGACTATTGAGTGATGTTTTCAAGGCGGATCCGGACTATTGAGTGATGTATTCAGGGCGGATCCGGGCTATTGAGTGATGTATTCAGGGCGGATCCGGGCTATTGAGTGATGTATTCAGGGCGGATCCGGGCTATTGAGTGATGTATTCAGGGCGGATCTGGAATATTGAGTGATGTATTCAGGGCGGATCCGGACTATTGAGTGCTGTAGTGAAATAGCAATATGGGACATAATTCCAATGTCCTGGATTAACAGTGATATAGCGCCTATCGTTGAAAGAAGGGGCGAGAAAGGAAACTGCAGATTAATGGCACTACTGACCTCCTCATCAAACATCTTAGCGAAGCTGCTCCCATTGCCACTCACACAATACACAAAAGCAGAAAAATGTCATGGTCAGGTCCGATGGGCTTCAGAGCTGGGATGTCCAAAAAATGAAAACATAATCACCAATTTGCAAAAGAGGCGCTATGTTTGGAGTAACGCCCATGCTACGCCGCCTTCTTAGATTTCAGTGCTGCATTTCCAAGCCTTGACAATTGTGAGCTATTTGCAAATTTGGGAATTGATCCGAAGTGCTTGTGCTTCATCAAAAGACTCTACAAAGCCCGTTTGATTAGAAACCAGTGCCTTGATGTCAAAAGAGGCCTAAAACAAGGCTGCGTTTTGGCGCATATCTTATTTACTGTATATCCTGCAAATGTACCGGCAGCATGCCACAAATACAGAGTTTTCTGCCAAAGCTGGTAGCCTATCCTATACACAGTGGCGAGCAAAGGCGGCCATCTTGATACTTTAAGATTCCACCGAAATAGGACTGCAGGGCTTGCTGCATTGCCTGCATCCATTTGCATCCTCCAATAATTTGTAAGTCAACACTGAGAAAACAAAGCTATTGGGGTTCAGTCCCAGATATGAAGGAAGGATATCCCTGATTTCACCGGATCCTTTTCACCTAAAGGAGGAATCTTCAAATTTTCTTTGAATACATTTTTTTAATTATGCGGTGGAGACCCCCACTGCCCCCTTGTAAAGACTGGTAGGGGGTGTCTGTACTTCTGCTCTCTATATGGTAGAGGAGAGGCACAGAAGACCCCAGCCAAGATTCTCTAGTACGGTAGCAATGGGCGAGCAATCAAGGCCTAGCTTCTCAGGAGGTGATGCAGGCTGGTTCTTAAGTACAGTGTAGTCCCCAAGCCCCCACAAAGGAATGTCCACACACTGTATTGGTTAGAACACAGTCTTTATATAATCAATATTCAAGGTTATGTACACTTATCATAATAACTCACTTTGTACTTAGGAAAATCAGTAATGGCAAATATATACAGTTCTAAAGTGGTACCACCCTTTGTATTAGATCTCATGAAAAGTGCATCAACAATACTGTAATCCTGTCACACAGATCAATAGAGTGAAACCAGCAACAGAGAGAAGAGAGAAAATAAGGTGGTTGATCAATAGGCAGAATACTGGCCCCTACCACTAGACACAGTTCTGTGTGGAGATCCCCCCACCTGGGCAACCTGTAAAATAAAGAAATAGCACAAGCCCAGTCCATGTATTGTTCTGCAAGTCTTATTCCCTCCTATAATGTTTTTACCCCCCCCAATGTACCTGGTGGAGTCGAGTTCTTCGAAGAGGCGTCGACAGATCCTTCTTGAGCGACCCCCTTTCAAGCGGGAGTCACGGATCGTCGAGAGGCGTCGAGAAGCGTCGAGGAACTCGGTGTTCGGCGTCGGGGAATCGACGGCCCTTCTTGAATGCCTTCCCTTTCAAGCGGGAGACACGGGGCGTCGAACGTCCGACAACAAACAGCATAGAACGGTGTCGATGAGGCGGCAGCTTCGGTCCAAACGGTGCTCGTCGATGACAGAGCGTTGGCGTCCTGCAAGGCAGAGGCGTGCGGGGCACCTCGATGACAAGTGTTCTGGACCGCAAAGATTGTGAAGACGGGGGCCCAGCAAGGGCGTCGAGTCTTTCGAGTCTTTGTGGTCTTCGGGTGGCGGGAAACCCACCGGCAGGTTTCTCCTCGGCGCGTTGGTCGTCCTCGACTTTCTCCGGCAGGATAAAGCGGTCGACGGTGCGGACGAGGGAGTCCTTTGATTCAAATGTTCTTAGGCAAGGAGCGGACGGCTCCGGTCGTCGGCGGCACGGCGTCAAGTGGTTCCCATGGCTGGGCAACACAACTTCGACGGGCCTCCAGCGGTTACACAGACCTGCGAACCCTGGTCGACGGCAATGGACTTCGACGGCGGCGATGTCCGGGTGCTACACTTCGATCTTCTCGGCGGTCCCGTCTCGGGTCGGCAGCCTTTCGAGGGTCTGACTTCCAGGGCGCTTCGGCGAAGATGTAGCGGTGCTCGATGATCCCTCGGAGCACGGGAAGAGGGCGCCTTACCAGGTCCTCTCTCGGGTCAGTCCTCGACGAATTCGGCAACCTTCAGATCTGTCGAAGCAAATGCAACAGCAAGTCTTCTTCTTCCAGCTGGACGTCGAGGATCAGCAATTCCAGTTACTCTTGAGTGGAGACTCAGCTTCTGAACGCTTCTGAACAATTTCCAGTGGTGAGAGGTCCCCAGATATACTATTCTGTCTCTCATCCACACTGCTGGCACACACTCAGCAGCCAATCACACAGAAGGGCATTCATGCAGTCAGTCAGCCAATCAGGCACCCAGTGCATTCAGGCCACACTCCTCCCTTTCAGACACTCACAACAAGGAATGTGGATTGGGACAAGTACCCAGCCATTCAACACTACACACTGCATTCAGGCCAGTTTCGGGCAGGGCTGTCTCAGTCTTTGTCTCACATGCCAGAAACCAGACAACCACAACAAGGAGTGTATATTGGTCACACACTCCATTCACCCAGGTCCCACCCACAGGAGGTACCCACAGCATACAGTCACTGGGAAGGCTCCAGTCAGTCTAGCTGGGCCTTCACAACAACACCATATATGGAACTTCCACCCAACAGCCAGTCAGGGGGAAGGGACAGAGTCAGGGCTTCCCAGGACTTTGGGAAAACAAGGTAACAGGCAATAGAAAGCAAGAGGCCACAGGGGCCATCTTGTTTCCTATCAGGAATCAACTGATCCCAATGGCAGGGCCTGGGTATCCCAAAATGGAGGACACCCAGAGCACCTGTCAATTTCAGCATGGAGCTGCCACCAGCCCATACCCTGCTCTGTGGGCCACCCACAGGTGCCCAAAAACATACACTAGGGGCACAGGGTTGTACCCCTACCCAGGGGTGCCATAAGGGTATCCCATGGGTCTGTTCACCAAACCAAAAGAGAGAGCTGCACTGCCAGGAGTCCCACATGGACTCCTGGGCAGAAAACATGACAGAACACACGATAAAAAGCAGTAAAGGACAAGGATTCAGAGGCCCTGTCCCTCTGATGCATTTCCAGCATCACACCCCTACCTTATCCTATCCCTTTGCCCCACACACCATCTATGTTTTAAAATGTACCTACTTACCTAACCAATTTAAAGAAAAACAAAATTAAAGATTTCAGATTAGGTGAAATTGGATTCGGTGACATCTACGGATGACGTGAAGGAACGGCCTGTTGGTCTTTCTGCAGTATATAGGTAGAATTGATTGCTGAGTTTAAGTGCCTTGGAGTACTTTTAGATTGCAATCTGAGTTAGAGGGAACCCTACAGCGGGACCATGTTAAAGGTGCAACAGTCACTCAATGCATTCATGCTCCGTGAGAGGACACAGGGAGGATAGTCGCTGTTATCTGTGGCTATGCCGATTAAAGCCAAAGTGGTACCAATAGCTCTTGCTGGGGCCCAAGTGGATTGGTGCTGGCTAGCTGAAATGGAGGGCTATGTCTCTAGGAAGCTACTAGGCCTGGCCTAAGGAGTACCCCTAGCTGCATTTAATGCAGGTCCTGGTTTAGCGACACGGAGCACGTTGGCAAGGAATTCAGCTTTGCATTTTCCAATGAAGACATTCCCGCCATGCATGGAAATGTGATCACTGAATTAGAGTGCTCCGTGTACTGAAAACAATTACAATGTAAAACATTAATATCCAGGATAAATAGGACAGCGATTGGAGGAGGCCTTCGGGCAGGCTATAGTTAGCCAGAGTTAGACCCTACAAGAAGTGAACTCGGACTCTTGTTGGAAGATTGGCAGGGGAATAACACCAAGCAGTTAATAAACACATCTCTCTGACAAAATATGCCAAAAAAAGAATGAGCTACGTGAACTGGCCTAGTATATGAGACAATCCACACAGTAGCGCCGCAATCTGCCATGAACAGGGGCAAATATCAGGCGAATGAGGGTCCAACACACATTTATTTTGTCGGAAATTAAGTGACTGACTATATTCATCTACAAATATTAAACATAGAAGGGCCCTACTATGGGAATTCAACTACTTTAAAGTGACCAATGTTGTGACATGGGGGCATTAATTAATCGGTTTATGCATTTTACTCATCGATTTTGTTTTACTGCTTTTTTACATGTATTTTAAACCACCAAAAAGATAGATAGTGGGTTGGGGGTCAGTGATATGGGGGCTAAGGGGATAGGAAGTTGCGAGGGAGTGTGTGTGTTGTGGGGGGAGGGGTTCCCCTCTACTTTTGGCAGCAAATCATGTATTAAAAACTAATTCGACCAGTTAATTTTCTACAAATCACATGGAATCTGATGAATAAACACATTTTAATTTTCTAAAGATAAACAATGGTGTGTTTCTGGTTCTGCATGTAGTGGTGTTCAAAGGTTTTATAAGCTAACACTTTAATAACAATTGAAATCGACGTTCAGTTCTTCTGCTCCTCTACATTTCCAGCTCCCCTGCCACTCCTGGCCCTCATCTCGCGAGGTCTCGCCTTCCCTGCTCGTCTTCACTTCCAGCTCCCCTGCCACTCCTGGCCCTCATCTCGCGAGGTCTCGCCTTCCCTGCCCGTCTTCACTACCAGCTCCCCTGCCACTCCTGGCCCTCATCTCGCGAGGTCTCGCCTTCCCTGCCCGTCTTCACTACCAGCTCCCCTGCCACTCCTGGCCCTCATCTCCCGAGGTCTCGCCTTCCCTGCCCGTCTTCACTACCAGCTCCCCTGCCACTCCTGGCCCTCATCTCTCGAGGTCTCGCCTTCCCTGCTCCTCTTCACTTCCAGCTTCCCTGCCACGCCTGGCCCTCATCTCTCGAGGTCTTGCCTTCCCTGCTCGTCTTCACTTCCAGATCCCCTTCCACTCCTGGCCCTCATCTCGCGAGGTCTCGCCTTCCCTGCTCGTCTTCACTTCCAGCTCCCCTCCCACTCCTGGCCCTCATCTCGCGAGGTCTCGCTCGGCTGCCTGGAGTCGCCTTCCCTGCTCCTCTTCACTTCCAGCTCCCCTCCCACTCCTGGCCCTCATCTCGCGATGGTCTCGCCTTCCCTGCCCGTCTTCACTTCCAGCCCCCCTGCCACTCCTGGCCCTCATCTCGCGAGGTCTCGCCTTCCCTGCTCGTCTTCACTTCCAGCTCCCCTGCCACTCCTGGCCCTCATCTCTCGAGGTCTCGCCTTCCCTGCTCGTCTTCACTTCCAGCCCCCCTGCCACTCCTGGCCCTCATCTCTCGAGGTCTCGCCTTCCCTGCCGTCTTCACTTCCAGCCCCCCTGCCACTCCTGGCCCTCATCTCGCGAGGTCTCGCCTTCCCTGCTCGTCTTCACTTCCAGCTCCTCTGCCACCCCTGGCCCTCATCTCTCGAGGTCTCACCTTCCCTGCTCGTCTTCACTTCCAGCCCCCCTGCCACTCCTGGCCCTCATCTCTCGAGGTCTCGCCTTCCCTGCCCGTCTTCACTTCCAGCTCCCCTGCCACTCCTGGCCTCATCTCGCGAGGTCTCGCCTTCCCTGCCCGTCTTCACTTCCAGCTCCCCTGCCACTCCTGGCCCTCATCTCTCGAGGTCTCGCCTTCCCTGTCCGTCTTCACTTCCAGCCCCCCTGCCACTCCTGGCCCTCATCTCTCGAGGTCTCGCTTTCCCTGCTCGTCTTCACTTCCAGCTCCCCTGCCACTCCTGGCCCTCATCTCGCGAGATCTCGCTCAGCTGCCCGGAGGCGCCTTCCCTGCCCGTCTTCACTTCCAGCCCCCCTGCCGCTCCTGGCCCTCATCTCTCGAGGTCTCGCCTTCCCTGCCCGTCTTCACTTCCAGCCCCCCTGCCACTCCTGGCCCTCATCTCGCGAGGTCTCGCCTTCCCTGCCCGTCTTCACTTCCAGCCCCCCTGCCACGCCTGGCCCTCATCTCGCGAGGTCTCGCCTTCCCTGACCGTCTTCACTTCCAGCCCCCCTGCCACTCCTGGCCCTCATCTCGCGAGATCTCACTCAGCTGCCCGGAGTCGCCTTCCCTGCCGTCTTCACTTCCAGCCCCCCTGCCACTTCTGGCCCTCATCTCGCGAGGTCTCGCCTTCCCTGCTCGTCTTCACTTCCAGCTCCTCTGCCACTCCTGGCCCTCATCTCGCGAGGTCTCGCTTTCCCTGCTCGTCTTCACTTCCAGCTCCCCTGCCACTCCTGGCCCTCATCTCGCGAGATCTCGCTCAGCTGCCCGGAGTCGCCTTCCCTGCCCGTCTTCACTTCCAGCCCCCCTGCCACGCCTGGCCCTCATCTCTCGAGGTCTCGCCTTCCCTGCTCGTCTTCACTTCCAGCTCCCCTGCCACTCCTGTCCTCATCTCGCGAGATCTCGCCTTTTGGCTTATTGCACAAAAACCCAGACTCATTTAAAAGTGGAAAAGGTCGCTTTAATGTGACAGGCCAAAGCTTACAATCAAAACGCTTAACTGGCTCCATGGCCTAACAAGCTAAAGAGATATTTGAACAATCAATTAAATAACTTAAACATTTTCATTTCCATTTTCCCCCAACAATTAAATAATGAAATAACCAATTTCCTCCCTAATGATCCCTTGGATCCTACCGTCTCCTTGCCCCTTTTCAAGGCGTCCCGCTTTCTCCCAGGGGCCATGCCCCTCCAGGCTCAATACCTGTTCCCCCGGGGTGACCTGCTTGTGCAAACAGCGCCACCCCCTCCTTTCCCGTGTCATTCCCCCATTGTGCTTCCCTCCCCCCACATCAAAAGGGGCCATGCCCCTGGCGCCCCGACCCACTTCAACCCCTTTTAAACTCCCCTCTACACCAAACTCACCCTTCCTATGACCTGCAGCCAGCCTGACCTGCCACATCAGCAACATATATTACACACAAGCTTTCACAATGCCCTGACCTGTCACACGAAACTACCATCCCTACCCTCATAACAGACCCCAAAAAACCATAAAAAACTCCCCATGACATCTAGAAAAAACCCCTGCATAATCCCATGAACAATGGACCCCCCCCTATTCCATAACTGACATTACCCTAAAACCAAAATGAAAGGGTGGGAGGGCGGGACAATCACCACGTCCTAACCGTCGCCTGCCTCCCGAACCTTCCCTGAGCCCTTAAGTACGCCTAGGGAGGCGCTCTGCACCCCCACGGCCACTCGCTGGCCGTGTGCAGGGCCAAAAAACTCCCCGGGTGAAACGCTTTGCGTTCCCCCCGCAGCCCCCTTTCTCTGCTCGTCTTCAGTCTCAGTTCTTTGCATTGTATTGAAATAATGAAATGTCTTTAAGGTCTCCTGGCTCATCCCTTGTGTCTGCGCCCTCTCCCGGCCGCTACCGGCCTTCTTCTACTCCTTGTGCTCAGCCCTCTGTCCCTGTTTTTTTTATTTCTTGGCAAAGCTCTTTTCAACAATCTCTCCATTTTGCCCACATTCTCGTCTCTATTTCCTGAAGCTCACCTTCGCTCTTCTTTCAGCTCTTAAGATAGTTACTTTATATTGACGGCAGTTTATCTTAATTATATATTTTTGTTATTTTGGTACACTTTGTACAGTGCTTAGGTGTAAGTGCTTTCTAAATTCTAATAAATACATGATGCATTGGACAAGGACAGGTGACACTTCTAGGGTAAACAGGTGATGCAGTTGCACAAGTGTGAACGCCTTGTGATTGGTGGCGTCAGGGGGTCAGGGACTATCAGCTGGGGTGGAACAAGGAGGGTAAATGAGCAGAAGGGGGAGACAGCACAGGATGATTCAATGGCGAAGGAGCTGAAGGTGCAGGAAGAGGTGTAGCCGGGCATAGGCCCTGCCAAGTAGTTGAGGGCAAGGCCATGGATTGAAGACTAAGAGGTGAAGCCTGAAAAGGGATCCATGTGCATGGGAGCTATATCATCTGGAGAGCGCTGGAAGAGGTGGGGTGAGGAGTGGCGGAAGCTGCAGAGAGTGTGAGTGGCAGAGTTTGGGATCTCATTATGGGGTAGGGCAAAGGAGCATAGAGGATAGACCAATAGAGCAAGGACACCTACTGAGTACAGTAGTAGATATGTGGGGTTTTGTGGAGTGGAGTTGTTCAAGAGTTTCTGTTGTGCCACTGTGGCCATGGAAGTGATATGTTGGCGGAGTTTACGTGCACTGTCAAAGATGTACCATGGGTTAAACACCTTTGGGGCTGTTAAAATAAGGTATGTCTGGAAGGTACAGATAGAAGGCGTGGACCAGTAGAGACGGGAACGAGAGGACTCCAGCCTTAGAGCAGGTAAGCATACCGCTTCTTCATGCCAGCCAATGGCCGACAATAACGGCAGACAGCTTGCAACGCACATGGGGAGCCCTGGGAGAAAGATAAGAAGGAGAAGTAGGTCTCTATGAGTCATTAGCAGATAGGTGGCAAGAGAAACCCAAGGAGGAGATACACTCACCAAGAGAGTGGGTATAGAGTCATGAATAGTGGGCCCAGTGCAGAGCCTCGAGGGAAACCTACTGAGGGTGGGTCTAGAGAGTCATGAATAGTGGGCCCAGTGCAGAGCCTCGAGGGAAACCTACTGAGGGTGGGTCTAGAGAGTCATGAATAGTGGGCCCAGTACAGAGCCTCGAGGGAAACCTACTGAGAGTGGGTGTAGAGAGTCATGAATAGTGGGCCCAGTACAGGGCCTCGAGGGAAACCTACTGAGAGTGGGTGTAGAGAGTCACGAATAGTGGGCCCAGTACAGAGCCTTGAGGGAAAGCTACTGAGAGTGGGTATAGAGAGTCACGAATAGTGGGCCCAGTACAGAGCCTCGAGGGAAACCTACTGAGAGTGGGTATAGAGAGTCACGAATAGTGGGCCCAGTACAGAGCCTCGAGGGAAACCTACTGAGAGTGGGTATAGAGAGTCATGAATAGTGGGCCCAGTACAGAGCCTCGAGGGAAACCTACTGAGGGTGGGTATAGAGAGTCATGAATAGTGGGCCCAGTACAGAGCCTCGAGGGAAACCTACTGAGGGTGGGTGTAGAGAGTCACGAATAGTGGGCCCAGTACAGAGCCTTGAGGGAAACCTACTGAGAGTGGGTGTAGAGAGTCACGAATAGTGGCCCCAGGTGCAGAGCCTGAGGGAAACCTACTGAGAGTGGGTGTAGAGAGTCATGAATAGTGGCCCCAGGTGCAGAGCCTGAGGGAAACCTACTGATAGTGGGTATAGAGAGTCATGAATAGTGGCCCCAGGTGCAGAGCCTGAGGGAAACCTACTGATAGTGGGTATAGAGAGTCATGAATAGTGGGCCCAGTGCAGAGCCTGAGGGAAACCTACTGAGAGTGGGTATAGAGATCATGAATAGTGGCCCCAGGTGCAGAACCTGAGGGAAACCTACTGAGGGTGGGTCTAGAGAGTCATGAATAGTGGGCCCAGTACAGAGCCTCGAGGGAAACCTACTGAGAGTGGGTGTAGAGAGTCACGAATAGTGGGCCCAGTACAGAGCCTCGAGGGAAACCTACTGAGAGTGGGTGTAGAGAGTCACGAATAGTGGGCCCAGTACAGAGCCTCGAGGGAAACCTACTGAGAGTGGGTGTAGAGAGTCACGAATAGTGGGCCCAGTACAGGGCCTCGAGGGAAACCTACTGAGAGTGGGTGTAGAGAGTCACGAATAGTGGGCCCAGTACAGAGCCTCGAGGGAAACCTACTGAGAGTGGGTGTAGAGAGTCACGAATAGTGGGCCCAGTACAGAGCCTCGAGGGAAACCTACTGAGAGTGGGTGTAGAGAGTCACGAATAGCGGCCCCAGGTGCAGAGCCTGAGGGAAACCTACTGAGAGTGGGTGTAGAGAGTCATGAATAGTGGCCCCAGGTGCAGAGCCTGAGGGAAACCTACTGAGAGTGGGTATAGAGAGTCATGAATAGTGGCCCCAGGTGCAGAGCCTGAGGGAAACCTACTGAGAGTGGGTATAGAGAGTCATGAATAGTGGGCCCAGTGCAGAGCCTGAGGGAAACCTACTGAGAGTGGGTATAGAGAGTCACGAATAGTGGGCCCAGTACAGAGCCTCGAGGGAAACCTACTGAGAGTGGGTATAGAGAGTCACGAATAGTGGGCCCAGTACAGAGCCTCGAGGGAAACCTACTGAGAGTGGGTGTAGAGAGTCACGAATAGCGGCCCCAGGTGCAGAGCCTGAGGGAAACCTACTGAGAGTGGGTGTAGAGAGTCACGAATAGTGGCCCCAGGTGCAGAGCCTGAGGGAAACCTACTGAGAGTGGGTGTAGAGAGTCATGAATAGTGGCCCCAGGTGCAGAGCCTGAGGGAAACCTACTGAGAGTGGGTATAGAGAGTCATGAATAGTGGCCCCAGGTGCAGAGCCTGAGGGAAACCTACTGAGAGTGGGTATAGAGAGTCATGAATAGTGGGCCCAGTGCAGAGCCTGAGGGAAACCTACTGAGAGTGGGTATAGAGAGTCACGAATAGTGGGCCCAGTACAGAGCCTCGAGGGAAACCTAGCCTCGAGGGAAACCTACTGAGGGTGGGTATAGAGAGTTAGAGAGTCATGAATAGTGGTGCAGAGCCTGAGGGAAACCTACTGAGGGTGGGTATAGAGAGTCATATAGAGAGTCATGAATAGTGGCCCCAGGTGCAGAGCCTTGAGGGAAACCTACTGAGGGTGGGTATAGAGAGTCATGAATAGTGGCCCCAGGTGCAGAGCCTGAGGGAAACCTACTGATAGTGGGTATAGAGAGTCATAAATAGTGGGCCCAGGTGCAGAGCCTTGAGGGAAACCTACTAAGGGTGGGTATAGAGAGTCATGAATAGTGGCCCCAGGTGCAGAGCCTGAGGGAAACCTACTGAGGGTGGGTATAGAGAGTCACGAATAGTGGGCCCAGTGCACAGCCTCGAGGGAAACCTACTGAGAGTGGGTATAGAGAGTCACGAATAGTGCTCCCAGGTGCAGAGCCTGAGGGAAACCTACTGAGGGTGGGTATAGAGAGTCATGAATAGTGGGCCCAGTGCAGAGCCTGAGGGAAACCTACTGAGGGTGGGTATAGAGAGTCACGAATAGTGGGCCCAGTACAGAGCCTCGAGGGAAACCTACTGAGAGTGGGTATAGAGAGTCACGAATAGTGGGCCCAGTACAGAGCCTCGAGGGAAACCTACTGAGGGTGGGTATAGAGAGTCACGAATAGTGGGCCCAGTGCAGAGCCTCGAGGGAAACCTACTGAGGGTGGGTATAGAGAGTCACGAATAGTGGGCCCAGTGCAGAGCCTCGAGGGAAACCTACTGAGGGTGGGTATAGAGAGTCACGAATAGTGGGCCCAGTACAGAGCCTGTGGGGTGAGATTGCAGTTAGTTGCGGTAATCCATGCGTTTCAGAAAACAGACTCAAGACTGGATGTCGGGTGAAGTTGATTTGTCAAACCTTTAATAGCAGCACGGCTGTGAAACACAGACAAAAATAATGATTAATATTAGGGTCATTATTGAGTGCAGTCTTAGCTTCAGAAAGCAAGGGAGCACTTTACAAGTCATAGGAAGAAGTAAACAGCGAGGAAATCAGAGGCACAAGGAAGCGGGGAGCTAACCACTGGGGAAGGGGAGGACAGGCAATTTGGCACCCAGGGATCTACAAACTCAAGCGATGGAAACAGGGGGGAGCATACCACCCATTTTCAGGTAGGTTGGGGACATGGACATCATTTGGGGATCACTAGGGGCTGCGCCTGCAACCCCTGGGGGTGCCAGCTGCAACCCCTGTGATCTCCTTGTGACCCCTTTATAAAGAAAATTGGAAAACAATATTATTTCTTAACATTTTATTTTTAAACCGGAATCTCTGAGGCTGCGGGGCCCGGAGGCCGCTGCCGGTGGCAGACACAGTACCAGCAGGGTGAGGCTGTGAGGGTCAGGCATGGCTGCATTCCACCTGCCTTTCAGATTGCTGCATGCACACGCTGCACGCTTGGACAAGAAGGCATGCCTTGGCTGAGCCTCATGAGCCCAGCTGCACCCCTAACACCACCAACGGAGGAGCGAGGCTCCTTCCCTACTCCCTCCACAATCTCAGGTGATGTGAATTAATGTAAACTATAGTGTCCTGTACTTGAAGGTATTGCTCTTTCCCTCCTGTGACGTTGTAACTTGTAGCTGATGGCATACTGTTTTGGTTTCTTTTCAGGGGTGCACTGGCTATAACTGGGGCTGCGTATTTTCAGCGTAGTGTTTGCCTTGCCTCTGCAGTGTCCTTTTTTTGTTTGAAGGAACAGATCCATTTGCCACTAGAGCACTGTTCAATATTGGTTGGGCCAGTAGCGCCTCCAATTCGCCATGCTATTAAAGACAGAGGAGGAAAGGGTGGACCTGGGAGGTTCCCCAAACCCGGGGGGTGCGTCTCACCCGCGAACATGATGCGCCCTGATAGGGGGAAGGAGGGGCGCAGACAGCTTCCACACCCTGCCAAGGGGGGTGCCACCCTGCAGACTCACGACGCGTCACTTTCTAAGAGTTCATAGGGGTCAGTTTGCTATTTTCTGTGAGTCGCCATGGAATTGAAGCTCATTGGGAGGGGCTTTGTTCATTTCTACCACCAATGAGTAACAGTAACTGAGATGATATGAAAACCATCTCATGGAATACTAGAGGGCGTGGTCATCTCTTCCAGGGAGCAGGCTCTGCTGATCTGATCAGCAACGCATCTATTGTGTTTCTGCAGGAAACATGGCTTATGTGTCTGGCCTATGTTGATGGCTACACCACACACTGTCGGACAGCCGGGAGAGGGCTCAAAGGACGCCCTTATGGAGGATTAGTAGCCTTAGTCACCAGTGATATTCCATCCAAGGAATGCTCCCTTGCTGTCCCCATTCTAAATGTATTGGGGGTAGAAATCCAACTGGGAGCTGAACAAAAAATATAATTAATCAATATCTATGACCCTCCTGATGACGAAAAAACATTGGAGATTCTACTTAGTGTATATTAATATGCTGCTGATCTAATAATAGCAGGCGACCCGAATGCCAACATTGGGCTGCATAATGGTCGTTCCAAATATCACTGTATGGCTAGAGGTAAAAACAACTTGAGAGAGCCAAGGTGGAGAACCTGTTTGGATGAGATTGACTTAACAATAATCAATGGAACACATCGATCTTGGCTTTTCATGGTCGCTGCAGTGCGGACTCCTTCTGTTCTCATCTCTTCCTCTATCACAAGGCTCATGACTCGGGCCATTCTTTCCAGAGCTTTCCAGTTCATTGCGCTGTGATTTGCTAATGAGAGGCTTAGCATATTTCTCCATTTTGTTCGCTTTGATTGGAGTCTGGTCCCAGCTTTCTCCCAAGGGACAGTGTGCCTGTTTCCAGCAGTCCTGTGGGTCTTCCCATCAATATTGGATTTTTCCAATCACGTGCGAAGATTATAACTAAGGGGCTTCATGTTGTTGCAGCCCGGCCTGAAAAAAGTACCAGGACTTACCCCCTATAACGGAGGCTCGGCAGATTTACTTCACTCGGGCCCCCGCTTGGGCTTGCAGGAGGAAGCGCCCCTCCCCAGGGGATATGGGCAACACCCCACAGGTGCTTGTCCAGTGGCACCCAGGTGTGCATGGAGGGACACTGACCCCCCAGACAAAAGGGACCCAGACTACTGGGAGCCAGAGCAGGCTGAAAGGTGGCAGGGACACGTAGCAAACACCTGTCAAACAGGTGGTCCCTGCCCCTGACAGCTACATCAAAGGTCCCCCTCCCATCCGACAGAAGCGAGGACACAGGGCCTCTGATGTGCCAAAGGGGGCTACCTGCCCTCAGGCCCTTTTTGGCCTATATCTGAGGAGGGCAAGGTAGCCCCTCCAGTACTCCCCTTCCCACTGGCACTGGCGCTTCGTGTCTCAAAGGCCGGCACGTCGAAGAGAAACGGAATAAACCCCCTCCCCTGCCCTCCCCTCCCCTCCCATAAGTAGTGCTAGGTTTAGGCAGCACCAATAACAAACGACACAATGCGACAGTTAGCGCTGGGATGAGGCTAGAGAGCTAAAACAAGCACACTAAAAGATACAAATACTGAAATACAAAGGAAGGAGACTACTAACGCCTCGCAAGAGGCTATACAAAAAAAGGGAAATGTGATGGTTAAAATGAAGGAAGCCAATGCAGAATTAAATAAGGCTCCATCTGCTGCATCTAACTAAGGCTTAAAGATGGGAAAAGGCTAAACTGCCTAAAAAAGCTAACGCCCTGCAAGAGGCAATACAAAAGTGAAACCTGCTGCACAGAAAGAAGGAAGCCGGTGGCTAGTCAAGGAAGGCAGCATACAACTAAAGAACAACATTGAAAGACGATACAACCAGAGAAGAGCTAACGCCCTGCAAGAGGCAATGGAAAAAAGGAAATCTGCTGCACAAAAAGAAGGAAGCCGGTGGCTAGTCAAGGAAGGCAACAAACAACTAAAGAACAACATGGAAAGAGGATACAACCAGAGAAGAGCTAACGCCCTGCAAGAGGCGATGGAAAAAAGGAAATCTGCCACATAAAAAGAAGGAAGCCGGTGGCTAGTCAAGGAAGGCAACAAACAACTAAAGAACAACATGGAAAGAGGATACAACCAGAGAAGAGCTAACGCCCTGCAAGAGGCGATGGAAAAAAGGAAATCTGCTGCACAAAAAGAAGGAACCCGGTGGCTAGTCAAGGAAGGCAGCATACAACTAAAGAACAACATGGAAAGAGGATACAACCAGAGAAGAGCTAACGCCCTGCAAGAGGCGATGGAAAAAAGGAAATCTGCCACATAAAAAGAAGGAAGCCGGTGGCTAGTCAAGGAAGGCAACAAACAACTAAAGAACAACATGGAAAGAGGATACAACCAGAGAAGAGCTAACGCCCTGCAAGAGGCGATGGAAAAAAGGAAATCTGCTGCACAAAAAGAAGGAACCCGGTGGCTAGTCAAGGAAGGCAGCATACAACTAAAGAACAACATGGAAAGAGGATACAACCAGAGAAGAGCTAACGCCCTGCAAGAGGCGATGGAAAAAAGGAAATCTGCTGCACAAAAAGAAGGAAGCCGGTGGCTAGTCAAGGAAGGCAGCATACAACTAAAGAACAACATGGAAAGAGGATACAACCAGAGAAGAGCTAACGCCCTGCAAGAGGCAATGGAAAAAAGGAAATCTGCTGCACAAAAAGAAGGAAGCCGGTGGCTAGTCAAGGAAGGCAGCATACAACTAAAGAACAACGTGGAAAGAGGATACAACCAGAGAAGAGCTAACGCCCTGCAAGAGGCAATGGCAAAAAGGAAATCTGCTGCACAAAAAGAAGGAAGCCGGTGGCTAGTCAAGGAAGGCAGCATACAACTAAAGAACAACATGGAAAGAGGACACAACCAGAGAAGAGCTAACGCCCTGCAAGAGGCAATGGAAAAAAGGAAATCTGCTGCACAAAAAGAAGGAAGCCGGTGGCTAGTCAAGGAAGGCAGCATACAACTAAAGAACAACATGGAAAGAGGATACAACCAGAGAAGAGCTAACGCCCTGCAAGAGGCAATGGCAAAAAGGAAATCTGCTGCACAAAAAGAAGGAAACAAGCGGCGGAAATTAAACCGGACACAGCTCCACGCTGGGTCATGCAGCAGGGATCCGCCTCCAGTTGGCCTTACAGTGGAGTAGAGTCCCCGCTCTCCTGATCTCATGTTCCCCAAAATTGTTTTCTTTAGCATTATGTTTTTTGTTGGTTGGTTTTCTTTACACATAGCTCATATTGCAATAAAGTTTGTGGCCAAAGTTTTTTCCACCTTACATGGCTGTCTGGTCTCATGATTATGGTACTTTATGACCTGTTAGGATAGGGGGGGGTTAAGGGGGTTGTGGTTATTTCATGTTTCATCCTGTCACTTACCTGCACCCTTACCCGCACTAAAACACTTCCAGGCTTATTGGTTCAATGTAAAATAAATAATCGTATGTATTTTGCTTACTTCAATATGGTCAGCGCTCTATGGCACGGCCTCACCGCCCAGCTGCCAAACTGCAGTGACACTTTCCATGCACTTGCTTCACGCTGGGAAGGGTTTTTGTGTGATAACCAGACACAGGTGAGTTTTCTGTCGAGCACTGAGCTCCCAGGCTAGGTTAATGGCTAGCAGATTGGATTGTTGCCGAGCCCAGAGCTGCCAGGCTAGGTTACAAGCTAGCAGAGTGGATTGTTGCCAAGCACTGAGCTCCCATGCTAGGTTAGAGGCTAGCAGAGTGGATTTTTGCTGAGCACTGAGCTCCCAGGCTAGGTTAGTGGCTAGCAGAGTGGATTGTTGCTGAGCACTGAGCTCCCACGCTAGGTTAGAGGCTAGCAGAGTGGATTGTTGCCGAGCACTGAACTCCCAGGCTAAGTTAGTGGCTAGCAGAGTGGATTGTTGCTGAGAACAGAGCTGCCAGGCTAGGTTAGAGGCTATTAGAGTGGATTGTTGCCAAGCACAGAGCTCCCAGGCAAAGTTGGTAGATAGCAGCACACTAGCTCTCCAAACGCTGCCGAGACACGTTTCACTCGATAACCGAATCAAAAGTGCCAAACTGCAGTGACGCTTTCCACGCACTTGCTTCACGCTGGGAAGGGTTTTTGTGTGATAACGAGATGCAGTTGAGTTTTCTGCCGAGCACTGAGCTCCCAGGCCAGGTTAGTGGCTAGCAGAGTGGATTGTTGCCGAGCCCAGAGCTGCCAGGCTAGGTTAGAAGCTAGCAGAGTGGATTGTTGCTGATCACAGAGCTCCCCGGCTAGGTTAGAGGCTAGCAGAGTGGATTGTTGCCGAGCACTGCTCTCCCAGGCTAGGTTAGAGGCTAGCAGAGTGGATTGTTGCCGAGTCCAGAGCTGCCAGGCTAGGTTAGAGGCTAGCAGAGTGGATTGTTGCCGAGCACTGAGCTCCCAGGCTAGGTTAGAGGCTAGCAGAGTGGATTGTGGCCGAGTCCAGAGCTGCCAGGCTAGGTTAGAGGCTAGCAGAGTGGATTGTTGCCAAGCACTGAGCTCCCAGGCTAGGTTAGAGGCTAGCAGAGTGGATTGTTGCTGATCACAGAGCTCCCCGGCTAGGTTAGAGGCTAGCAGAGTGTATTGTTGCTGAGCACAGAGCTGCCAGGCTAGGTTAGAGGCTAGCAGAGTGGATTGTTGCTGAGCCCAGAGCTGCCAGGCTAGGTTAGAGGCTAGCAGAGTGGATTGTTGCCGAGCACTGAGCTCCCAGGCTAGGTTAGTGGCTAGCAGAGTGGATTGTTGCCGAGCACTGAGCTCCCAGGCTAGGTTAGAGGCTAGCAGAGTGGATTGTTGCCGAGCCCAGAGCTGCCAGGGTAGGTTAGAGGCTAGCAGAGTGGATTGTTGCCGAGCACTGAGCTCCCAGGCTAGGTTAGAGGCTAGCAGAGTGGATTGTTGCTGATCACAGAGCTCCCCGGCTAGGTTAGAGGCTAGCAGAGTGTATTGTTGCTGAGCACAGAGCTGCCAGGCTAGGTTAGAGGCTAGCAGAGTGGATTGTTGCCGAGCCCAGAGCTGCCAGGCTAGGTTAGAGGCTAGCAGAGTGGATTGTTGCCGAGCACTGAGCTCCCAGGCTAGGTTAGTGGCTAGCAGAGTGGATTGTTGCCGAGCCCAGAGCTGCCAGGCTAGGTTAGAGGCTAGCAGAGTGTATTGTTGGCGAGCACTGAGCTCCCAGGCTAGGTTAGAGGCTAGCAGAGTGGATTGTTGCTGATCACAGAGCTCCCCGGCTAGGTTAGAGGCTAGCAGAGTGTATTGTTGCTGAGCACAGAGCTGCCAGGCTAGGTTAGAGGGTAGCAGAGTGTATTGTTGCTGAGCACAGAGCTGCCAGGCTAGGTTAGAGGCTAGCAGAGTGGATTGTTGCTGAGCCCAGAGCTGCCAGGCTAGGTTAGAGGCTAGCAGAGTGGATTGTTGCCAAGCACAGAGCTCCCCGGCTAGGTTAGAGGCTAGCAGAGTGGATTGTTGCCAAGCACAGAGCTCCCCGGCTAGGTTAGAGGCTAGCAGAGTGGATTGTTGCTGAGCCCAGAGCTGCCAGGCTAGGTTAGAGGCTAGAAGAGTGGATTGTTGCCGAGCCCAGAGCTGCCAGGCAAAGTTGGTAGATAGCAGCACACTAGCCCTGCAAACGCTGCTGAGACACTTTTCACTAGAGCACCAACTCACACGTGCCAAACTGCAGTGACACTTTCCACGCACTGTTCTTTTCAGTAATACAGCCTCACAGTGTGCTCTGCTGGTCTAGTGGAAAACCTGGATTCCGAAAATGCAGTTTGGAACCTTCCTGATTCTGTGCTGTTGGACATCATTGTGCCAGAATGTCCTCCTCCCTCATGGCGCTGAAGGCTGGGACTCTAAAGAGACTGCCATAAGCATCTTTCCACCTTCCACAAACTGTATTCCACAAGATGCCATATCATGGCGATTAGGATCTTTTGTTCTGCATTTCCAAAGGTTTGCAGAGCCGAGGTGAAGCAGTAGGCAATGAAATCATTAGATCCAGGAGGAGAGAGGGGCTCTGCTGCAGCTTGGCAAGGCCACCCTCTTCCTGTTCTTTCATCCTTGGCTCAGGCAACTTTGGGATGGATTGAGTGTATGTTAGTCTTGCTTTTGTGAAATTGCTTGAGGCAGAGCTGTGTTTCCTGGTGTCTGCCTTTGGATTCTGGCAGTTGCAGGATGGATTTTGAACTCTGCAAGCGATCTTAATCCCCTTTGTAGCCACGCACTTGCTTTCTTTTGTCCATGTTTCGATGCCAGGCTTAACCACCAACAGTTCCTAGTGATGTGATGCCAGATTACTCCTTGGATTCCAGTAAAAGTAAGACTACTACGAGCATAATGGCAATTCAGACCAACTGCGCAAGTACTCTCACCTGCAAAGAGTTAAAGCAGCGCTGTGCGTCCTCCGTACAATCAGCGTCAGAATGAACTGGGGAACCAAAGAACAACATGTTATTCGAGTTGATCCAGGCTAAACGTGATTACCCCATCACGTCCTGCTTTTATCCCTTACATTCTGGGATTTGCCATTCTGATTATATAATGGGCAGTGGCCTCACTAGGGTAGGGCTAGAGGGGGCATGGCCCCCCCTGCAAACTGTTGTGCCCCTCTTGTGCCCCCCTCGCCAGGAACAGGTGAAGACCTGCCCTGGGAGTGTTGCTAAGCCTGCTTAAAGTGGGCTTGTTGACTTTGCAGCAGAGCCCATTACATCTCGCAGCTGAACAGAGTTCCTTGACTGGCCTGCAGGCAGCCCTGCACGCTATCGTGGCATTACTGGCCTGCAATTACTCTGTTGTCCTATATCTTAGCTGATGGGTTCGGTGTTCCATCTGAGAGATTCCTAACAGCTGCCTTTCCTAGTACTTGGGTGTACATTTGCAAGATATGTAAAGTCACACAAGAAAGCTTACTTTTGCAAAGCTAGTATGTAAGTCTACTACTTTAACATTTAAAAATCGGATTGCTTCTTATTGGTAATTAAAATGTTTTTAAAGTTGCACAACAAGCTGGAGGTTTGTGACAAATGTAATCATCATCCTAGTGAATTTACTGCAAAACCTTTAGTGATTCTAAAAGTGAGAAAAGCACAGTTGTGTAAAAGGAAGGCTTTTTCAAGCTTGCATTATTTTGCATTCTGAGACTTCCATTTGTCCTTTCAGGATGTGGAAAATAAAACTACAGCAACACTCTATTGGCCTAACACGTTTCTCTTAGGATTTACACATATTAGCGCTTTGGTGTAAAGCGCTATATAAACTAAATACATACAAATACAAAATACATATTGCAAGGTTACTTTAATTGGAGATATGTGTATTTTACAAGCAAACTCAGAACTCTCAAGTTTCCAGTGGCTAGGCATGAGAAGGCCATCCAGTCCTGTTTCCCCCCTCTGGATTCTGGGACTTGTATTTTTTTATATCCTATTCCAAATTTAGGAAAACTGAACGTCTCACAATTACAAGCATACACAAAACTGGGAGGCCTTCTTGCACATGGCCATGGGTAACTTGAGCACTCTGTTCTATCAGGCTTTGACATCCAAAATGTACATATGTGTAACAAGTTGAGCTTGAAAGTTATGTGTTCAAATGCCTAAACTGTGGATTGGGTTAAATTCCCAGTTTTACTGTTAAACCAAAGTGTGTGATACTGGGCAAATAATGTAATCTCTTCTTGTGTAGTGGACTGATCTCAGCAGAGCCAACATTTATTTCCTGCTCCATAGCTGGCAGTCACCAAAATGGCATGGGCCATCCATAGTATGGCCCACAGGAGAATGAGTGAAACATGTCGCCATGCCCTGTTATGCCATGTCATGGCCCCACAGGAGAATGAGTGAAACATGTCGCCATGCCCTGTTATGCCATGTCATGGCCCCACAGGAGAATGAGTGAAACATATCGCCATGCCCTGTTATACACATGTCGCCATGCCCTGTTATGCCATGTCATGGCCCCACAGGAGAATGAGTGAAACATATCGCCATGCCCTGTTATACACATGACGCCATGCCCTGTTATGCCATGTCATGGCCCCACAGGAGAATGAGTGAAACATGTCGCCATGCCCTGTTATGCCATGTCATGGCCCCACAGGAGAATGAGTGAAACATTTGCCATGCCCTGTTATGCCATGTCATGGCCCCACAGGAGAATGAATGAAACATGACGCCATGCCCTGTTATGCCATGTCATGGCCCCACAGGAGAATGGGTCAAACATTTGGCTATGCCCTGTTATGCCATGCCATGGCCCCACAGGAGAATGAGTGAAACATGTCGCCATGCCCTGTTATGCCATGTCATGGCCCCACAGGAGAATGAGTGAAACATTTGGCTATGCCCTGTTATGCCATGTCATGGCCCCACAGGAGAATGAGTGAAACATGTTGCTATGCTCTGTTATGCCATGTGTTGGCCCCACAGGCGAATGAGTGAAACATGTCGCCATGCCCTGTTATGCCATGTCATGGCCCCACAGGAGAATGAGTGAAACATGTCGCCATGCCCTGTTATGCCATGTCATGGCCCCACAGGAGAATGAGTGAAACATTTGGCTATGCCCTGTTATGCCATGTCATGGCCCCACAGGAGAATGAGTGAAACATGTTGCTATGCTCTGTTATGCCATGTCATGGCCCCACAGGCGAATGAGTGAAACATGTCGCCATGCCCTGTTATGCCATGTCATGGCCCCACAGGAGAATGAGTGAAACATGTCGCCATGCCCTGTTATGCCATGTCATGGCCCCACAGGAGAATGAGTGAAACATATCGCCATGCCCTGTTATACACATGTCGCCATGCCCTGTTATGCCATGTCATGGCCCCACAGGAGAATGAGTGAAACATATCGCCATGCCCTGTTATACACATGTCTCCATGCCCTGTTATGCCATGTCATGGCCCCACAGGAGAATGAGTGAAACATGTCGCCATGCCCTGTTATACACATGTCGCCATGCCCTGTTATGCCATGTCATGGCCCCACAGGAGAATGAGTGAAACATGTCGCCATGCCCAGTTATGCCATGTCATGGCCCCACAGGAGAATGAGTGAAAGTGAAACATGTCGCTATGCCCTGTTATGCCATGTCATGGCCCCACAGGAGAATGAGTGAAACATGTTGCTATGCTCTGTTATGCCATGTCATGGCCCCACAGGAGAATGAGTGAAACATGTCGCCATGCCCTGTTATGCCATGTCATGGCCCCACAGGAGAATGAGTGAAACATGTCGCCATGCCCTGTTATGCCATGTCATGGCCCCACAGGAGAATGAGTGAAACATGTCGCCATGCCCTGTTATGCCATGTCATGGCCCCACAGGAGAATGAGTGAAACATGTCGCCATGCCCTGTTATGGTATGTTATTGAGTTTGTACAGTACACAGTCCACCCAGGAAGGAGACTCGTGCAGAAGCAGGGCGGGGTTGCTTGGTTGCACTGCTGATGTAGGCATGATCTGAAAGGGAGGACTCTCAGTGCTGTGCCATTTTGATATATTTTGTGAGTTCTCTGGAGCAGTGGTTAATGTGCACACTTAAATAGTTCATGTGAATATTGTGTCTGTCCTAGTGGTGTTGAAGGAGTGTGGGGAGCTGTATTGGTGTATCTGTGGTAGGCTAGTGTGCTATTTTACAAATGCCTTTGGGTGGTATTCGTTCTATTGTATAATCCGTATTGATTCAGTGAGGAGGTGTATGTGAAGATGGGTTGTTGGGGGGGGGGGGGTAGAATGATTTTCAGGTAGTTACTGTTACCATACATTGCTCAACAGACCACCTGATAAGAACTGCGAGCACCCTTTACTTTGGAAACATCACATTTCTTCATTTATTTTCTTACATCAATGGAAAACATTGTTATGGGGCTTAGGCTCTGGTGTTGTGGGGGAAAGGATGACAGGTTTGGGGCTTGTGTTCTGTAGGTGGGGCAGCAGAATGGCGGATTTGGGGTCTGGGTTCTGGTGGTAGGGAGGTAGGAAGCCAGGTCTAGAGCAGGCCTCTGGTGGTAGGGAGGCAGGATGCCAGGTCTAGAGCAGGCCTCTGGTGGTGGGGAAGCAGAATGGCAGGTCTAGAACAGGGCTCTGGTGGTGGGGAGGCAGGATGCCAGGTATGAGGCTTGCGTTCTGGCTTCTGGCTGTTGAGGAGACAGGATGCTAGGCATGTGGTCCTGGGTAATGGGGCTGGGGGAAAATAGGCCAGGTCTGCGGCTTGGGCTATAGTGGTGGGGAGGGAGGATGGCAGGTATTAGAGTTGGGCTCTGGTGGTGGAGTGACAGGATGGCAGTTATGGGGCTTGGGCTCTGGTGGTGGGGAGGCAGGGTGCCAGGTATGGTGCTTGTGTTCTGGCCTCTGGCTGTTGAGGAGGCAGGATGCCAGGTATGAGGCTTGTGTTCTGGCCTCTGGCTGTTGAGGAGGAAGGTATGAGGCTTGTGTTCTGGCCTCTGGCTGTTGAGGAGGCAGGATGCCAGGTATGAGGCTTGTGTTCTGGCCTCTGGCTGTTGAGGAGGCAGGATGCCAGGAATGAGGCTTGTGTTCTGGCCTCTGGCTGTTGAGGAGGCAGGATGCCAGGTATGAGGCTTGTGTTCTGGCCTCTGGCTGTTGAGGAGGAAGGATGCCAGGTATGAGGCTTGTGTTCTGGCCTCTGGCTGTTGAGGAGGCAGGATGCCAGGTATGAGGCTTGTGTTCTGGCCTCTGGCTGTTGAGGAGGCAGGATGCTAGGTATGAGGCTTGTGTTCTGGCCTCTGGCTGTTGAGGAGGCAGGATGCTAGGTATGAGGCTTGTGTTCTGGCCTCTGGCTGTTGAGGAGGCAGGATGCCAGGTATGAGGCTTGTGTTCTGGCCTCTGGCTGTTGAGGAGGAAGGATGCCAGGTATGAGGCTTGTGTTCTGGCCTCTGGCTGTTGAGGAGGCAGGATGCCAGGTATGAGGCTTGTGTTCTGGCCTCTAGCTGTTGAGGAGGCAGGATGCCAGGTATGAGGCTTGGGATATATCAGTGCAGAGGCACAATGACAGGTATGGAGTCTGGGCCCTGGGGGAGGCAGGATGCCAGGTATGGGGCAGGGCTCTGGTGGTGGGGAGGCAGGATACCAGATATAGGGCAGGGCTCTAGTGTAAGGGAGGCAGGTTGTAGGTATGCAGCTTGGGCTCTGGTGGTGGGGAGGCAGGATGCCAGGTATGGGGCGTGGGTACTGGTGGTGGGGTGCCAGGATACCAGGTATGAGGCCTGGGTTCTGGTAGTGGGGAGGCAGGGTGCCAGGGGCATGGGCTATGCATGGTGGGGGTAGAAGGATCCCAGGTATGGGGCGTGGGTTCTGGTGGTGGGGAGGCAGGATGCCAGGTATGGGGCCTGGGTTCTGGTGGTATGGAGGCAGGATACCAGGTATGAGGCCTGGGTTCTGGTGGTGGGGAGAAAGGATGCCAGGTATGGGGCCTGGGTTCTGGTGGTGGGGAGGAAGGATGCCACATATAGGGCAGGGCTCTAGTGTAGGGAGGCAGGGTGCCAGGTATGCAGCTTGGGCTCTGGTGGTGGGGAGGCAGGATGCCAGGTATGGGGCCTGGGTACTGGTGGTGGGGAGCCAGGATACCAGGTATGAGGCCTGGGTTCTGGTGGTGGGGAGGCAGGGTGCCAGGTATGCAGCTTGGGCTCTGATGGTGGGGAGGCAGGATGCCAGGTATGGGGCCTGGGTACTGGTGGTGGGGAGCCAGGATACCAGGTATGAGGCCTGGGTTCTGGTGGTGGGGAGGCAGGATGCCAGGTATGGGGCGTGGGTTCTGGTGGTGGGGTGGCATGCTGCCAGGGATTGGGCCTGGGTTCTGGTGGTGGGGAGCCAGGGTGCCAGGTATGGGGCCTGGGCTCTGGGGTGGGAGGCAGGATGCAAGTTTTTGGGCAAGGGTTCTGGTGGTAGGGAGGCAGGATACCAGGTATGGGGCCTGGGTTCTAGTGGTAGGGAGGCAGGATAACAGGTATGGGGCCTGGGCTCTGGGGAGGGGAGGCAGGATGTGAGTTGTTGGGCAAGGGTTCTGTGGTAGACATGCAAGATGCCAAGCATGGGGCTTCGGTTCTGGTGGTGGGGAGGCAGGATGGCAGGTATGGGGCCTGGGCTCTGGTGGTGGAGTGGCAGGGTGCCAGATGTGGGGCCGGGGTTCTGGTGGTAGGGAGACAGAATGCCAGTTATGGTGCTTGGGTTCTGGTGTTGTGGGGAGGCAGGATGCCAGATGTGGGGCCTGGGTTCTGGTGGTGGGGAGCCAGAATGCCATGTATGGGGCCTGGGATCTGGGGTGGGGAGGCAGGATGTCAGTTATGGGGCCGGTTCTGCTGGTAGGGAGGCAGGATGGCAGCTATGGGGCCTCGGCTCTGGTGGTCGGGTGGCAGGATACCAGGTATGGGGCCTGGATTCTGATGGTAAGGAGGCGGGATAACAGGTATGGGGCCTGGGTTCTGATGGTAGGGATGCAGGATACCAGGTATGGGGCCTAGGCTCTGGGGTGGGGAGGCAGGATGCAAGTTATTGGGCAAGGGTTCTGTGGCAGAGAGTCAAGATGGTAAGCATGGGGCCTCGGTTCTGGTGGTGGGGAGGCAGGATGCCAAGTATGGGGCCTGGACTATGTTGGTGGGGAGGCAAGATGTCAGTTATGTGGCCTGGGTTCTGGTGGTGGGGAGTCAGAATGCCAGGTATGTGGCGTGGGTGCTTGTGGTGGAGGGGAGGCAGGATGCCAGGTATGGGGCCTGTGTTCTGATGGTGGGGAAACAGGATACCGGGTATGGGGCAGGGCTCTGGTGGAGGGGAGGCAGGATGCCAGGTATGGGGCAGGGCTCTGGTGGTGGGGAGGCAGGATGCCAGGTAGGCGGCTAAGGCTCTGGTGGAGGGGAGGCAGGATGCCAGGTATGGGACAGGGCTCTGGTGGTGGGGAGGGAGGATGCCAGGTAGGCGGCTAAGGCTCTGGTGGTGGGGAGGCAGGATGCCATGTATGGGGCCTGGGTTCTGGTGGTAGGGAGGCAGGATACAAGGTATGAGGCATGGGTTCTGGTGGTGGGGAGGAAGGATACCGGATATGGGGCAGGGCTCTGGTGGAGGGGAGGCAGGATGCCAGGTATGGGGCAGGGCTCTGGTAGTGGGGAGGCAGGATGCCAGGTAGGCGGCTAAGGCTCTGGTGGTGGGGAGGCAGGATGCCATGTATGGGGCCTGGGTTCTGGTGGTAGGGAGGCAGGATACAAGGTATGAGGCCTGGGTTCTGGTGGTGGGGAGGAAGGGTGATAGGTATAGGGCAGGGCTCTGGTGTAGGGGAGGCAGGATGCCAGGTATGGGGGCTGGGTTCTGGTGGTGGGGAGGCAGGATACCAGGTATGAGGCCTGGGTTCTGGTGGTGGGGAGGAAGGGTGATAGGTATAGGGCAGGGCTCTGGTGTAGGGGAGTCAGGGTGCCAGGTATGGGGCCTGGGTTCTGGTGGTAGGGAGGCAGTATACCAGGTATAGGGACTGGGCTCTGGAGTGGGGAGGCAGGATGTGAGTTGTTGGGCAAGGGTTCTGTGGTAGAGAGGCAAGATGCCAAGCATGGGGCCTCAGTTCTGGTGGTGGAGTGGCAGGATGCCAGATGTGGGGCTGGGGTTCTGGTGGTATGGAGACAGAATGCCATTTATGGTGCTTTGGTTCTGGTGTGTTAGGGAGAATTCTCATTTCATGGCTAATTTCCCTTACCTAGTGAGTCCCTCAGCAGCTTTGCTGGATTTCTGGAGTTGTTTCTGTTAGGGAGAATGCTCATCTATGGCTGATTTCCCTCGTGGCACAGGGTTGTCTTTAAAACTTCCCTCGACTCCATTTCTGAGGCGACTACCGTCCCCCAGAAAAGGGTAAAGTTACCATTAACTTTACTTAGTCAATCTACCACAGATCCAGTACACCCCATCTTCCATGGAGTACTGGATTAATTTGTATCCCTTTCTATCTGTACCTCCTAGAGCATTGTTTCGCTCTTTTAACATTTAGACTTGGCTGGTGACAGTGGTATCTACCCTAATTTTTCTACCGCTGTTATATTAGATAAACGTGGTACTGTTCTTGGCTATTATATCAGCCTCGAACCTAAACCCGCTTGACCAAATCGTCTTTCTTTTTGCTCCGGTTGGGTTTATTCGCCATTTCTTTTTGTTAAAGTCCTTCTTGTGTTTTACTTTCCGCGGCAAACTTGGTTCGCCTGCTTTGTTCACTGTCTTTTGGCGGGCTTCTGCTCAGAGGTCCTCCTCAAGGCGCCTGGGTGTCTAGGTGGGCTGAATGTGAGGGAGGGGTGTAGTCACCCCCTGCACAGGGTATCCTAGGAAACCCAAGTCGCACTTTGTCATGATTGGCCAGGGTAGTTGTCCGGGCTGGACAACCCCCCTGCTGGGTGATTGACAGCCAGGCTGTGTGAATGGGGGTTTTTAGCATAAAAGGCAGGTCTCTTGGGCTAGAAGTCAGAGAGTCACCACTGGAACTACAAGGAACCGAAGAGAAGCAGAGAGAACGACGGCTGCTGCAACTACCCCGTCCCGGTGAAGCCCTGCTGCAGTCCTCAGCTATCTTCCCTTCATCGACTCAGAGAAGATCCAGTCCGGAGTCTTCTTCCCTTGAGCCTGGTGGGGATAACCAGCTCATCTTCCACAGCCAGAGGATCCTCCTCCTTGGTCGAAATCGCTGCACACAGCTGTAGTGGTCCAGATAGCCACCTGAAGAGCCTCTCCTGTTTTTAAGGAGCTCACCTTTTATTCCTTGTTGCTGCTGTCGGCTTCATCCCTGTGTGGTGCAGACCCCCTTCAGACGTCCTCCTTCACAACAAAGCTCCAGGAATCGTGGGTCTGCAGGAAACCAACAGGAACGACTGCCAGGGCACCAGCTGCACCATTGGAATAAGGTACTGTGTTCTGCTTGAGGAAACTGGGTGAACCCCTTTTCTTCATCTTCAAGGCTTGCCCTTGTCTTCCCTCCTTCTTTTAACTTTTGCTTCCGAACATTGACAATATCGAAGTACTTTTGGCTCTGTTGAATCGTGAACTGTCTGACTGTGTGATCATCGGCAACAGGCCCCGGTGTCTTTCGACCCTGGCTCCGGCCCTTTGAATTTTGAACTCCAGTCTCTGAGTGTTTCTCGATTCTGTCTGCCTAACCAAAATATTGCCTGTGATTTTTGCCTCCAACTCCCTCTGGGTATCTCAGGTGCTAAGTGTGTTTTTTCCCCTGTAGCATTTCATGTCACGGATACGCGTTTAATTAGTAGACCGAACTGTCAAAAAGTGATCGCAATCGTATTCATGGTAATGTGTTTTGTTCGCAACACTGGTTCATTCTACACAGGGTACTTACCTTGAAACTTACTGTACAAAGTGAATTGGTTAGTTGTAGTATATTTAACGTGTGCTTTTTATTTAGTTTAATAGAAGTGTTGTATTTCTAACGACTGGTTTAAAAATAAATGTACTTATATTTTTTGCCTGAAACCTTGAGTCAGCGTTTGCTTGAGTCACAGTAATTGTGGTCCCTTTGTGTAATCTCTGCTACTGCTCATATACTCGAGATAAGCCTGGCTGTTCTGCCACTGCTACCACTCTGACATAGTAGTACAGGCTTGTAGCAAAGGTAAAACTTGTATTGGCACCTGTAGTATTAATTGTGTGTAGTGGTCTCTAAGGGCACTGCACAGGATTCTGCCTAACACTGGTGTACAGCGGTGGGATTTGGAAGTAGAGTGATTACACTTAGAGTGCTGCTATTGCTTGGGTTCAACTAACCACAAGGCTAACACCACTAATTCTATTTAACTAAGAAATCATGTCAAATATGGGAAACTACACTGAAGAGAGTTTTTTACTCTATACTGCTGAGGTTCTGAGAACCATGTGTAGGGATAAGAATATCTCTGGTAAAGGAAAGGAATCTGAACTGGTTGTAAAGTTAATGGGAAAAAGTCTGGGGAGTGGGTCAGAAGGACCTACCACTCCAGCAAATGTGGATTTTGATGTTTCTGATTCTGAGAGTGTTAATTGTGAAGAAGTAGATGAGTCCTTGCTAGGAAACCCTTCAACTCCCTTTCCTGCTCAGAATGCACAACCTCTGTCCACAGGGACCCCCACAGGTCCTACACTTACTCCTGACTTTATTGCACTTGAGAAAATGAGACTTGAATTAGAAGTGAAACGTATTGATGCACAAACTGCCATGAAACATCAGAGTTAAGGCTCAGAGAAATGGATCTGAAATATGAACTAGAAATTAAGAAACTGTCTCTAGAACATGTGTCTCTCCCGGAGTCCTCTAGGTCTTCAAGCCCTAAGAGACCCCATATTCCAAAGGAGATGATTGGTATGTATGAGACTAAACTTGATGTTTTGGATTGGTTAGCAAAGTTTGAGTACAATCATGGGATTCAAGGTATCTCAGGGAATCAGTTGATTCCTTGGCTTTTCTCTAGGCTTCCCCCTGTTGCAAGTGATGCTGTAATGGAATTGGGGGAGGTGGATAAACAGGATTATTAGTGTGTGAAACTAGCATTAATAGCTAGGTTTGGGAAGACCCCTTCCCAGTATCTTAAGAGGTTTAGAACCCTCAAAATGCATGATGGTACCCCTTGGGCTACCTGGGTGTGTGAATGTTTAAAAAACTTAGATGGTTGGGTTAAGGGTTACAAAGTGAACACTTATGAAGGTTTGAGGAATCTTATAATGTCGTAGTCTATTTTTGATGTCTGCTCTCCTGAGCTTAGACAGCACTTGGCTGATTCAAAGGAGATAGAACCTAAGAAGCTAGCTAAGGCTGCTGACTTGTGGGTTGCCAACAGGGCAACTCACAAGGATTCTGGGGCTACTCAGAAGAAGGATGAGGGGAAGCAGCCAAAGAAAGACAACAAAGAGAATTCCAATAATTCCAATCCAAAAGAGGGCCCCAAACGTAACCAGGGTAAGCCACAAGGTAAACCGAATCAGGCTAGTGTACCACCCGGTTCCACACCAGATGGAGGCCATGGCAAACCCCCATTCCAGAGAGCATTTGGAAAGTACTTTGTTTGTGGGTTGCCTGGCCATGTGAAATGAGATCCCAAGTGTAAGGGTAAACCTTCAGGGATCAACACTGTCTCCTTAGCCTTCTCCCACGTGGATGAAGTACCTATGACCAGTGGAAACTTTTAGCTACTAGTTGATGAGCCCATGAGAGTCTCAGCTAGTGTTTCTTTAGTGTCCTTGGGTCTTTGGGAACTACAGAACTTAGATGTCTATAACTCAATCCCAGATAATACTAAAAAGTATTATAAAGATAGTGTTCTTGTGAATGGTCAGGAGACCCCTGCCATCCGAGACACTGGAGCCAGCATAACTGTGGTTGATGAATGTTTTTTCAAAGTGGACGATGTTGCTAAGGCACCCAAACAGTTAACCAAGTTAGCTGGAGGCCCTGTGCAAATGGTTACCCAGTTACCAGCTCTCATCCAGTGTAATGAAATGACTGTCAGAATACCTGTAAGTGTGCAGAATAACGTACCTGGGAAGGTCCTGCTGGGTAATGACCTTAACACTATTGGAGATGTGTCCAACACCCCCAGTCCCCCCAGCAGAAGGAAACAGGAGCTCACAAGGTCTGCAAGGGAGAGAACCTTAACAGGCTCTCCTGGGGGCATGATAGAGGAAGCTATCACCCCAAGTCCACAGGATTTACTTACTGCCATTGCAGGGCAAGAAAAGACAAAGGGGAAACCTAAATCTGCAAGCAGGAAAACAGCAAGCACTCCTGTGCCCAGAAGGACATCTCTGAGACTGTCCAAAGTCACACCTGTGACTCCCACACCAGCTGAGGCTGAGTGTGAGGTTCAACCCTGCATGGTCAAACTAGATACTGAGGAATCAGATCTAGAAGAGGATGTTACCTTGGTAGGAGATCTTGACCCTGTTCACCATCCTGAGCTGCAGCCTTTACTAGCAGAAGGTGGACTCAACAGAGAAGATTTCAGTAAGGGACAAAGAGAGTGTCCTACCTTGGAAGGTCTTCGCCAACAGGCAACTTCTCAGCTCAATGGGACTGGGCCTGGGAAGTATATGTTGCACTGGGAAGATGGCCTCTTCTACAGTGAACCAACTGAGTCAACCCCTGGAGACTGCAAAAGACTTGTAGTACCTCTAGTAAACCGACTCCAATTTCTGCAGTTAGCCCATGAGGTAACTTTGGCTGGTCACTTAAGTTTTAAGAAGACCAAAGAAAGGCTATCTCTGCACTTCTACTGGCCTAAGATGGGTACAAAAGTAGACAAATTCTGCAGAAGCTTCCACACTTGCAAAACCTCTGGCAAGAGTGGATCCAAGAATGTGGCACCCTTAGTGCCTCTCCCAGTGGTGGGAATTCCTTTTGAGAGGGTCGGGATTGACATTGTTGGTCCTCTTGACCCTCCCACATCTTCAGGCAACAGGTTTATCCTGGTTGTAGTGGACCATGCCACTAGATTTCCTGAAGCCATACCTATGAGGACTGTTATGGCTCCGGCTGTGGCTAAGGCCCTACTTGGTATTTTTACCAGAGTAGGTTTTCCTAAGGAGGTGATATCTGACAGGGGATCACATTTTATGTCCCACTACATGCAAACCATGTGGAAAACCTGTGGAGTCACCTACAAGTTTTCAACTGCCTACCACCTCCAAACCAATGGACTGGTAGAGAGGTTTAACAGAACTATGAAGAGCATGATAGGTGCTTTAGAAGAACCCCTTAGAAGAAAGTGGGACCTTCTAATGCTATGCCTTCTCTTTGCATATAGAGAAGTCCTTC
Organism: Ambystoma mexicanum; assembly: GCF_040938575.1. NCBI lineage: Eukaryota > Metazoa > Chordata > Amphibia > Caudata > Ambystomatidae > Ambystoma > Ambystoma mexicanum. The sequence continues at coordinate 27,314,604 of NC_090939.1, read as the reverse complement.
AGGAGGGAGTAGGATTCCGTCCCTTCGAACTTCTCTATGGCCATCCAGTCAGAGGGCATTGGCCCTGATTAAGGAGGGGTTGGAGTGCTCCTTCCCCCAAGCCAGTCAGAGTGACTGACTATGTGATAGGTCTCTGGAGGATAATGTCACACATGATGGCAGAGGCAAGTGATAACTTCAGGGCTGGTCAAGCTCTGGTCAAACATTGGCATGACCAGAAGGCTAACATGGTGGGATTTACTCAAGACCAGCTTGTTCTTGTTATGGTCCCCACAAGGCAGAGGGCCTTGCAGGACAAATGGATAGGACCTCTCAAGGTTGTGGGTAAACTTGGAGAGGTGAACTATCTGGTGGACTTAGGCAATCCTAAGGAGGCTCCCAGAGTCTTTCACACCAACCGTTTAAAGGCTTATGTCTCTAGAAAATAGGAGCTTTGCTTCTAGATTCAGCTCAGGAGGAGGAGGAGAGTGAACCTCTGCCTGACCTCCTCAGAGGCTTACCTTTAGATGAGCAAGTGGAAGGAGTTAATCTCTCTTCCAGTCTCACATCTGACCAACAGGATGAGTGCAAGTTACTGTTAAATCAGTTTGCCTCCCTATTCTCACTTTCACGAGGCTTGACCCCTTGGGGCCAGAATGGCATACACACTGGTGACTGTTTGCCTGTCAAAAGCAGGGGGTACAGAATGTCAGACAATGTAAAATCCCACATAACCCTCTAATAGCTCATGGTTTAGCCCAGTTGTGGTTGTACCAAAGGCAGGATCCAAGGAGTTGAGATTCTGCGTGGACTATAGAGCTCTGAATGCAGTCACCACGACTGATGCCCATCCTTTACCTAGGACAGATGATCTGGTGGACAAACTTGGTTCAGCCAAGTACCTCAGCACATTTGACCTAATGTCAGGCTATTGGCAAATAGCCCTGACAGACCATGCCAAGGAGAAAACTGCATTCTCCACCCCAGCTGGCCTCTACCAATTCAAGGTAATGCCTTTTGGACTAAAGAATGCACCTACTACATTTCAGAGGATAGTCAATCAAGTTCTGAATGAGATGGAGGACTTCTGCATGGCATACTTGGATGACATTGCAGTGTTCAGCCCTACATGGAAAGAACATGTTGAACACCTAGGTTATGTATTGCAGGCTATTGAACAGGCCCATCTGACCATAAAGGCAAGCAAATGTCAAATTGTTCAGAGTTCAGTGGTCTACCTTGGACATGAGGTAGGAGGAGGTGAAATAAGGCCACTGCCTAGCAAAGTACAAGCTGTACAAAACTGGGCCATCCCTACTACTCAAACCCAAGTGAGAGCCTTCTTAGGTCTCACTGGGTATTATAGGAACTTCATAGAGAACTATCGGACCATAGCTTCTCCCTTGAATGTCATCTCCTCTCCCAAATTTCCTGAAAAGGTCAGGTGGAATGAGGAGTGCAATCAAGCCTTTGAAGGCCTGAAGAAAGCCCTTTGTCAAGCTCCAGTCCTAAGAGCTCCTGACTACCACCAACCCTTCATTGTACAAACTGATGCTTCTAATGTAGGTATAGGTGCAGTCCTTAGTCAACTGGATGAGAAAGGTAGGGAACACCCCATTTGTTTCATCAGCAGGAAGTTAAAGGATCCTGAGACAAGGTGGGCAACAATAGAACGAGAATGTTTTGCTATTGTGTGGTCACTGAAGAGGGTTAGACCATACTTGTATAGATCTACCTTCACTATTCAGACTGACCACCAACCCTTGAGATGACTGATGCAAATGAAAGGGGAAAACCCAAAATTACTCAGATGGTCAATCTGCCTACAAGGATTTGATTTTTCCATTGAGCACAGAGCAAGAAGTCACCACCAAAATGCTGATGGTCTCTCTAGAATGGTTGTAACCGACTAGAGGAATGAGGTCCATCCAGGAGTGGATTAAATCCTCCTGTCCCTTAGTCTGGGGGGGGGGGCGAGTGTTAGGGAGAATTCTCATCTATGGCTGATTTCCCTCACCTAGTGAGTCCCCCAGCAGCTTTGCTGGACTTCTGGAGTTTATTTTTTTTCCACTTGGTAAGAGTGTGAGCTTTTCACTACTCTTACTTGTATTTTGCTATGTGTTTTAACCTGTTTTTCTGATTATGGACTCTGGAGTACACCACTTCAGTAGCCCCCTTCTTTGTGTGTGTCACACAGCACCTCCTACTGTCCCCCAGAAAAGGGTAAAGTTACCATTAACTTTACTTAGTCAATCTACAACAGATCCAGTACACCCCATCTTCCATGGAGTACTGGAAAGGTGTAATTCGTATCCCTTTCTATCTGTACCTCTTAGAGCATTGTTTCGCTCTTTTAACATTTAGACTTGGCTGGTGGCAGTCGTATCTACCCTAGCTTTTCTACCGCAGTTATATTAGATAAACGTGGTACTGTTCTTGACTATTATATTAGCCTCAAAACTAAACCCGCTTGACCAAATCGTCTTTCTTTTGGCTCCGGTTGGGTTTATTCACCATTTCTTTTTGTAAAGTCCTTCTTGTGTTTTACTTTGCGCAGCAAACTAGATTTGCCTTCTTAGTTCACTGTCTTTTGGCGGGCTTCTGCCACAGAGTGTTTCTTGATTCTGCCTGCCTAACCAAAATATTGCCTGTGATTTTTGCCTCCAACTCCCTCTGGGTATCTCAGGTGCTAAGTATGTTTTTGCTCCGGTAGCATTTCATGTCACGGATACGTGTTTATTTAGTAGACCGAACTGTCAAAAAGTGATCGCAATCGTATTCACGGTATCGTGTTTTGTTCGTAACACCAGTTCATTCAAACACAGGGTACTTACCTTGAGACATACTGTACAAAGTGAATTGGTTATTTGTAATATATTCGACGTGTGGTTTGTGTTTGATTTTAATAGAAGTGTTGTGTTTATAACAGAAGGTTTAAAAATAAATGTACTTATATTTTTCTACCTGAAACCTTGCATCAGCGTTTGCTTGAGTCACAGTAATTGTGGTCCCTTTGTGTAATCTCTGCTACTGCTCATATACTCTTGAGATAAACCTGGCTGCTCCACCAGTGCTACCACTCTGACATAGTATTACAGGCTTGTACCAAAGGTAAAACTTGTATTGCCACCTGTGGTCTTAATTGTGTGTAGTGGTCCCTAAGGGCACTGCACAGGATTCTGCCTAACATGGTGGTGGGGAGGTAGGATGCCAGCTATGGGCCTCTGGGGTGGGGAGGAAGGATACCAGGTTTGGGCCTCTGGGGTGGGGAGGAAGGATACCAGGTATAGGACCTGGGTTCTTGGTGGTGCGGAGAAGGATGCCAGATGGGCCTCTGGGGTGGGGAGGAAGGATGCCAGGTATGGGCCTCTGGGGTGGGGAGGAAGGATACCAGGTTTGGGCCTCTGGGGTGGGGAGGAAGGATACCAGGTATAGGACCTGGGTTCTTGGTGGTGCGGAGAAGGATGCCAGATGGGCCTCTGGGGTGGGGAGGAAGGATGCCAGGTATGGGCCTCTGGGGTGGGGAGGAAGGATGCCAGGTATGGGCCTCTGGGGTGGGGAGGAAGGATACCAGGTATAGGACCTGGGTTCTTGGTGGTGCGGAGAAGGATGCCAGATGGGCCTCTGGGGTGGGGAGGAAGGATGCCAGGTATAGGACCTGGGTTCTTGGTGGTGCGGGGAAGGATGCCAGATGGGCCTCTGGGGTGGGGAGGAAGGATACCAGGTATAGGACCTGGGTTCTTGGTGGTGCGGGAAGGATGCCAGATGGGCCCGCGTCAGTTTGAGAAAGCACACTAATAGCCCTTTTATAGGCAGCCCCCCTACTTTTGCCTGTGGTCCCTTCTGTGCCCCCTAAATATGATTCCTGTAGACGCCACTGATAATGGGAAAAGCAAATTGACCAGTACTAGAATGCCAAAAAAGCAGACCAGAGTAAGAAAGTCACGTGTGATGTGTGAGAACTTGTAAGAACTATTCCAGAAAAGTGTAACAAAACAGGAAACACAGTATGCATGGATTCTAAAAAACAGGGACATGATTAACATATAACTCACTACCAATATTACTAATAATCATTTCTGTGTCCAACACTCTGGGTTAAATGTATTATTTAGGCGCTTGCTCTCCAATGAAAGCAAGTATGGGGTCAAAATGAGGGCATCTCTATAGACATCCCATAAAGATAGCCATCTTTACGTCGATGTAAACTTAGCTCGACATTTGCATTATGTCACTTTATTCAACGTTAACCAGTTGCTTTGCTGCACCGTTTTCTACTCATGGAAATATTTAGCATATGAAACTATTTAAGACACCAAAAATATCTCTGATCAGTTACTTAGTTCATATGAGCACATGGAGAATGTTATTGGCCTCCTCTCAGCCAATCAGAATATTTAGAGTGCAGTCAATAACTGATGTTAATAGCTGCATTCTGGGCATTCTGTCTTCAAAAGTAGACAGGGAAACAGCAATGCGATTTCAAGGCAATATTTCTTTCAACGAGAAACTCCCTCTGTGGCAGGGACTTTTTTGCTGCAATATCCTATTTAACACACATAAGAGAAAGATAAAAGTGTGGTTCATAATTTCACTTTCTTATAGAGAAACCGGTTAATGACCCCCCCCCAAGGTCTATAAGGCTGTTAGCAGATGCTATCACAAACATCTGCTAATAGCCTTATAGTCCTCGGGAGGGGTCATTATCGCTTGGGATAATGATTCTTCCCCACATTATGGCCTGAGGCTTGGTGGGGTGTCATTATCCCACGATAAGGACTCTCCCTCCGTTTATAAGGGCATAACAATAGTATACTTTAATGCAAACTAATTGCAGACTCTGCAAAGCTACTGTTACACATGTTTATGTCAATTTGGTAACATGCATAAACATGCCTCGTATGCTAATCTTGTTATGACCAAGTTGCAAATGTAATATAACATATGTGCTTAATTAATATGAAATATTATATCAATATAACACCCTGTATTGTTATAGGTTAGTTGTTGTTCTTCCGTAGCTTCCTTTTTTCAGACACCTAATGATTGTTTTCTCCTGTTTCGGTCGGGCTGTAGCTGCTTGGCTGCGTGTGTTCGGGCTCTAGCTGCTTGGCTGCACGTGCCCGGGCTCTAGCTGCTTGGCTGCGCGTGTCCAGGCTCTGCTGCTTGGCTGTGCATGTCCAGGCTCGGCTGCTTGGCTGCGCGTGTCCGGGAGCTGCTGCGTGGCTGCGGGTGTCCGGGCTCTAGCTGCTTGACTGCACGTGTCAGGTCTCTAGCTGCTTGGCTGCGCGTGTCCGGGTGCTAGCTGCTTGGCTGCGGGTGTCCGGGCTCTAGCTGCTTGGCTGCGTGTGTCTGGGCTCTAGCTGCTTGGCTGCACGTGTCTGGGCTCTGCTGCTTGGCTGCGTGCATGTCAGGGCTCTAGCTGCTTGGCTGCACGTGTCCAGGCTCTAGCTGCTTGGCTGCACGTGTCCAGGCTCTAGCTGCTTGGCTGTGCATGTCAGGCCTCTAGCTGCTTGACTGCACGTGTCAGGTCTCTAGCTGCTTGGCTGCACGTGTCCGGGTGCTAACAGCTTGGCTGCGTGTGTCCGGGCTCTAGCTGCTTGGCTGCACGTGTCCAGGCTCTAGCTGCTTGGCTGTGCGTGTCTGGGCTCTGCTGCTTGGCTGCGGGTGTCCGGGTGCTAGCTGCTTGGCTGCGCGGGTCCGGGTGCTAGCTGCTTGGCTGCGTGTGTCCGGGCTCTAGCTGCTTGCCTGCACGTGTCCGGGCTCTAGCTGCTTGGCTGTGCGTGTCTGGGCTCTGCTGCTTGGCTGCGCGTGTCCGGGTGCTAGCTGCTTGGCTGCGGGTGTCCGGGCTCTAGCTGCTTGACTGCACGTGTCAGGTCTCTAGCTGCTTGGCTGCGTGTGTCCGGGTGCTAGCTGCTTGGCTGCGCGTGTCCGGGTGCTAGCTGCTTGGCTGCGTGTGTCCGGGCTCTAGCTGCTTGGCTGTGCATGTCCAGGCTCGGCTGCTTGGCTGCGCGTGTCTAGGCTCTGCTGCTTGGCTGCGCGTGTCCGGGTGCTAGCTGCTTGGCTGCACGTGTCCAGGCTCTAGCTGCTTGGCTGCACGTGTCCGGGCTCTGCTGCTTGGCTGTGCATGTCCGGGCTCTGCTGCTTGGCTGCGCATGTCCGGGTGCTAGCTGCTTGGCTGCACGTGTCCAGGCTCTAGCTGCTTGGCTGCACGTGTCCAGGCTCTAGCTGCTTGGCTGCACGTGTCCGGGCTCTGCTGCTTGGCTGTGCATGTCCGGGCTCTGCTGCTTGGCTGCGCATGTCCGGGTGCTAGCTGCTTGGCTGCACGTGTCCAGGCTCTAGCTGCTTGGCTGCACGTGTCCGGGCTCTGCTGCTTGGCTGTGCATGTCCAGGCTGTGCTGCTTGGCTGCGCGTGTCCGGGTGCTAGCTGCTTGGTTGCACGTGTCCGGGCTCTAGCTGCTTGGCTGCACGTGTCAGGTCTCTAGCTGCTTGGCTGCGCGTGTCCGGGTGCTAGCTGCTTGGCTGCGTGTGTCCGGGCTCTAGCTGCTTGGCTGCGCGTGTTTGGGCTCTAGCTGCTTGGCTGCACGTGTCCAGGCTCTGCTGCTTGGCTGTGCATGTCCAGGCTCGGCTGCTTGGCTGCGCGTGTCTAGGCTCTGCTGCTTGGCTGCGCGTGTCCGGGTGCTAGCTGCTTGGCTATGTGTGTCCAGGCTCTAGCTGCTTGGCTGCACGTGTCCGGGCTCTAGCTGCTTGGCTGCACGTGTCCGGGCTCTGCTGCTTGGATGTGCATGTCCAGGCTCTGCTGCTTGGCTGCACATGTCCGGGTGCTAGCTGCTTGGCTGCACGTGTCCGGGCTCTAGCTGCTTGGCTGCACCTGTCAGGTCTCTAGCTGCTTGGCTGCGCGTGTCCGGGTTCTAGCTGCTTGGCTGTGCATGTCCAGGCTCGGCTGCTTGGCTGCGCGTGTCTAGGCTCTGCTGCTTGGCTGCGCGTGTCCGGGTGCTAGCTGCTTGGCTACGTGTGTCCGAGCTCTAGCTGCTTGGCTGCACGTGTCCAGGCTCTAGCTGCTTGGCTGCACGTGTCCAGGCTCTAGCTGCTTGGCTGCACGTGTCCGGGCTCTGCTGCTTGGCTGTGCATGTCCGGGCTCTGCTGCTTGGCTGTGCATGTCCAGGCTGTGCTGCTTGGCTGTGCGTGTCCGGTGCTAGCTGCTTGGTTGCACGTGTCCGGGCTCTAGCTGCTTGGCTGCACGTGTCAGGTCTCTAGCTGCTTGGCTGCGCGTGTCCGGGTGCTAGCTGCTTGGCTGCGTGTGTCCGGGCTCTAGCTGCTTGGCTGCGCGTGTTCGGGCTCTAGCTGCTTGGCTGCACGTGTCCAGGCTCTGCTGCTTGGCTGTGCATGTCCAGGCTCGGCTGCTTGGCTGCGCGTGTCTAGGCTCTGCTGCTTGGCTGCTCGTGTCCGGGTGCTAGCTGCTTGGCTACGTGTGTCCAGGCTCTAGCTGCTTGGCTGCACGTGTCCGGGCTCTAGTTGCTTGGCTGCACGTGTCCGGGCTCTGCTGCTTGGATGTGCATGTCCAGGCTCTGCTGCTTGGCTGCACGTGTCCGGGTGCTAGCTGCTTGGCTGCACGTGTCCGGGCTCTAGCTGCTTGGCTGCACCTGTCAGGTCTCTAGCTGCTTGGCTGCGTGTGTCCGGGTGCTAGCTGCTTGGCTGCGTGTGTCCGGGCTCTAGCTGCTTGCCTGCACGTGTCCAGGCTCTAGCTGCTTGGTTGTGCGTGTCTGGGCTCTGCTGCTTGGCTGCGTGCATGTCCGGGCTCTAGCTGCTTGGCTGCGCGTGTTCGGGCTCTAGCTGCTTGGCTGCGCGTGTTCGGGCTCTAGCTGCTTGGCTGCACGTGTCCAGGCTCTGCTGCTTGGCTGTGCATGTCCAGGCTCGGCTGCTTGGCTGTGCGTGTCTGGGCACTGCTGCTTGGCTGCGTGCATGTCCGGGCTCTAGCTGCTTGGCTGCGCGTGTCCAGGCTCTAGCTGCTTGGCTGCACGTGTCTAGGCTCTAGCTGCTTGGCTGCACGTGTCCGGGCTCTAGCTGCTTGGCTGCACGTGTCCAGGCTCTAGCTGCTTGGCTGCACGTGTCCGGGCTCTGCTGCTTGGCTGTGCATGTCCAGGCTCTGCTGCTTGGCTCCACGTGTCCGGGTGCTAGCTGCTTGGCTGCACGTGTCCGGGCTCTAGCTGCTTGGCTGCACCTGTCAGGTCTCTAGCTGCTTGGCTGCGTGTGTCTGGGCTCTAGCTGCTTGCCTGCACGTGTCCAGGCTCTAGCTGCTTGGTTGTGCGTGTCTGGGCTCTGCTGCTTGGCTGCGTGCATGTCCGGGCTCTAGCTGCTTGGCTGCGCGTGTTCGGGCTCTAGCTGCTTGGCTGCGCGTGTTCGGGCTCTAGCTGCTTGGCTGCACGTGTCCAGGCTCTGCTGCTTGGCTGTGCATGTCCAGGCTCGGCTGCTTGGCTGTGCGTGTCTGGGCACTGCTGCTTGGCTGCGTGCATGTCCGGGCTCTAGCTGCTTGGCTGCGCGTGTCCAGGCTCTAGCTGCTTGGCTGCATGTGTCTAGGCTCTAGCTGCTTGGCTGCACGTGTCCGGGCTCTAGCTGCTTGGCTGCACGTGTCCAGGCTCTAGCTGCTTGGCTGCACGTGTCCGGGCTCTGCTGCTTGGCTGTGCATGTCCAGGCCCTGCTGCTTGGCTGCGCGTGTCCGGGTGCTAGCTGCTTGGCTGCACGTGTCCAGGCTCTAGCTGCTTGACTGCGCGTGTCAGGTCTCTAGCTGCTTGGCTGCGCGTGTCCGGGTGCTAGCTGCTTGGCTGCGTGTGTCCGGGCTCTAGCTGCTTGGCTGCACGTGTCCAGGCTCTGCTGCTTGGCTGTGCATGTCCAGGCTCGGCTGCTTGGCTGTGCGTGTCTGGGCACTGCTGCTTGGCTGCGTGCATGTCCGGGCTCTAGCTGCTTGGCTGCGCGTGTCCAGGCTCTAGCTGCTTGGCTGCATGTGTCTAGGCTCTAGCTGCTTGGCTGCACGTGTCCGGGCTCTAGCTGCTTGGCTGCACGTGTCCAGGCTCTAGCTGCTTGGCTGCACGTGTCCGGGCTCTGCTGCTTGGCTGTGCATGTCCAGGCCCTGCTGCTTGGCTGCGCGTGTCGGGTGCTAGCTGCTTGGCTGCACGTGTCCAGGCTGTAGCTGCTTGACTGCGCGTGTCAGGTCTCTAGCTGCTTGGCTGCGCGTGTCCGGGTGCTAGCTGCTTGGCTGCGTGTGTCCGGGCTCTAGCTGCTTGCCTGCACGTGTCCAGGCTCTAGCTGCTTGGCTGTGCATGTCCGGGCTCTAGCTGCGCGTTTTCATGACTGGTGGTGGCTGAAAAGTATTTACTGGATTCTTTCAGGATCTTTTGGAAATTATATTTGGAACTCTACTGATTTCAAATGTTTCTTTTTTTTTTAGAGGGGGGAATTGGGCATTCCCCGGTTTGTGAGTGGACCCCTTTTGGCTCTGTTCTGTCTTTGTGGTGGCTATTAGCAAAACCTAGGTATATGTTGGTCTTTAATTATTACAACTATAAGCTGAAATCCTGCCAGAAAATGGATTCCCTGAATGACTCTTGCTTGTGTGATTGATGTGCAATCAAAGGTCAACAGGTGTGATTAAATGAGCTGATCCTTTGTGTTAATCTAGTCCTATTTCCTTCTCCAGCCACGTTTTCTTTAGAGTCCTTCTTTGTTTCTTTCAAGTGTGTTTGGTATCACACGTTTTTTCACAGTGCAACCATGTTCTAATATTCTATTGGCTTTTAAAGGCTGTATTTTTTTTTTATAACTCGCTTAATACCTGAGTTTAGTGACAAAGTGCGGATCCGGGATTCGAACCGGTTGCTCTGCGTGGTCTTATTTCCAAGACCAACACCTTGCCTCTGTGCTATCCTCTGTTCGCTAAACGGTTATTTCATTACCTGTCGACTTTTGTGACATGTCTACTTTTTTATGTCAGTCTTTTTGTATCGTGACTTTTTTGTTGGTGATTAAAGATAAACAACCTCCAAAACCACACACGCCGTTTTACTGTATTGATTGGCTGGTCCCGGTTGTTAGGACAGTTTTTATGAAATCTAATTAAGGGCCTAGCAAAACCATTCTACTGAGGTAGTACAAGACTCCACTCTTAGTATAAGGCTGTACCACCTGAGTTCAGGGTAGCGTAGACAGAGCAGCCAGGCTTATTTTAGGAGGGAGAGAGGGCAGTAGATACAGTACAAGTGAAATTGTTATACAAATGATCCAAAGAAACACTGAAACACTATGTATTGTAAATATAAAGGATTTATTTAAATACAGGTAGGCCCAGATACATCTAGGGGTTAAGTAAGTACTAACACATTATATGAAATCACAATATAAAACACAACACTATACTTGAAAGTACACAGACCCAAGTATAGACCTTATTTGGAACACCTAACAGTAGTTCTAGGGAAGTCAAAACCTTGTTATACACATTTAGTATAGGTCAAGCCTATTCTTTGGGAGTAAAATACCAATGGTTACTTTTTTGATTACTTTTGGTAATACAAGGACAGTAGGCCCTTCCAGTTGTACAGTGACTCTTGGAACAAATCACATAAACAGTCAACTGGACAATATACTTTTCGTGAATAGTGAAACACTTATTCTAGGTGCAGTAAAAACCTATGACTACTTTTGTCATAACACACAGTTATACCAGGTGAGTAAAACCTAGGATGTAATATACAATTACAGATGCTTTGGAAATCAGGGAACCCCAGATTGAGGTAAGCAATAACTCTGGTAACTTGTTTTGGATGGCACACAGCTAAAACAAGGTAAGTAAAACCCACATACTTTAACTTCACAATGAAGGGGAAAGTAAAACCCAATTGGGGGACACTCATACAGTTATCCTAACAGGACTAACTTGGTGATACCAACAGTTGGAGGACCCTCATACAATTACCCTACAGGAATAATCTGGTGAAACCAACACCTTACTTTTGTAAAGAGGCACAACCTAATCACAGGAGAGTAAAATACCTTCACATCTACTTTCTTTCAGACTGACAAAAACAGTGGCTAAGGAAGAAAAGATGTTAGCCATACTTTTAAGAATAGTGCATCACACATTCAAGATCAGTAAGAACTTTTGTAACTGTTCACTCTTAGAATTACAGTTACAACCAACTCTTTACAAGAAAGTAAAACACTTGATTTCTTTTCTAGGCAGAACTCCCAATCCCTTCAAAGTCTTTCCCTTAGAGCATGAGTGTTCTCAGTGGCAGAAGGGGGGTCACTAGGACTAGTGACCAACAGGCAGTGTTAGAATAAGTTCTTTAGTAGCAAAAGTCAGAGTTTCCTTAGGAAAACTGGCAAACGAGTGAGTACTTTACTTCTAGGGTTAGAAGAGGGTTCAGGGGCTTCACAGAAGACACCCCAGCAGGATTCTAGCAGTGGGAATGGGTGCACTGGATGAGGGACCTCCCAATCACAGAAGACACCCCAAAGCTACGCAGAAATCCCAACAGGCTTAAGGTAAGTATATACCCAAGCCAACACAGTAACTCAGCAATGAAGAAGAGATTGCAGCAGGACTTCAGGGACTGCAGCCAAATACCCGGTCATTGGATTCCTTGTCCTGGAGACTGAACACAAGACCTCAGAAGGGACTTTGCAGCAGGGATTGATGAAGAAGGTTCTAGGCAAGATTTCTCTCATGGCTGAATGTGGTTCTGCAGGTTTTGCACCTTTTTAAGGAGCACAGAAGACGACAGAAAATCGCAGTTGAATTCTCGTTGTTACAAAGGTCCAGCACTCTTGGGAGGGGACTTTTCAGACTCGATTCGTGTCTCTGGAGATACACTAGGATTTCCATGAAGTTTCAGTGAGATTCGGAATTCGGACGACCTTGTACCACACAGTGGCTGGAGGTCCCAGGGTAATGGGGTATTGCAGGAACGCAAGGTCGCAGCAACCCGTGGGATGGCTCAAAATGCAGGTCTTCTTGAGTCTAGTGGGTCTCACCAGGCTCTGCGTTCAGGTTGTTGTTGTCAGAGTCCCCAGGTTGATCAGAAGGAAGGGCTGCAGCAGGCTGGGGTTACACAGCAGGCACTCCGGTCGCTGGAAATCATTCCCGCCGCTTTTCCTTCGTCATCCTCTTCGGTTTTCTGTTCCAGTGGCCGACATGACTTCAGCTTCCAGGTTTCCAGTATTTATCAGGAACTGCAACACAACATCTGCATTCTCTCCCCGCATTTTACAAGAAAGGGGTGTCTGGCTGTCCAATCAGGACAGCCAACCCCCCCACTGGGATTTGACCCAGTTGAAGGAAGGCCTAAAACAAAGGAGGGGGAAGTTTTTGACTCATCCCCCACTTCCTGTGCTTACAGACTGACTGGAGCCTGGACGGGGTGTCCAGGGGACTCCCGCCAAAGATAAAACTCACACAAAGGAATTACCCGCCCTGGATGTCAGGGGAAGGAACAAGAAATGACAAGAAACACTAAAATGGCAGAAAAAGAAGACAGGGGCCATTTTGGTAAAATGAGCACCCTTAGGTGCCTTTACTGCAGCTGTGATTACAGCACGCGGTAAAGGTGCACCAAATTAGTAAAAGGTATCACTGCCACCAGCCATTAAAGGTAAGCTTGTCACTGTAACAGAATTGTTACAGTTTTAATGTGAAAGGGGATACATTGTATCTCCCCAGCACTCCACATAAGGTGGGGTGTGCTGGTTTCACAGAATAAAATGTGAAAGGGATCCAAAGATCCTTTCTACCCTTGGGAACTGTAGTTCACTCAAGGTTAGCACAAGAAAGTTAAAGGGGGAGCCCCTATGGCAACCCAGCAACAACAGGCACTTATTGCCAATAAGTTGTTAGACATGATAACTTTAAAAAGACACTATGGAGAGTCTTAAAAATGACACCCATAAAAAGAATTAAAGATTAGGCAAGTGTGGAAATAGGTTCCCGCTCACTGAGGTATTAATGAAAAATATCCCACTAGAAAAGCAAAAAGTTCTGGAGTTGAACCAGGAAAGGAATATTTACCAGCTATGTGGAAATCTTACCTAACACCGGTTTGACTGCTTAATTAGAACAACCTATCAGGAAAGCAGTTAGCCCTCCAACACCTGCGTGGATGCATATGAGATGAGCACGTCATACTTCTGGTAGCAGGGGGCCAGTCTTTCTTTCATATTGTTTACATGTTACATGCATCCATGTTCTGTGAGCTGATGATGCCTCGAGCGACTATCACTGTCATTGCTGTTTCTATATGTTGAACAGCGAGGGCAGATGAGCACTTGTGCTTCAGCGCTTAGTGCTGGAGCCTAGTTTGGCTCAGAGCATTTCAAGGCTCTGCCCCACACAGGAACAGAGGTGTAATGAGAGTAAATTACTTTCTTGTCATAACATAATTAGAGCTTGTGAGGAACATTGTAATGTCCTGACTTCCCAAGACCCTGAGGACCTCTCTGGGCTGGGGGCTTCCTTCAAAGACCACACATACACGGGCCGGGCCGGTGCAAGACAACACATCTTTATTGTTCACCAATGTACAGTTAACTAAACTCCTCTCCCGGAAACCCTCCCCCCACAACCCAACATAGTTTCCCTCTGTCCTGGCCCAAACGTCACAATGATGAGGGAGAGCTACATGCCCCAATCAACAACATGACATCTCCCCCTTTTTAGCATGCCAGCTTTACTTACAGTTCACTCCGTTTCTTCGATCAGTCTCTGAGGTTTTATGCAGTGTTGTTGAGGTCGCGTTTGTAGACTGGGCACACTCATACGGGGTGGGCCATCCCATTCTCCACCGCTGGTCTCCTCTTCTGGTTATTCTCCGTCCCCTAGATAAGAGTCATCAGAGAATTGGTCACTTTGGTCATCTCGCAAACATTCCCAAGCAGGGGGTGTCGTGCCTTGAAGCTTCTTGAAGTGGGAGGAGTTCCACGTTATGGAATTGTGCTGTTCACTGCGAGCGGTTATCATGGTTCCTTTCTTGTTGGTTACAACCAGCCATTTTGGTGCGAACGTGAGGTCTTCTTTCCTTATTCTTGGTTGACGCATGAATACTTGGTTTCCTATTTCTATGTCAGGATCCTTTGCTCCTCGACGGGTGTCTGCTCGGTCTTTCATCTTCCTTTTCTCCTCTTGGTCTCGGGTCCTGGCTCATTGTTTTAATAGGCCTGTGGGACACTGTGCAATGCCTTCTGGTAAACGGGTTCGCACGGTTCTTGGGAACATAAGGTAGGATGGGCAGAATCATGTGGTGCTGTGGGATAGTCTCGAGGAGTTGATACAGGACTTGCTCGAAAGGCCTGTTGAGGACGGTGGCCACTTGTAGTGCTCTTTTGTCACTGGCCATAATCCTCTTGACAATGCCGTTAGCTTGGGGCCATCATGGTGAAATTCTCCTGTGTTGGAACCCAATGTACCGTGCAAAACTTGCAAAGTCCTGGATGGTTAAGGGTGGGCCGTTATCTGACTTAATGACCTTTGGGATCCTATATGTTGAAAGCATGCGGTCAAGGGCTGGTATGAACCAGGAGGCTGACGTGGATTCTATCAATTGAGCGTCTGGGAAGCGTGAGTGCTCGTTGATCAGTACTAGAACTTATGCTCCGTTTTGAAACGGGCCGACTAAGTCCACGGCCAACTCTTCCCATACCGCTTCAGGAAGAGGTGACATTTGCTGTGGGCTGGTGGGGGGGTTGGGCCACTTGACAGCAGGTGTTGCATCGACTTATTACGTCTACTACCATGGTGTCGAATTTGGGGAACCATACCTTCTGCCTCAGGAGACGATTCATTGAGACAATCCCCCGGTGGCCCTCATGCGCCAGCATGACCGTTCTCTCTCTGAGTGCTCTAGGTAGCACCACCTTGCATGCTTTCATGATGTGTTCTTCAACGAGCGTTAATTTGTCCTTAACTATTTCCAGGTGCTGTATATCTTCTCTCACATGCACTTAGTCGGCCCCTCCTGCCCGGCCAATTATCGCCCAATTCTCCATTACTCCCTTCCTGGGTAAGCTCCTGGAGAAACTGGCCATCTCCCAGCTTAACCTCCATGCTGAATCTGTTGGTAATCTTCATGACCATCAATCCGGCTTCAGAGCGGCCAGAAGCACGGAAACTGCTCTCCTGAACATCCGTGAGGACCTGCTCCTGAACCTCGATTCCAACACTCCCTGTGTTCTCATTCTGCTCGATCTCTCCTCTGCCTTTGACACTGTCAACCATGCCATCCTGCTCAACTGTCTCCGTGATAACCTGGGTATCACTGGTCAGGCTCTGGCCTGGCTGACTTCTTTCCTCTCCGGTCGACCCTCCCAGGTCCAAATGGGCTCCTTCCTCTCTGACATCTTTTTCTCCACCTGTGGTGTCCCCCAGGGATCCAACCTCTCTCCCTGGCTTTTCAACCAGTATCTGGCACTCCTTGCCCACCGCATCGCCGCTCTCTGCCCCTACTTCCAGTGCTATGCAGACGATACCTAGCTCATTTTCAGGCTACCCTCGGCCTCCTCCTCTCCTTCCCTCATCTCCGACTGTCTGTCTGCCTTCCAGGAATGGTGTGCCGCCAATGACCTCTGCCTCAACGCCAGTAAGACTGAGATTCTACTCATCGGCACACCCACTCCCTCCTTCCCTGCAGCTCTCTGGCCGGCCTCCCTTGGCCCCCTTCCTGCCCCTACCTGCAAGGCTAAAAACCTCGGGGTCATCTTCGACTCCACACTCTCCTTCTCTCCTCATATATCTGACGTCTCTAAGAAGTCACACTACCAGCTGCACCTCCTCAGAGGTATTCTTCCCTTCCTCTCCTTCCCCCAGAAGCTCACTGTCTCCCGAGCCCTGGTTCTCTCAAGGCTGGACTACTGTAACAGCCTCTATCTTAATCTGCCTGCCTCCACTCTCCGCCCTCTGCAACTTATCCAGAACAGAACTGCGAGACTTGTCCTTGGCCTCAAGCCCAGGGACCGTATCTCTCCAGGACTGAAATCTCTTCACTGGCTCCCAGTGGCTGCGAGGATTAAGTTCAAAACCCTCTGCATTGTCCACAAGGCCTTCTGGGGCCTGGGACCTAAATACCTTCAACTCTCTCTTCCTAAATATCTTCCTTCACGAGCCCTTCGCTCATCCGTCTCCAACTCCCTCATGGTCAGCCGCTTCTCGAAGCAACGAGCTGGGGGTAGATCCCTCTCCGCAGCAGGGGCCTCCTTCTGGAACAGCCTTCCTGCCTCCCTGAAACTTGAGGAGAACCATCTCCGGTTCCGGAAGCACCTCAAAACCTTCCTCTTCGCTTCTGCCTTCTCTCTCCCTCTCCCCTGCTAATCCTGCTTAACTCCCCACTGAATTCAGCACTAAACCTGCATCTGGGCCACTCTCAGCAACCTCGTTCCAGGGCCCAGCCACTCTCCACTTGCACTGCCTCCCTGGCTCCCCCTGCACTGTGGGACTGTCACTGTATCCCTACAGCCCCCTTCCCAGCACTTGCTCTGCACTTACCTCGCACTTGCCACCAGCTGGCCCTTTTTATTTATTATTTATTATTTATTATTTTTTACGCTACTTACCTTGTACTGCACTTCCCCCCCACCTCCTCCCCCTGCACTTCCTCCTTTTCCCCTTACCTCTGCACTTGCGCGATCTGAATGACACCTGGCCTAGTAGGATCGTTTGTCTGTCTTCCCCTTGTTTCCCCCCCCTGCCTCGTCGCGCCTTGAAACACTTGTGTATAGGCGCGTTACAAATACCATATCATATCATATCATATCATATCTGACTTGCCTTTTGCTTGAGTTTTTATTGTGTTTTATCTTCCTGGTGTTGATGCAGTGGGTCACAATGCAGAGGACAGGGTCAAGATCTGATTCTCCCAGGAGGGTGGTCCAGTCTACGGGCAGGGGTTGTAAGTGATGTATCACGTAGTTGATGTACACATCTGCAACGGTGGTGCCTGCATGCGCCGGCCCTGCTGCCGGGTGTCTTGACATGTAGTCTGCAGTACCATGCTTTGCCTCTTGTCCACTGACCACTGTCCATGCATGTACTAGCCCCCACCATCCCCCCACTGTGTGGTCCAGAGTCCCCTGCTTTGACTCTTGTCCAGTCACCACTGTACATGCATGTACTAGCCCTCACCACTGTGTGGTCTAGCGTCCCCTGCTTTGCCTCTTGTCCAGTCACCTCTGTCCATGCATGTACTAGCCCTCCCACTGTGTGGTCTGCAGTCCCCTGCTTTGCCTCGTGTCCAGTCACCACTGTACATGCATGTACTAGCCCTCCCCACTGTGTCATCTGCAGTCCCCTGATTTGCCTCTTGTCCAGTCACCACAGTCCATACATATACTACATATACTAGCCCTCCCCACTGTGTGGTCTGCAGTCCCCCGCTTTGCCTCTTGTCCAGTCACCACAGTCCATGCATGTACTAGCCCTCCCCACTTTGTCATCTGGAGTCCCATGCTTTGCCTCTTGTCCACTCACCTCTGTCCATGCATGTACTAGCCCCCCCACTGTGTGGTCTGCGGGACTCTGCTTTGCCTCTTGTCCAGTTACCACTGTCCACGCATGTAGTAGCCCTCCCCACTGTGTGGTCTGCATTCCCCTGCTTTTCCTCTTGTCCACTCACCTCTGTCCATGCATGTACTAGCCCTCCTCGCTGTGTGGTCTGGGGTCCCCTGCTTTGCCTCTTGTCCACTCACCACTGTCCATGCATGTACTATCCCTCCCACTGTGTGGTCTGCAGTCACCTCCTTTGCCTCTTGTCCACTCACCACTGTGCATCCATGTACTAGCCCTCCCCACTGTGTCGCCTGCAGTCCCCTGATTTGCCTCTTGTCCAGTCACCACAGTCCATACATATACTACATATACTAGCTCTCCCCACAGTGTTGCCTGCAGTCCCCTGATTTGCCTCTTGTCCAGTCACCACAGTCCATACATATACTACATATACTAGCCCTCCCCACTGTGTGGTCTGGAGTCCCCTTTTTTCGCCTCTTGTCCACTCACCTCTGTCCATGCACATACTAGCCCTCCCCATTGTGTCGTCTGCAGTCCCCTGCTTTGCCTCTTATCCAGTTACCACTCTCCAAGCATGTACTAGCCCTCCCACTGCGTGGTCTGCAGTCCCCTGCTTTGCCTCTTGTCCACACACCTCTGTCCACGCATGTACTAGCCTTCCCCGCTGCGTGATCTGGAGTCCCCTGCTATGCTTCTTGTCCAGTCACCACTGTCCAAGCATGTACTAGCCCTCGACACTGTATGGTGTGCAGTCCACGGCTTTGCCTCTTGTGCACTCACCTCTGTCCATGCACGCACTAGCCCTCCTACTGTGTGGTCTGCAGTCCCCTGCTTTGCCTCTTGTCCACTCACCTTTGTCCATGCATGTACTAGCCCTCCCACTGTGTGGTCTGCAGTCCCCCGCTTTGCCTCTTGCCCAGTCACCACTGTCCATGCATGTACTAGCCCTCCCACTGAGTGGTCTGCAGTCCCCTGCTTTGCCTCTTGTCCACTCAACTCTGTCCATGCATGTACTAGCCCTCCTCGCTGTGTGGTCTGAAGTTCCCTGCTTTGCCTCTTGTCCACTCACCTCCGTCCATGCATGTACTAGCCCTCCCACTCTGTGGTCTGCAGTCCCCTCCTTTGCCTCTTGTCCACTCACCTCTGTCCATGCATGTACTCGCCCTCCTACTGTGTGGTCTGCAGTCCCCTGCTTTGCCTCTTATGCAGTCACCACTGTGCATCCATGTACTAGCCCTCCCCACTCTGTCGCCTGCAATCCCCTGATTTGCCTCTCGTCCTGTCACCACAGTCCATACATATACTACATATACTAGCCCTCCCCACCACTATGTGGTCTGGAGTCCCCTCCTTTGCCTCTTGTCCACTCACCTCTGTCCATGCATGTACTCGCCCTCCCACTGTGTGGTCTGCAGTCCCTTGCTTTGCCTCTTATGCAGTCACCACTGTGCATCCATGTACTAGCCCTCCCCACTCTGTCGTCTGCAGTCCCCTGCTTTGCCTCTTGTCCAGTCACCACTGTCCATGCATGTACTAGCCCTCCCCGCTGCGTGGTCTGGAGTCCCCTGCTTTGCCTCTTGTCCAGTCACCAATGTCCAAGCATGTACTAGCCCTCGACACTGTGTGGTGTGCAGTCCCCGGCTTTGCCTCTTGTGCACGCACCTCTGTCCATGCACATACTAGCCCTCATACTGTGTAGTCTGCAGTCCCCTGCTTTGCCTCTTGTCCACTTACCTGTGTCCATTCATGTAATAACCCACCCACTGCGTGGTCTACAGTACCCCGCTTTGCCTCTTGTCCAGTCACCACTGTCCATGCATGTACTAGCCCTCCCCACCGTGTCGTCTGCAGTCTCCTTCTTTGCTTCTTGTGCAGTCACCACTGTCTATGCACGTACTAGCCCTCCCCACTGTGTCGTCTGCAGTCCACTGCTTGGCTTCTTGTCCACTCACCTCTGTCCATGCATGTACTAGCCCTCCCCACTGTTTCGTCTGCAGTCCCCTGTTTTGCCACTTGTCCAGTCACCACTGTGCATGCATGTACTAGCCCTTCCCACTGTCTGGTCTGCAGTCCCCTCCTTTGCCTCTTGTCCACTCAGCTCTGTCCATGCATATACTCGCCCTCCGACTGTGTGGTCTGCAGTCCCCTGCTTTGCCTCTTATGCAGTCACCACTGTGCACCATGTACTAGCCCTCCCCACTGTGGCGTCTGCAATCCCCTGATTTGCCTCTTGTCCAGTCACCACAGTCCATACATATACTACATATACTAGCCCTCCCCACCACTATGTGGTCTGGAGTCCCCTGATTTGCCTCTTGTCCACTCACTTCTGTCCATGCACATAGTAGCCCTCCCCACTGTGTCGTCTGCAGTCCCCTGCTTTGCCTCTTGTCCAGTCACCAGGGTCCATGCATGGACTAGCCCTCTTGTCCAGTCCATGCATGGACCAGCCCTCCCCACTGTGTGGTCTGCAGTCCCCTGCTTTGCCTCTTGTCCACTCACCTCTGCCCATGCATGTACTAGCCCTCCCCGCTGCGTGTTCTGGAGTCCCCTGCTTTGCCTCTTGTCCAGTCACCACTGTCCAAGCATGTACTAGCCCTCGACACTGTGTGGTGTGCAGTCCCCGGCGTTGCCTCTTGTGCGCGCACCTCTGTCCATGCACATACTAGCCCTCCTACTGTGTAGTCTGCAGCCCCCTGCTTTGCCTCTTGTCTACTTACCTGTGTCCATTCATGTACTAACCCTCCCACTGTATGGTCTACACTACCCCGCTTTGCCTCTTGTGCAGTCACCACTGTCCATGCACGTACTAGCCCTCCCCACTGTGTCGTCTGCAGTGCACTGCTTTGCCTCTTGTCCACTCACCTCTGTCCATGCAGGTATTAGCTCTCCCACTGTGCGGGCTGCAGTCCCCCTCTTTACCTCTTGTCCACTCCCCTCTGTCCATGCATGTACTAGCCCTCCCCACTGTTCGTCTGCAGTCCCCTGCTTTGCCTCTTGTCCAGTCACCACTGTCCATACATGTACTAGCCCCCCCACTGTGTTATCTGCTGTCTCCTGGTTTGCCTTTTGCCCAGTCACCTCTGTCCATGCATGTACTAGCCCTCCCCACTGTGTGGTCTGCAGCCCCAGCTTTGCCTCCTGTCCAGTCACCACTGTCCATACATGTACTAGCCCCCCCACTGTGTTATCTGCTGTCTCCTGGTTTGCCTTTTGCCCAGTCACCTCTGTCCATGCATGTACTAGCCCTCCCCACTGTGTGGTCTGCAGCCCCCAGCTTTGCCTCCTGTCCAGTCACCACTGTCCATGCATGTACTAGCCCTCCGCACTGTGTGGTCTGGAGCCCCCTGCTTTGCCTTTTGTCCAGTCACCTCTGTCCATGCATGTACTAGCCCTCCCCACTGTGTAGTCTGCAGCCCCCCGCTTTTCTTCCTGTCCAGTCACCACTGTACATGCATGTACTAGCCCTCCCCACTGTGCATGCATGTACTAGCTCTCCCGACTGTGTCGTCTGCAGTCCCCTGCTTTGCCTCTTTTGCACTCACCTCTGTCCATGCATGTACTCGCCCTCCCACTGTGTGGTCTGCAGTCCCCTGCTTTGCCTCTTGTCCAGTCACCTCTGTCCATGCACGTACTAGCCCTCCCCACTGTGTCGTCTGCAGTGCACTGCTTTGCCTCTTGTCCACTCACCTCTGTCCATGCAGGTATTAGCTCTCCCACTGTGCGGGCTGCAGTCCCCCTCTTTACCTCTTGTCCACTCCCCTCTGTCCATGCATGTACTAGCCCTCCCCACTGTTCGTCTGCAGTCCCCTGCTTTGCCTCTTGTCCAGTCACCACTGTCCATACATGTACTAGCCCCCCCACTGTGTTATCTGCTGTCTCCTGGTTTGCCTTTTGCCCAGTCACCTCTGTCCATGCATGTACTAGCCCTCCCCACTGTGTGGTCTGCAGCCCCAGCTTTGCCTCCTGTCCAGTCACCACTGTCCATACATGTACTAGCCCCCCCACTGTGTTATCTGCTGTCTCCTGGTTTGCCTTTTGCCCAGTCACCTCTGTCCATGCATGTACTAGCCCTCCCCACTGTGTGGTCTGCAGCCCCCAGCTTTGCCTCCTGTCCAGTCACCACTGTCCATGCATGTACTAGCCCTCCGCACTGTGTGGTCTGGAGCCCCCTGCTTTGCCTTTTGTCCAGTCACCTCTGTCCATGCATGTACTAGCCCTCCCCACTGTGTAGTCTGCAGCCCCCCGCTTTTCTTCCTGTCCAGTCACCACTGTACATACATGTACTAGCCCTCCCCACTGTGCATGCATGTACTAGCTCTCCCGACTGTGTCGTCTGCAGTCCCATGCTTTGCCTCTTTTGCACTCACCTCTGTCCATGCATGTACTCGCCCTCCCACTGTGTGGTCTGCAGTCCCCTGCTTTGCCTCTTGTCCAGTCACCTCTGTCCATGCATGTACTAGCCCTCCCCACTGTGTGGACTGCGTCGCCTCTTGTCTGGAGAGGTGTCTGGGCCCCGCGTTCTTCCTGTCCAGGAGGATGGATATCCCTGGGCGTGTGAATGAGTTCGCTTCGCTCCCTTCGCTCCCCTCCCCCACTCTGAAGGAGCAGGGGCCAGACGGTGATGGTGGCGCTATATCAGCGTAATGACACCTGACAGCGAGCGGCAGAGAGGGGCCTGCTCTGAGAACCCTCACCATCATATGGACAGCTGACTAACGAGCCCCACCCCCCGCCCCCGGGGGAAGCACCGCCACAGCGAGGCAGGGACAGTGGGAGAGTGGCAGGGAGAAAGACAGGGAGAGTGGTAGGGAGAGGGACAGGAGAGTGGCAGGGAGAGAGACAGCGAGAGTGGCAGAGAGAGAGACAGGGAGAGTGGCAGGGAGAGGGACAGGGAGAGTGGCAGGGAGAGAGACAGGGAGAGTGGCAGAGAGAGGGAGAGAGACAGTGAGAGTGGCAGGGAGAGAGAGAGCGAGAGTGGCAGGGAGAGAGACAGCGAGAGTGGCAGAGAGAGAGAGGAAGCGAGAGTGGCAGAGAGAGAGAGAGGTAGCGAGAGTGGCAGGGAGAGAGACAGCGAGAGTGGCAGGGAGAGAGAGAGAGAGTGTCCAGTTTACAGCTCCAAGTATGTCATTAACTCTCAGAAGACTGCTCTAAAAAAAACACTGGCAGGCACTTCAAGTGCAAAGTTTAATGGTAAGGCTTGAGTAAAGCGAGCCCAGGGAGTTCCCAAGAGAAGGTGTTTTGGGGAGTGCAGGGGCAGGAACTGGGAAGGAATGTTCATAGAGATTAGCATCGCCATGGGTGGGCAAATAAACGACCTACAAGCTGTGTGTCCCTCCGCCTGCGCCATTTCTCCTTGGCTCTACTCTAATGCAATAGCTTCGGTTTATCAGTGTTGCAAGGGACCCCTAATAGCCCAAACTGAAAAGAGGGGCAGGCATGCATTGTGGCAGAGTGTTTTGTGATAGCATGGGTGCCTAAAAGGGAGGCTGCCATGGTTTGGATTGGCCCCCATAATCTCTGTCTCAACAACAACAAAACGGAGTTACTCATCGCAGGATCCCCC
Organism: Ambystoma mexicanum; assembly: GCF_040938575.1. Classification (NCBI taxonomy): domain Eukaryota; kingdom Metazoa; phylum Chordata; class Amphibia; order Caudata; family Ambystomatidae; genus Ambystoma; species Ambystoma mexicanum. Next base: position 27,291,514 of record NC_090939.1, on the reverse strand, counting down.
CACCGCCTCACGACTCTTGATGCGGTTTATTCCTCTTTTCCCATTGGCTGCACAGCAATTCCGGTCTTGAAACATGTCAATACCCTGGGGTTTACACCTGGATACTGAACTGTCCATGACTGAGCACATCAGCGCACTGCCTCATCCACACCGATACTGCTAAACTCAACCCGAGGAGACCATTGCTTTCACCGAATAACTGCCTGACACTGGCACGAGCCATTATCGTCAGCAAACTGGATTATAGTAATGCTCTCCTCATGGGCACCTCAGCATCTGACCTGGCTAAGCTCCAACTCCTCCAAAACAAAGCCTTGCGGCTAGCAATCGGCCTGCGCCGATCATGCCGGCGTGAAGTCCACTGGCTGCCCATCAAAGCCTGCATCAACTTCAAAACCTTACCTATTGCTCACCTTTGCATCTACAAAGAAGCTCCTCACCACCGGAACTACAGCCTCACGCGGAAACAGCAATTGCACACATTAAGCTCCTCCAACATGTCCGTTGTTACCCCAGACTTCAAAAAGGTCCAGAGCAGGTGGTGTGAGATTCTGTGTCGCAGCCCCCTCCCTCTGGAACTCCCTACCCCCAATTATCAGAAATGAACACACCTTCCTCACCTTCAAGAGACTCAGGAAAACCTGGCTTTTTTAACAAATATAACTAATGTTACTTCTTAATTGGCCTCCTCTATCTTTTGCTCGCTTTGTACAAACGCAGTGATACCCTCGGGTCTGGGCATTACATAAATGCTATAACTAAATAAATACATTGGGGGAATAATGTTTTGTGACCGCATGGGTGTCTAAAAGGGAGGCTGGCGTGCATTGGGGGAAGAATGTTTTGTGACAGCATGGGTGCCTAAAAGGGAGGCTGGCGTGCATTGGGGGAAGAATGTTTTGTGACCGCATGGGTGCCTAAAAGGGAGGCTGGCGTGCATTGGGGGAAGAATGTTTTGTGACAGCATCGGTGCCTAAAAGGGAGGCTGGCGTGCATTGGGGGAAGAATGTTTTGCGACAGCATGGGTGCCTAAAAGGGAGGCTGGCATGCATTGGGGGAAGAATGTTTTGCGACCGCATGGGTGTCTAAAAGGGAAGGCTGGCGTGCATTGGGGGAAGAATGATTAGTGATAGCATGGGTGTCTAAAAGGGAGGCTGGCGTGCATTGGGGGAAGAATGTTTTGTGACCGCATGAGTGTCTAAAAGGGAAGGCTGGCGTGCATTGGGGGAAGAATGTTTTGTGACAGCATGGGTGTCTAAAAGGGAGGCTTGCGTGCATTGGGGGAAGAATGATTAGTGATAGCATGGGTGCCTAAAAGGGAGGCTGGCGTGCATTGGCGGAAGAATGTTGTGTGACCGCATGGGTGTATAAAAGGGAAGGCTGGCGTGCATTGGGGGAAGAATGATTAGTGATAGCATGGGTGTCTAAAAGGGAGGCTGGCGTGCATTGGGGGCAAGAATGATTAGTGATAGCATGGGTGCCTAAAAGGGAGGCTGGCGTGCATTGGGGGAAGAATGTTTTGTGACAGCATGGGTGCCTAAAAGGGAGGCTGGCATGCATTGGGAGAAGAATGTTTTGTGACAGCATGGGTGCCTAAAAGGGAAGGATGGCGTGCATTGGGGGAAGAATGTTTTGTGACGCCATGGGTGTCTAAAAGGGAGGCTGGCGTGCATTGGGGGAAGAATGTTTTGTGACAGCATGGGTGCCTAAAAGGGAGGCTGGCGTGCATTGGGGGAAGAATGTTTTGTGACAGCATGGGTGCCTAAAAGGGAGGCTGGCGTGTATTGGGGGAAGAATGTTTTGTGACTGCATGGGTGTCTAAAAGGGAAGGCTGGCGTGCATTGGGGGAAGAATGTTTTGTGACTGCATGGGTGTCTAAAATTGAAGGCTGGCGTGCATTGGGGGAAGAATGTTTTGTGACAGCATGGGTGTCTAAAAGGGAGGCTGGCGTGCATTGGGGGAAGAATGTTTTGTGACCGCATGGGTGCCCAAAAGGGAGGCTGGCGTGCATTGGGGGAAGAATGTTTTGTGACAGCATGGGTGTCTAATAGGGACGCTGGCGTGCATTGGGGGCAAGAATGATTAGTGACAGCATGGGTGTCTAAAAGGGAGGCTGGTGTGCATTGGGGAAGAATGTTTTGTGATGCTTGGGTGCCTAAAAGGGAAGGCTGGCGTGCATTGGGGGAAGAGTGTTTTGTGACCGCAGGGGTGTCTAAAAGGGAGGCTGGCGTGCATTGGGGGAAGAATGTTTTGTGACAGCATGGGTGTCTAAAAGGGAGGCTGGTGTGCATTGGGGGAAGAATGATTAGTGATAGCATGGGTGTCTAAAAGGGAGGCTGGCGTGCATTGGGGGCAAGAATAATTTGTGATAGCATGGGTGCCTAAAAGGGAGGCTGGCGTGCATTGGGGGAAGAATGTTTTGTGACAACATGGGTGCCTAAAAGGGAGGCTGGCGTGCATTGGGGGAAGAATGTTTTGTGACAGCATGGGTGCCTAAAAGGGAGGCTGGCGTGCATTGGGGGAAGAATGTTTTGTGACCGCATGGGTGTCTAAAAGGGAAGGCTGGCGTGCATTGGGGGAAGAATGTTTTGTGACAGCATGGGTGTCTAAAAGGGAGGCTGGCGTGCATTGGGGGAAGAATGATTAGTGACAGAATGGGTGTCTAAAAGGGAGGCTGGCGTGCATTGGGGGCAAGAATGATTAGTGACAGAATGGGTGTCTAAAAGGGAGGCTGGCGTGCATTGGGGGCAAGAATGATTAGTGATAGCATGGGTGCCTAAAAAGGAGGCTGGCGTGCATTGGGGGAAGAATGTTTTGTGACAGCATGGGTGCCTAAAAGGGAGGCTGGCGTGCATTGGGGGCAAGAATGATTAGTGATAGCATGGGTGCCTAAAAGGGAGGCTGGCGTGCATTGGGGGAAGAATGTTTTGTAATAGCATGGGTGTCTAAAAGGGAGGCTGGCGTGCATTGGGGGAAGAATGTTTTGTGACCACATGGGTGTCTAAAAGGGAAGGCTGGCGAGCATTGGGGGAAGAATGTTTTGTGACAGCATGGGTGCCTAAAAGGGAGGCTGGTGTGCATTGGGGGCAAGAATGATTAATGATAGCATGGGTGCCTAAAAGGGAGGCTGGCGTGCATTGGGGGAAGAATGTTTTGTAATAGCATGGGTGTCTAAAAGGGAGGCTTCGTGCATTGGGGGAAAAATGATTAGTGAAAGCATGGGTGCCTAAAAGGGAGGCTGGCGTACATTGGGGGAAGAATGTTTTGTGACTGCATGGGTGTCTAAAAGGGAGGCTGGCGTGCATTGGGGGAAGAATGATTAGTGACAGCATGGGTGTCTAAAAGGGAGGCTGGCGTGCATTGGGGGCAATAATGATTAGTGATAGCATGGGTGCCTAAAAGGGAGGCTGGCGTGCATTGGGGGAAGAATGTTTTGTGACAACATGGGTGCCTAAAAGGGAGGCTGGCGTGCCTTGGGGGAAGAATGTTTTGTGACCGCATGGGTGTCTAAAAGGGAAGGCTGCCGTGCATTGGGGGAAGAATGTTTTGTGATCGCATGGGTGCCTAAAAGGGAGGCTGGCGTGCATTGGGGGAAGAATGATTAGTGATAGCATGGGTGCCTAAAAGGGAGGCTGGCGTGCATTGGGGCAAGAATAATTAGTGATAGCATGGGTGCCTAAAAGGGAGGCTGGCGTGCATTGGGGGAAGAATGTTTTGTAATAGCATGGGTGCCTTAAAGGGAGGCTGGCGTGCATTGGGGGAAGAATGATTAGTGATAGCATGGGTGCCTAAAAGGGAGGCTGGCGTGCATTGGAGCAAGAATGATTAGTGATAGCATGGGTGCCTAAAAGGGAGGCTGGCGTGCATTGGGGGAAGAATGTTTTGTAATAGCATGGGTGTCTAAAAGGGAGGCTTGCGTGCATTGGGGGAAGAATGATTTGTAATAGCATGGGTGTCTAAAAGGGAGGCTTCCGTGCATTGGGGGAAGAATGATTAGTGATAGCATGGGTGCCTAAAAAGGAGGCTGGCGTGCATTGAGGGAAGAATGTTTTGTGACAGCATGGGTGCCTAAAAGGGAGGCTGGCGTGCATTGAGGGAAGAATGTTTTGTGACCGCATGGGTGTCTAAAAGGGAAGGCTGGCGTGCATTGGGGGAAGAATGTTTTGTGACCACATGGGTGCCTAAAAGAGAGGCTGGTGTGCATTGGAGGAAGAATGTTTTGTGACAGCATGGGTGCCTAAAAGGGAGGCTGGCGTGCATTGGGGGCAAGAATGATTAGTGATAGCATGGGTGCCTAAAAGCGAGGCTGGCGTGCATTGGGGGAAGAAGGTTTTGTAATAGCATGGGTGTCTAAAAGGGAGGCTTGCGTGCATTGGGGGAAGAATGATTAGTGATAGCATGGGTGCCTAAAAGGGAGGCTGGCGTGCATTGGGGAAGAATATTTTGTGACAGCATGGGTGTCTAAAAGGGAGGCTGGCGTGCATTGGGGGAAGAATGATTAGTGACAGCATGGGTGTCTAAAAGGGAGGCTGGCGTGCATTGGGGGCAAGAATGATTAGTGATAGCATGGGTGCCTAAAAGGGAGGCTGGCGTGCATTGGGGGAAGATTGTTTTGTGACCGCATGGGTGTCTAAAAGGGAAGGCGGCCGTGCATTGGGGGACAAATGTTTTGGGGCCGCATGGGTGCCTAAAAGGGAGGATGGCGTGCATTGGGTGAAGAATGTTTTGTGACAGCATGGGTGCCTAAAAGGGAGGCTGGCGTGCATTGGGGGAAGAATGATTAGTGACAGCATGGGTGTCTAAAAGGGAGGCTGGCGTGCATTGGGGGAAGAATGTTTTGTGACAGCATGGTTGCCTAAAAGGGAGGCTGGCATGCATTGGGGGAAGAATGTTTTGTAATAGCATGGGTGCCTAAAAGGGAGGATGGCGTGCATTGGGTGAAGAATGTTTTGTGACAGCATGGGTGCCTAAAAGGGAGGCTGGCGTGCATTGGGGGAAGAATGATTAGTGACAGCATGGGTGTCTAAAAGGGAGGCTGGCGTGCATTGGGGGAAGAATGTTTTGTGACAGCATGGTTGCCTAAAAGGGAGGCTGGCATGCATTGGGGGAAGAATGTTTTGTGACAGCATGGGTGCCTAAAAGGGAGGCTGAGGCTGGCGTGCATTGGGGGAAGAATGTTTTGTGACCGCATGTGTGTCTAAAAGGGAAGGCTGGCGTGCAATGGGGGAAGAATGTTTTGTGACCGCATGGGTGTCTAAAAGGGAAGGCTGGTGTGCATTGGGGAAGAATGTTTTGTGATTGCATGGGTGCCTAAAATGGAGGCTGGCGTGCATTGGGGGAAGAATGTTTTGTGACAGCATGGGTGCCTAAAAGGGAAGGCTGGCATGCATTTGGGGAAGAATGTTTTGTGACAACATGGGTGCCTAAAAGGGAGGCTGCCGTGCATTGGGGAAAAATGTTTTGTGACTGCATGGGTGTCTAAAAGGGAATACTGGCGTGCATTGGTGGAAGCATGTTTTGTGACCGCATGGGTGTCTAAAAGGGAGGCTGGCGTGCATTGGGGAAGAATGTTTTGTGACTGCATGGGTGTCTAAAAGGGAAGGCTGGCGTGCATTGGGGGAAGAATGTTTTGTGACCGCATGGGTGTCTAAAAGGGAGGCTGGCGTGCATTGGGGGAAGAATGTTTTGTGACAGCATGGGTGCCTAAAAGGGAGGCTGGCGTGCTTTGGGGCAAGAATGTTTAGTGATAGCATGGGTGTCAAAAGGGAGTCTGGCGTGCATTGGGGGAAGTATGTTTTGTGACCGCATGGGTGCCTAAAAGGGAAGGCTGGCGTGCATTGTGGGAAGAATGTTTTGTGACCGCATGGGTGCCTAAAAGGGAAGGCTGGCGTGCATTGGGGAAAGAATGTTTTGTGACCGCATGGGTGCCTAAAAGGGATGGCTGGCGTGCATTGGGGGAAGAATGTTTTGTGACCGCATGGGTGCCTAAAAGGGAAGGCTAGCGTGCATTGGGGGAAGAATGTTTTGTGACCGCATGGGTGTCTAAAAGGGAAGGCTGGTGTGCATTGGGGGAAGAATGTTTTGTGACAGCATGGGTGCCTAAAAGGGAGGCTTGCGTGCATTAGGGGAAGAATGATTAGTGATAGCATGGGTGCCTAAAAGGGAGTCTGGCGTGCATTGGGGGAAGAATGTTTTGTGACAGCATGGGTGTCTAAAAGCGAGGCTGGCGTGCATTGGGGGAAGAATGATTAGTGACAGAATGGGTGTCTAAAAGGGAGGCTGGCGTGCATGGGGGGCAAGAATGATTAGTGATAGCATGGGTGCCTAAAAAGGAGACTGGCATGCATTGAGGGAAGAATGTTTTGTAACAGCATGGGTGCCTAAAAGGGAGGCTGGCGTGCATTGGGGGAAGAATGTTTTGTGACCACATGGGTGTCTAAAAGGGAAGGCTGGCGTGCATTGGGGGAAGAATGTTTTGTGACCGCATGGGTGCCTAAAAGGGAGGCTGGCGTGCATTGGGGGAAGAATGTTTTGTGACAGCATGGGTGCCTAAAAGGGAGGCTGCCGTGCATTGGGGCAAGAATAATTAGTGATAGCATGGGTGCCTAAAAGGGAGGCTGGCGTGCATTGGGGGAAGAATGTTTTGTAATAGCATGGGTGCCTAAAAGGGAGGCTGGCGTGAATTGGAGCAAGAATGATTAGTAATAGCATGGGTGCCTAAAAGGGAGGCTGGCGTGCATTGGGGGCAAGAATGATTAGTGATAGCATGGGTGCCAAAAAGGTAGGCTGGCGTGCTGTTACGGCTCCTGCACCTGCCAACATCTCTGAGGTAGCCACGCCCCCACCCTCGGCTTCCTGCCGTCCCACTCGCTCACACATATACCCTAATACACGCACCTTCAGGCGCCCATTCGGGCATCATACCCAGGGCTTTGCTCGTACACCTGGCACCTACCTTCCCTCCCGCTCCTGGCAGTTGCGATGGAGGCTCCCAGGTTGCCGAGGTGCCCTGAACGGACCTAGGAGGATCCGCTCGTCACGTGTCACGTGACTCTCCACCACTGAAATGCTTCCGTATCACGTGATTTCGGTCGTCCTCATCACGTGATACGTCTTCGCTTGATAAAAGTGTCCGGAAATCAATGAGCGTCGCTTCACAGCTGTTTCCAACGGGATACTGCGACGCTCGTTTTCTTGTTCTGCTCTACGAAACTTCTGGACCACGTTTTCTGCACCACGGACTGCCTCTGTCTTGCCCTAACATTTACCTTTGGATTACCAGTTGCCGGACCACCTTTTCTACATTGGATTCCTCGTGCCCTTCGCCTTTTGTTACCATGATACCGGAACTGTTGGGATTATTGCTGCCTGACCTTTTGGACTGTCCCTGGTTTTGTCTTACGGATTGTGTTTCTATTCCTGGATTCTTGGCCTCTGGCCTCACGCTGGGCGCTTGCCTGTCCGCTTACATACCATCTGCCCTCCACCATTTGGGGTTCCCAACGCCTGCTGGGATTACACTTCTTTGACTGACACATAGGTAAGCCAATTGGATCCTTACCCTGTTGTTATACTCTTGCCAATTGTTCTGTGCTTACCTATACCTATAACCTATTGCCTTGCAGCGATTGGGGGGGTCCGTTTCCGGCTGTTCCCGAGTCCAGGTCAACGAACTTCTTCACCTGTGGCCTCAAAGACTGTGCAGGCAGTATTATTGGTGTTGTCTGTGCGGTACTTGGGGACGGAGGTATCCTTACTCTGCACGACCATCAAGTCTATAACAGACTGTGAAGCCTCTGGCCGTTAGAGTATGGATCCCTCCGCCGGGGACCCCGTGATCGCTTTAATGCAGGCCGTAGCGGCCCTCAGGACTGACATGGCCACAGCCACAGCCGCCATTCACCACCGTTTAGACCTCCTACAAAGCGCACAACAGTCCCCGTCTGCAGACAACGAGCTTAGGGACCCCACCCCTCCCGTCCAGGCCGCACCTGTTCCCGCTCCTGCCCCTGTTTTGATCCCAACCACCTCTCCTCTTGCTGCCCCAGAACGCTTTCAGGGAGACCCACGGTCCTACCGCACTTTCATAAACCAATGCAGACTCCACTTCTTGTGCAGACCTCAAGCCTTCCCTGATTCAGTTACGAAAGCCGCTTTTCTCTTATCTCACCTATCAGGCATAGCGGCTACTTGGGCGAATCCATTCTTAGAGGGCAACCATCCTATATTGTATGACTTTGAGCTTCTGGTCACAGAAATGGCTAGAGTTTTCGATACCCGCTACAAGGCCCAGGCAAGAGACCTGGAACTACTGGACCTTACGCAGGACAAACAATCATTGATTGAGTACATCACCCGGTACAACCAACTTGCCGCTGAAACCTCTTGGCCTGAGGAAAAGAAGGCGATCGTGTTTTACCGAGGACTCAGTAGTGCTATGAGGGACGCCCTTTCAGTGGTCCCTGCCCTCCCTTCTGTTTTCACAGATCTCGTAGATCTTGCCCTACAGGTGGACGCCCGCAAATCCGAATGAAGGGCGGAATCCGCGTTTGGGCAGTCCCATCCAACGCCCTCTTCCGTCGGTTCTGAGCCCATGCAAATAGGCGGAATCCGCAGTCCTATAACACAATCAGAACGCGAACGTCGAAGAACCAACAACGCTTGTTTCTATTGTGGTCTAAATGGACATTATGTAAAAGAATGCCCCTGCCGACCGAGGAACAAAGCGCCGGGTTTTCAGAAGGCTCGCCCATGATATCGGGGGCACCGGCGAGCCCATTCACGACCCCCGCTGACCCCACGTTTGGCCCTATCAGACCTGTTACAGTACAAGCTCTATTGAAACCCACCAGAGACATCATACACGCTGTTCAAATAGTGATAGACTCCGGAGCCACGGGTTGTTTTATGGACATTGCGCTAGCACGTCGTCTGAATCTACCCCTAATTCAAAAGAACCGCCCCGAACAGGTACAGGCTGTTGACGGCACTTCTCTAGCATCCGGCCCGATTAAACACCAAACCGTGCCCTTGGAAGTGGTCATACATGGTGTACACAAGGAAAACTTGTCGTTCGACCTTATTTCCACGCCCCAGTTCGGGGTTATACTAGGTATACCCTGGTTGAAACACCATAACCCGTTAATCAACTGGGGTACGGGGCAAGTGCTATTTGAGTCAGAAGAATGTCAACATTTCTGTCTCATAGAACCAGAGTCACATTCATCTCCTGCTTCCATTCTCGGCGCTATGGCTTCCTCCCACATCAGCGATACGGCACCCGACGGCACGTCAACACACACCGTGGGAGCCGTTATGGCAGGCATTCCTAGGGACTACCATGATTACCACATGGTCTTTGATAAAGTCGTAGCGGAAGGCCTACCTCCGCATAGGCCCTATGATTGCCCTATCGATCTTCTTCCGGAAGCTCCCATACCCAAGGGAAGGGTTTACTCGTTATCACCATCCGAGGAACAAACCCTAAAGGACTATATACAACAGGCCTTGCGTTTGGGTCATATCCGGCCGTCCTGCTCTCCGGCTGCCAGTCCGATATTCTTTGTACCCAAGAAAGAGGGCGATTTGCGCCCTTGCGTGGATTACAGGCGATTGAACTCCATCACAATAAAGAACCGATATCCTATCCCTCTTATCTCCACACTCCTGGATAGGCTGACTAAGGCCACGATCTATACTAAACTTGACCTAAGAGGGGCTTATAACTTGATCCGAATACGGCGCGGTGACGAATGGAAAACCGCGTTTTGTTCCCGACAGGGGTTGTTCGAATACACCGTTATGCCCTTCGGGCTTTGTAATGCACCTGCTACGTTCCAACGTTTCATTGACGATATTTTTTCTGATATCTTGGACACGTATGTGGTGGTTTACTTAGACGACATCCTGGTTTTCTCTGCCTCTTCGGAGGACCACGTCACTCATGTCAGGGAAGTCCTATCACGACTGAAGAGGAATGCGTTGTTTGCTAAACCCGAAAAGTGCTCGTTCCATGTCAGAGAGGTGGACTTCCTAGGTTTCCATATTTCTCCTGGGGGGCTATCGATGAACCTATCCAAGGTCCGCGCTGTCACGGAATGGCCGATCCCTGGCAACACGAAACAGTTACAATCATTTATCGGCTTTGCTAATTTCTACAGACGATTCATAGTAGGCTTTTCTTCCATTGTATCTCCCTTGACTGCATTAACAAGCCCCCTCGTCCCTTTTGTCTGGACCTCCATACACCAGAAGGCGTTTGACATACTCAAATCCAGGTTTATCTCAGCCCCCGTGTTGCAGAATCCTGACCCAGAGTTACCATATGTACTAGAAGCAGATGCCTCGTCGTTTGCCCTAGGTGCCGTGCTGTCCCAACCATGCCCTGCCACAGGCTGTTTGCATCCAGTTGCTTATCATTCGCGGAAATTTTCCACAGCCGAATCGCACTACACGGTGACTGAGAAGGAACTCCTTGCCATAAAAGATGCCCTTCAGGTATGGCGGCACCACCTCATGGGAGCAAAGCACCAGACGATCGTGTACACAGACCATAAGAACCTCCAGGACCTGGCCTCGCTCAAATGTGCAAATAGCCGACAGGTGCGTTGGCACCTGTTCTTTGCTGCGTTTGACTTTGTGGTTAAGCACAGGCCAGGTTCGGTCCATGGCAAAGCTGATGCCCTTTCTCGGTCCCCTGAGGGGGAAACAACGCCTCTGTTCCCAGACACGGTTTTAGGAAAGGGCCATGTCATATGTCTATGTACGCCGTCCCCAACTATGCTTACGACCATCAGGCAATGGGTTTCCCAACATCCGCATGCACTTAGTGAATGGGATATCGTACTTCAGGAGGGGTTACCATTCGTTCAGGGTAGATTGTACCTTCCCACGATCGACGTCCGCAATCAGGCACTTGCTTGGTCCCACGACGCGGCTATCAATGGCCATCCAGGGCAACATCGCACTCTTGAGCTGTTACACCGTTGGTGTTGGTGGCCATCCATGAGACGAGACATTGTTAACTATGTTAACACCTGCTCAGTATGTGCTCAATGTAAGGCACGTAGAGGACGTCCTTTGGGGTTACTCCAACCACTACCTGTTCCCCCCAGGCCTTGGCATACCATCTCCATGGATCTTATCACTGACTTACCACGCAGGCAGGGCTATGATACAATATGGGTTATAGTCGATTCCTACACTAAAATGGCCCGCTTCATCCCCTGTACCGGCATTCCCTCAGCCCCGACCCTTGCCCGTCTATTTTTTAAGGCCGTGTTTTGTCTTTTCGGTCTTCCGCAGGTTATGATATCAGACCGTGGGTCGCAATTCACTTCCTGCTTCTGGCGTGCCCTTACCAAGCTCCTAGGCATTTCTGCTCACTTTTCTTCTGCCTATCACCCAGAAAGCGATGGGCAGACGGAGAGACTGAACCAGGCACTGGAACAATACCTGCGTTGTTTGACCCTCCAGTATCAGGATTCCTGGTTTAACCTACTTCATCTCGCTGAGTTTGCGTATAATAATGCCCGACATTCTGCTACAGGTTTCTCTCCTTTTTATTCTATGTACGGTCAGCATCCCTGCACTCTCCCATTACCTGACCTCCCTTCTGCCACTCCTGCTGCTAATGCCTGTGTTCGCGATCTGGCAGATGTTCATGCTCGGACCCTGGTCCATCTTCATGAGGCACAAGCGGTCATGAAAACGAAGGCCGACAGGAAGCGGGCTGCGGCCCCTGAATATCGCGTGGGTGATCGGGTATGGCTGTCGACCCGGCATCTACGCATTCCTGGCTGTCGCAAGCTGTTACCACGCTTTATTGGTCCCTACAGGATCACTCGTGTCCTGAACCCTGTTGCTTTTCGTCTTGGGGTCCCTTCTGCCTGGCGTCTCAACCCTGTTTTTCATACTTCCCTCCTCAAGCCCTTTCTCGCCCCTACCCGTCTCACTGCGCCTCCTGCTCCTGTGTCACTGTCCACCCCTGATGAGTTCGAGGTCAGTGCCATCCTGGGTTCTCGTTTTCACAGGGGGCGCCTTCAATATCTCGTTGACTGGGTGGGGTATGGCCCTGAGGATCGCTCCTGGGTTCCCTCCTCTGATGTCCATGCCCCTCTCCTTGTTGCTCGGTTTCATAGGGACTGCCCTGCCTGCCCACGTGGTCGTGGGCCTTTGAGGGGGGACTCTGTTACGGCTCCTGCACCTGCCAACATCTCTGAGGTAGCCACGCCCCCACCCTCGGCTTCCTGCCGTCCCACTCGCTCACACATATACCCTAATACACGCACCTTCAGGCGCCCATTCGGGCATCATACCCAGGGCTTTGCTCGTACACCTGGCACCTACCTTCCCTCCCGCTCCTGGCAGTTGCGATGGAGGCTCCCAGGTTGCCGAGGTGCCCTGAACGGACCTAGGAGGATCCGCTCGTCACGTGTCACGTGACTCTCCACCACTGAAATGCTTCCGTATCACGTGATTTCGGTCGTCCTCATCACGTGATACGTCTTCGCTGGATAAAAGTGTCCGGAAATCAATGAGCGTCGCTTCACAGCTGTTTCCAACGGGATACTGCGACGCTCGTTTTCTTGTTCTGCTCTACGAAACTTCTGGACCACGTTTTCTGCACCACGGACTGCCTCTGTCTTGCCCTAACATTTACCTTTGGATTACCAGTTGCCGGACCACCTTTTCTACATTGGATTCCTCGTGCCCTTCGCCTTTTGTTACCACGATACCGGAACTGTTGGGATTATTGCTGCCTGACCTTTTGGACTGTCCCTGGTTTTGTCTTACGGATTGTGTTTCTATTCCTGGATTCTTGGCCTCTGGCCTCACGCTGGGCGCTTGCCTGTCCGCTTACATACCATCTGCCCTCCACCATTTGGGGTTCCCAACGCCTGCTGGGATTACACTTCTTTGACTGACACATAGGTAAGCCAATTGGATCCTTACCCTGTTGTTATACTCTTGCCAATTGTTCTGTGCTTACCTATACCTATAACCTATTGCCTTGCAGCGATCGGGGGGGTCCGTTTCCGGCTGTTCCCGAGTCCAGGTCAACGAACGTCTTCACCTGTGGCCTCAAAGACCGTGCAGGCAGTATTATTGGTGTTGTCTGTGCGGTACTTGGGGACGGAGGTATCCTTACTCTGCACGACCATCAAGTCTATAACACGTGCATTGGGGGAAGAATGTTTTGTGACAGCATGGGTGCCTAAAAGGGAGGCTGGCGTGCATTGGGGAAGAATGTTTTGTGACCGCATGTGTGTCTAAAAGGGAGGCTGGCGTGCATTGGGGGAAGAATGTTTTGTGACCGCATGGGTGTCTAAAAGTGAAGGCTAGCGTGCATTGGGGGAAGAATGTTTTGTGATTGCATGGGTGCCTAAAAGGGAGGCTGACGTGCATTGGGGAAAGAATGTTTTGTGACAGCATGGCTGCCTAAAAGGGAAGGCTGGCGTGCATTGGGGGAAGAATGTTTTGTGACAACATGGGTGCCTAAAAGGGAGGCTGGTGTGCATTGGGGAAAAATGTTTTGTGACCGCATGGGTGTCTAAAAGGGAATGCTGGCGTGCATTGGTGGAAGAATGTTTTGTGACCGCATGGGTGTCTAAAATCGAGGCTGGCGTGCATTGGGGGAAGAATGTTTTGTGACAACATGGGTGCCTAAAAGGGAGGCTGGCGTGCATTGGGGAAAAATGTTTTGTGACCGCATGGGTGTCTAAAAGGGAATGCTGGCGTGCATTGGTGGAAGAATGTTTTGTGACCGCATGGGTGTCTAAAAGGGAGGCTGGCGTGCATTGGGGGAAGAATGTTTTGTGACCGCATGGGTGTCTAAAAGGGAAGGCTGGCGTGCATTGGGGGAAGAATGTTTTGTGACCGCATGGGTGTCTAAAAGGGAGGCTGGCGTACATTGGGGGAAGAATGTTTTGTGACAGCATGGGTGCCTAAATGGGAGGCTGGCATGCATTGCAGGCAAGAATGATTAGTGGTAGCATGGGTGTCTAAAAGGGAGTCTGGCGTGCATTTCGGAAGTATGTTTTGTGACCGCATGGGTGCCTAAAAGGGAAGGCTGGCGTGCATTGTGGGAAGAATGTTTTGTGACCGCATGGGTGCCTAAAAGGGAAGGTTGGCGTGCATTGGGGGAAGACTGTTTTGTGACCGCATGGGTGCCTAAAAGGGACGGCTGGCGTGCATTGGGGGAAGAATGTTTTGTGACCGCATGGGTGCCTAAAAGGGAAGGCTGGCGTGCATTGGGGGAAGAATGTTTTGTGACCGCATGGGTGCCTAAAAGGGAAGGCTGGCGTGCATTGGGGGAAGAATGTTTTGTGACCGCATGGGTGCCTAAAAGGGAAGGCTGGCGTGCATTGGGGGAAGAATGTTTTGTGACTGCATGGGTGCCTAAAAGGGAGGCTGGCGTGCATTGGGGGCAAGAATGATTAGGTATAGCATGGGTGCCTAAAAGGGAGGCTGGCGTGCATTGGGGGAAGAATGTTTTGTAGTAGCATGGGTGTCTAAAAGGGCGGCTTGCGTGCATTGGGGGAAGAATGATTAGTGATAGCATGGGTGCCTAAAAGGGAGGCTGGCGTGCATTGGGGGAAGAATGTTTTGTGACAGCATGGCTGTCTAAAAGGGAGGCTGGCGTGCATTGGGGGAAGAATGATTAGTGACAGCATGGGTGTCTAAAAGGGAAGCTGGCGTGCATTTGGGGCAAGAATGATTAGTTATAGCATGGGTGCCTAAAAGGGAGGCTGGCGTGCATTGGGGGAAGAATGTTTTGTGACAGCATGGGTGCCTAAAAGGGAGGCTGGCGTGCATTGGGGGAAGAATGTTTTGTGACCGCATGGGTGTCTAAAAGGAAAGGCTGGCGTGCATTGGGGGAAGAATGTTTTGTGACCGCATGGGTGCCTAAAAGGGAGGCTGGCGTGCATTGGGGGAAGAATGTTTTGTGACCGCATGGGTGCCTAAAAGGGAGGCTGGCGTGCCTTGGGGGAAGAATTTTTTGTGACCGCATGGGTGTCTAAAAGGGAGGCTGGCGTGCATTGGGGGAAGAATGATTAGTGACAGCATGGGTGTCTAAAAGGGAGGCTGGCGTGCATTGGGGGAAGAATGTTTTGTGACAGCATGGGTGCCTAAACAGGAGGCTGGCGTGCATTGGGGGAAGAATGATTAGTGATAGCATGGGTGTCTAAAAGGGAGGCTGGCGTGCATTGGGGGCAAGAAAGAGTTTTTTGATAGCATGGGTGCCTAAAAGAGAGGCTGGCTTGAATTGGGGGCAAGAATGATTAAAGATAAAATGGGTGCATACAAGGGAGGCTGGCATGCAATGGCGGAAGAATGTTTTGTGACCGCATGGGTGTCTAAAAGGGAAGGCTGGCATGCATTGGGGGAAGAATGTTTTGTGATTGCATGGGTGCCTAAAAGGGAGGCTGGCGTGCATTGTGGGAAGAATGTTTTGTGACAGCATGGGTGCCTAAAAGGGAAGGCTGGCGTGCATTGGGGGAAGAATGTTTTGTGACAACATGGGTGCCTAAAAGGGAGGATGGCGTGCATTGGGGAAAAATGTTTTGTGACCGCATGAGTGTCTAAAAGGGAATGCTGGCGTACATTGGTGTAAGAATGTTTTGTGACCGCATGGGTGTCTAAAAGGGAGGCTGGCGTGCATTGGGGGAAGAATATTTTGTGACCGCATGGGTGTCTAAAAGGGAAGGCTGGCGTGCATTGGAGGAAGAATGTTTTGTGACCGCATGGGTGTCTAAAAGGGAGGCTGGCATGCATTGGGGGAAGAATGTTTTGTGACAGCATGGGTGCCTAAAAGGGAGGCTGGCGTGCATTGGGGGCAAGAATGATTAGTGATAGCATGGGTGCCTAAAAGGGAAGGCTGGCGTGCATTGGGGGAAGAATGTTTTGTGACCGCATGGGTTCCTAAAAGGGACGGCTGACGTGCATTGGGGGAAGAATGTTTTGTGACCGCATGGGTGTCTGCTGGCGTGCATTGGGGGAAGAATGTTTTGTGACCGCATGGGTGTCTAAAAGGGAGGCTGGCGTACATTGGGGGAAGAATGTTTTGTGACAGCATGGGTGCCTAAATGGGAGGCTGGCATGCATTGCAGGCAAGAATGATTAGTGGTAGCATGGGTGTCTAAAAGGGAGTCTGGCGTGCATTTCGGAAGTATGTTTTGTGACCGCATGGGTGCCTAAAAGGGAAGGCTGGCGTGCATTGTGGGAAGAATGTTTTGTGACCGCATGGGTGCCTAAAAGGGAAGGTTGGCGTGCATTGGGGGAAGACTGTTTTGTGACCGCATGGGTGCCTAAAAGGGACGGCTGGCGTGCATTGGGGGAAGAATGTTTTGTGACCGCATGGGTGCCTAAAAGGGAAGGCTGGCGTGCATTGGGGGAAGAATGTTTTGTGACCGCATGGGTGCCTAAAAGGGAAGGCTGGCGTGCATTGGGGGAAGAATGTTTTGTGACCGCATGGGTGCCTAAAAGGGAAGGCTGGCGTGCATTGGGGGAAGAATGTTTTGTGACTGCATGGGTGCCTAAAAGGGAGGCTGGCGTGCATTGGGGGCAAGAATGATTAGGTATAGCATGGGTGCCTAAAAGGGAGGCTGGCGTGCATTGGGGGAAGAATGTTTTGTAGTAGCATGGGTGTCTAAAAGGGCGGCTTGCGTGCATTGGGGGAAGAATGATTAGTGATAGCATGGGTGCCTAAAAGGGAGGCTGGCGTGCATTGGGGGAAGAATGTTTTGTGACAGCATGGCTGTCTAAAAGGGAGGCTGGCGTGCATTGGGGGAAGAATGATTAGTGACAGCATGGGTGTCTAAAAGGGAAGCTGGCGTGCACTTGGGGCAAGAATGATTAGTTATAGCATGGGTGCCTAAAAGGGAGGCTGGCGTGCATTGGGGGAAGAATGTTTTGTGACAGCATGGGTGCCTAAAAGGGAGGCTGGCGTGCATTGGGGGAAGAATGTTTTGTGACCGCATGGGTGTCTAAAAGGGAAGGCTGGCGTGCATTGGGGGAAGAATGTTTTGTGACCGCATGGGTGCCTAAAAGGGAGGCTGGCGTGCATTGGGGGAAGAATGTTTTGTGACCGCATGGGTGCCTAAAAGGGAGGCTGGCGTGCCTTGGGGGAAGAATTTTTTGTGACCGCATGGGTGTCTAAAAGGGAGGCTGGCGTGCATTGGGGGAAGAATGATTAGTGACAGCATGGGTGTCTAAAAGGGAGGCTGGCGTGCATTGGGGGAAGAATGTTTTGTGACAGCATGGGTGCCTAAACAGGAGGCTGGCGTGCATTGGGGGAAGAATGATTAGTGATAGCATGGGTGTCTAAAAGGGAGGCTGGCGTGCATTGGGGGCAAGAAAGAGTTTTTTGATAGCATGGGTGCCTAAAAGAGAGGCTGGCTTGAATTGGGGGCAAGAATGATTAAAGATAAAATGGGTGCATAAAAGGGAGGCTGGCATGCAATGGCGGAAGAATGTTTTGTGACCGCATGGGTGTCTAAAAGGGAAGGCTGGCGTGCATTGGGGGAAGAATGTTTTGTGATTGCATGGGTGCCTAAAAGGGAGGCTGGCGTGCATTGTGGGAAGAATGTTTTGTGACAGCATGGGTGCCTAAAAGGGAAGGCTGGCGTGCATTGGGGGAAGAATGTTTTGTGACAACATGGGTGCCTAAAAGGGAGGATGGCGTGCATTGGGGAAAAATGTTTTGTGACCGCATGAGTGTCTAAAAGGGAATGCTGGCGTACATTGGTGTAAGAATGATTTGTGACCGCATGGGTGTCTAAAAGGGAGGCTGGCGTGCATTGGGGGAAGAATATTTTGTGACCGCATGGGTGTCTAAAAGGGAAGGCTGGCGTGCATTGGGGGAAGAATGTTTTGTGACCGCATGGGTGTCTAAAAGGGAGGCTGGCATGCATTGGGGGAAGAATGTTTTGTGACAGCATGGGTGCCTAAAAGGGAGGCTGGCGTGCATTGGGGGCAAGAATGATTAGTGATAGCATGGATGTCTAAAAGGGAGGCTGGTGTGCATTGGGGGAAGTATGTTTTGTGACCGCATGGGTGCCTAAAAGGGAGGCTGGCGTGCATTGGGGAAGAATGTTTTGTGACCGCATGGGTGCCTAAAAGGGACGGCTGGCGTGCATTGGGGGAAGAATGTTTTGTGACCGCATGGGTGCCTAAAAGGGAAGGTTAGCGTGCATTGGGGGAAGAATGTTTTGTGACCGCATGGGTGTCTAAAAGGGAAGGCTGGCGTGCATTGGGGGAAGAATGTTTTGTGACAGCATGGGTGCCTAAAAGGGAGGCTTGCGTCCATTAGGGGAAGAATGATTAGTGATAGCATGGGTGCCTAAAAGGGAGGCTGGCGTGCATTGGGGGAAGAATGTTTTGTGACAGCATGGGTGTCTAAAAGGGAGGCTGGCGTGCATTGGGGGAAGAATGATTAGTGACAGAATGGGTGTCTAAAAGGGAGGCTGGCGTGGATGGGGGGCAAGAATGATTAGTGATAGCATGGGTGCCTAAAAAGGAGGCTGGCATGCATTGAGGGAAGAATGTTTTGTGACAGCATGGGTGCCTAAAAGGGAGGCTGGCGTGCATTGCGGGAAGAATGTTTTGTGACCGCATGGGTGTCTAAAAGGGAAGGCTGGCGTGCATTGGGGGAAGAATGTTTTGTGACTGCATGGGTTCCTAAAAGGGAGGCTGGCGTGCATTGGGGGAAGAATGTTTTGTGACAGCATGGGTGCCTAAAAGGGAGGCTGGCGTGCATTGGGGGCAAGAATGATTAGTGAATGCATGGGTGCCTAAAAGGGAGGCTGGCGTGCATTGGGGGAAGAATGTTTTGTAATAGCATGGGTGTCTAAAAGGGAGGCTTGCGTGCATTGGGGGAAGAATGATTAGTGATAGCATGGGTGCCTAAAAGGGAGGCTGGCGTGCATTGGGGGAAGCATGTTTTGTGACAGCATGGGTGTCTAAAAGGGAGGCTGGCGTGCATTGGGGGAAGAATGATTAGTAACAGCATGGGTGTCTAAAAGGGAGACTGGCGTGCATTGGGGCAAGAATGATTAGTGATAACATGGGTACCTAAAAGGGAGGCTGGCGTGCATTGGGGGAAGAATGTTTTGTGACAACATGGGTGCCTAAAAGGGAGGCTGGCGTGCATTGGGGGAAGAATGTTTTGTGACCGCATGGGTGTCTAAAAGGGAAGGCTGCCGTGCATTGGGGGAAGAATGTTTTGTGACCGCATGGGTGCCTAAAAGGGAGGCTGGCGTGCATTGGGGGAAGAAAGTTTTGTGACAGCATGGGTGCCCAAAACGGAGGCTGGTGTGCATTGGGGGAAGAATGATTAGTGACAGCATGGGTGTCTAAAAGGAAGGCTGGTGTGCATTGGGGGAAGAATGTTTTGTGACAGCATGGGTGCCCAAAAGGGAGGCTGGTGTGCATTGGGGCAAGAATGTTTTGTAATAGCATGGGTACCTAAAAGGGAGGCTGGCGTGCATTGGGGGAAGAATGATTAGTGATAGCATGGGTGCCTAAAAGGGAGGCTGGCGTGCATTGGGGGCAAGAATGATTAGTGATAGCATGGATGCCTAAAAGGGAGGCTGGCGTGCATTGTGGGAAGAATGTTTTGTGACAGCATGGGTGCCTAAAAGGGAGGCTGGCGTGCATTGGGGGAAGAATGTTTTGTGACCGCATGTGTGTCTAAAAGGGAAGGCTGCCGTGCATTGGGGGAAGAATGTTTTGTGACCGCATGAGTGCCTAAAAGGGAGGCTGGCGTGCATTGGGGGAAGAATGTTTTGTGACCGCATGGGTGTCTAAAAGGGAAGGCTGGCGTGCATTGGGGGAAGAATGTTTTGTGATTGCATGGGTGCCTAAAAGGGAGGCTGGCGTGCACTGGGGGAAGAATGTTTTGTGACAGCATGGGTGCCTAAAAGGGAAGGCTGGCGTGCATTGGGGGAAGAATGTTTTGTGACAACATGGGTGTCTAAAAGGGAGGCTGGCGTGCATTGGGGAAAAATGTTTTGTAACCGCATGGGTGTCTGAAAGGGAATGCTGGCGTGCATTGGTGGAAGAATGTTATGTGACCGCATGGGTGTCTAAAAGGGAGGCTGGCGTGCATTGGGGGAAGAATGTTTTGTGACCGCATGGGTGTCTAAAAGGGAAGGCTGGCGTGCATTGGGGGAAGAATGTTCTGTGACCGCATGGGTGTCTAAAAGGGAGGCTGGCGTGCATTGGGGGAAGAATGTTTTGTGACAGCATGGGTGCCTAAAAGGGAGGCTGGCATGCATTGGGGGCAAGAATGATTAGTGATAGCATGGGTGCCTAAAAGGGAGTCTGGCGTGCATTGGGGGAAGTATGTTTTGTGACCGCATGGGTGCCTAAAAGGGAAGGCTGGCGTGCATTGGGGGAAGAATGTTTTGTGACCGCATGGGTTCCTAAAAGGGACGGCTGACGTGCATTGGGGGAAGAATGTTTTGTGACCGCATGGGTGCCTAAAAGGGAAGGCTGGCGTGCATTGGGGGAAGAATGTTTTGTTACCGCATGGGTGCCTAAAAGGGAAGGCTGGCGTGCATTGGGGGAAGAATGTTTTGTGACCGCATGGGTGCCTAAAAGGGAAGGCTGGCGTGCATTGGGGGAAGAATGTTTTGTGACTGCATGGGTGCCTAAAAGGGAAGGCTGGCATGCATTGGGGGAAGAATGTTTTGTGACCGCATGGGTGTCTAAAAGGGAGGCTGACGTGCATTGGGGAAGAATGTTTTGTGACCGCATGGGTGCCTAAAAGGGAGGCTGGCGTGCATTGGGGGCAACAATGATTAGTTATAGCATGGGTGCCTAAAAGGGAGGCTGGCATGCATTGGGGGAAGAATGTTTTGTAGTAGCATGGGTGCCTAAAAGGGAAGGCTGGCGTGCATTGGGGGAAGAATGTTTTGTGACCACATGGGTGTCTAAAAGGGAAGGCTGGTGTGCATTGGGGAAGAATGTTTTGTGATTGCATGGGTGCCTAAAATGGAGGCTGGCGTGCATTGGGGGAAGAATGTTTTGTGACCGCATGAGTGCCTAAAAGGGAGGCTGGCGTGCATTGGGGGAAGAATGTTTTGTGACCGCATGGGTGTCTAAAAGGGAAGGCTGGTGTGCATTGGGGAAGAATGTTTTGTGATTGCATGGGTGCCTAAAATGGAGGCTGGCGTGCATTGGGGGAACAATGTTTTGTGACCGCATGGGTGCCTAAAAGGGAAGGCTGGCATGCATTGGGGTAAGAATGTTTTGTGACCGCATGGGTGTCTAAAAGGGAGGCTGACGTGCATTGGGGAAGAATGTTTTGTGACCGCATGGGTGCCTAAAAGGGAGGCTGGCGTGCATTGGGGGCAACAATGATTAGTTATAGCATGGGTGCCTAAAAGGGAGGCTGGCGTGCATTGGGGGAAGAATGTTTTGTAGTAGCATGGGTGCCTAAAAGGGAAGGCTGGCGTGCATTGGGGGAAGAATGTTTTGTGACCACATGGGTGTCTAAAAGGGAAGGCTGGCGTGCATTGGGGGAAGAATGTTTTGTGACCGCATGGGTGCCTAAAAGGGAGGCTGGCGTGCATTGGGGGAAGAATGTTTTGTGACCGCATGGGTGCCTAAAAGGGAGGCTGGCGTGCCTTGGGGGAAGAATTTTTTGTGACCGCATGGGTGTCTAAAAGGGAGGCTGGCGTGCATTGGGGGAAGAATGATTAGTGACAGCATGGGTGTCTAAAAGGGAGGCTGGCGTGCATTGGGGGAAGAATGTTTTGTGACAGCATGGGTGCCTAAACGGGAGGCTGGCGTGCATTGGGGGAAGAATGATTAGTGATAGCATGGGTGTCTAAAAGGGAGGCTGGCGTGCATTGGGGGCAAGAAAGAGTTTTTTGATAGCATGGGTGCCTAAAAGAGAGGCTGGCTTGAATTGGGGGCAAGAATGATTAAAGATAAAATGGGTGCATAAAAGGGAGGCTGGCATGCAATGGCGGAAGAATGTTTTGTGACCGCATGGGTGTCTAAAAGGGAAGGCTGGCGTGCATTGGGGGAAGAATGTTTTGTGATTGCATGGGTGCCTAAAAGGGAGGCTGGCGTGCATTGTGGGAAGAATGTTTTGTGACAGCATGGGTGCCTAAAAGGGAAGGCTGGCGTGCATTGGGGGAAGAATGTTTTGTGACAACATGGGTGCCTAAAAGGGAGGATGGCGTGCATTGGGGAAAAATGTTTTGTGACCGCATGAGTGTCTAAAAGGGAATGCTGGCGTACATTGGTGTAAGAATGTTTTGTGACCGCATGGGTGTCTAAAAGGGAGGCTGGCGTGCATTGGGGGAAGAATATTTTGAAACCGCATGGGTGTCTAAAAGGGAAGGCTGGCGTGCATTGGGGGAAGAATGTTTTGTGACCGCATGGGTGTCTAAAAGGGAGGCTGGCATGCATTGGGGGAAGAATGTTTTGTGACAGCATGGGTGCCTAAAAGGGAGGCTGGCGTGCATTGGGGGCAAGAATGATTAGTGATAGCATGGATGTCTAAAAGGGAGGCTGGTGTGCATTGGGGGAAGTATGTTTTGTGACCGCATGGGTGCCTAAAAGGGAGGCTGGCGTGCATTGGGGGAAGAATGTTTTGTGATTGCATGGGTGCCTAAAAGGGAGGCTGGCGTGCACTGGGGGAAGAATGTTTTGTGACAGCATGGGTGCCTAAAAGGGAAGGCTGGCGTGCATTGGGGGAAGAATGTTTTGTGACAACATGGGTGTCTAAAAGGGAGGCTGGCGTGCATTGGGGAAAAATGTTTTGTAACCGCATGGGTGTCTGAAAGGGAATGCTGGCGTGCATTGGTGGAAGAATGTTATGTGACCGCATGGGTGTCTAAAAGGGAGGCTGGCGTGCATTGGGGGAAGAATGTTTTGTGACCGCATGGGTGTCTAAAAGGGAAGGCTGGCGTGCATTGGGGGAAGAATGTTCTGTGACCGCATGGGTGTCTAAAAGGGAGGCTGGCGTGCATTGGGGGAAGAATGTTTTGTGACAGCATGGGTGCCTAAAAGGGAGGCTGGCATGCATTGGGGGCAAGAATGATTAGTGATAGCATGGGTGCCTAAAAGGGAGTCTGGCGTGCATTGGGGGAAGTATGTTTTGTGACCGCATGGGTGCCTAAAAGGGAAGGCTGGCGTGCATTGGGGGAAGAATGTTTTGTGACCGCATGGGTTCCTAAAAGGGACGGCTGACGTGCATTGGGGGAAGAATGTTTTGTGACCGCATGGGTGCCTAAAAGGGAAGGCTGGCGTGCATTGGGGGAAGAATGTTTTGTTACCGCATGGGTGCCTAAAAGGGAAGGCTGGCGTGCATTGGGGGAAGAATGTTTTGTGACCGCATGGGTGCCTAAAAGGGAAGGCTGGCGTGCATTGGGGGAAGAATGTTTTGTGACTGCATGGGTGCCTAAAAGGGAAGGCTGGCATGCATTGGGGGAAGAATGTTTTGTGACCGCATGGGTGTCTAAAAGGGAGGCTGACGTGCATTGGGGAAGAATGTTTTGTGACCGCATGGGTGCCTAAAAGGGAGGCTGGCGTGCATTGGGGGCAACAATGATTAGTTATAGCATGGGTGCCTAAAAGGGAGGCTGGCATGCATTGGGGGAAGAATGTTTTGTAGTAGCATGGGTGCCTAAAAGGGAAGGCTGGCGTGCATTGGGGGAAGAATGTTTTGTGACCACATGGGTGTCTAAAAGGGAAGGCTGGTGTGCATTGGGGAAGAATGTTTTGTGATTGCATGGGTGCCTAAAATGGAGGCTGGCGTGCATTGGGGGAAGAATGTTTTGTGACCGCATGAGTGCCTAAAAGGGAGGCTGGCGTGCATTGGGGGAAGAATGTTTTGTGACCGCATGGGTGTCTAAAAGGGAAGGCTGGTGTGCATTGGGGAAGAATGTTTTGTGATTGCATGGGTGCCTAAAATGGAGGCTGGCGTGCATTGGGGGAAGAATGTTTTGTGACCGCATGGGTGCCTAAAAGGGAAGGCTGGCATGCATTGGGGTAAGAATGTTTTGTGACCGCATGGGTGTCTAAAAGGGAGGCTGACGTGCATTGGGGAAGAATGTTTTGTGACCGCATGGGTGCCTAAAAGGGAGGCTGGCGTGCATTGGGGGCAACAATGATTAGTTATAGCATGGGTGCCTAAAAGGGAGGCTGGCGTGCATTGGGGGAAGAATGTTTTGTAGTAGCATGGGTGCCTAAAAGGGAAGGCTGGCGTGCATTGGGGGAAGAATGTTTTGTGACCACATGGGTGTCTAAAAGGGAAGGCTGGCGTGCATTGGGGGAAGAATGTTTTGTGACCGCATGGGTGCCTAAAAGGGAGGCTGGCGTGCATTGGGGGAAGAATGTTTTGTGACCGCATGGGTGCCTAAAAGGGAGGCTGGCGTGCCTTGGGGGAAGAATTTTTTGTGACCGCATGGGTGTCTAAAAGGGAGGCTGGCGTGCATTGGGGGAAGAATGATTAGTGACAGCATGGGTGTCTAAAAGGGAGGCTGGCGTGCATTGGGGGAAGAATGTTTTGTGACAGCATGGGTGCCTAAACGGGAGGCTGGCGTGCATTGGGGGAAGAATGATTAGTGATAGCATGGGTGTCTAAAAGGGAGGCTGGCGTGCATTGGGGGCAAGAAAGAGTTTTTTGATAGCATGGGTGCCTAAAAGAGAGGCTGGCTTGAATTGGGGGCAAGAATGATTAAAGATAAAATGGGTGCATAAAAGGGAGGCTGGCATGCAATGGCGGAAGAATGTTTTGTGACCGCATGGGTGTCTAAAAGGGAAGGCTGGCGTGCATTGGGGGAAGAATGTTTTGTGATTGCATGGGTGCCTAAAAGGGAGGCTGGCGTGCATTGTGGGAAGAATGTTTTGTGACAGCATGGGTGCCTAAAAGGGAAGGCTGGCGTGCATTGGGGGAAGAATGTTTTGTGACAACATGGGTGCCTAAAAGGGAGGATGGCGTGCATTGGGGAAAAATGTTTTGTGACCGCATGAGTGTCTAAAAGGGAATGCTGGCGTACATTGGTGTAAGAATGTTTTGTGACCGCATGGGTGTCTAAAAGGGAGGCTGGCGTGCATTGGGGGAAGAATATTTTGAAACCGCATGGGTGTCTAAAAGGGAAGGCTGGCGTGCATTGGGGGAAGAATGTTTTGTGACCGCATGGGTGTCTAAAAGGGAGGCTGGCATGCATTGGGGGAAGAATGTTTTGTGACAGCATGGGTGCCTAAAAGGGAGGCTGGCGTGCATTGGGGGCAAGAATGATTAGTGATAGCATGGATGTCTAAAAGGGAGGCTGGTGTGCATTGGGGGAAGTATGTTTTGTGACCGCATGGGTGCCTAAAAGGGAGGCTGGCGTGCATTGGGGGAAGAATGTTTTGTGACCGACCGCATGGGTGCCTAAAAGGGACGGCTGGCGTGCATTGGGGGAAGAATGTTTTGTGACCGCATGGGTGCCTAAAAGGGAAGGCTAGCGTGCATTGGGGGAAGAATGTTTTGTGACCGCATGGGTGTCTAAAAGGGAAGGCTGGCGTGCATTGGGGGAAGAATGTTTTGTGACAGCATGGGTGCCTAAAAGGGAGGCTTGCGTCCATTAGGGGAAGAATGATTAGTGATAGCATGGGTGCCTAAAAGGGAGGCTGGCGTGCATTGGGGGAAGAATGTTTTGTGACAGCATGGGTGTCTAAAAGGGAGGCTGGCGTGCATTGGGGGAAGAATGATTAGTGACAGAATGGGTGTCTAAAAGGGAGGCTGGCGTGGATGGGGGGCAAGAATGATTAGTGATAGCATGGGTGCCTAAAAAGGAGGCTGGCATGCATTGAGGGAAGAATGTTTTGTGACAGCATGGGTGCCTAAAAGGGAGGCTGGCGTGCATTGCGGGAAGAATGTTTTGTGACCGCATGGGTGTCTAAAAGGGAAGGCTGGCGTGCATTGGGGGAAGAATGTTTTGTGACTGCATGGGTTCCTAAAAGGGAGGCTGGCGTGCATTGGGGGAAGAATGTTTTGTGACAGCATGGGTGCCTAAAAGGGAGGCTGGCGTGCATTGGGGGCAAGAATGATTAGTGAATGCATGGGTGCCTAAAAGGGAGGCTGGCGTGCATTGGGGGAAGAATGTTTTGTAATAGCATGGGTGTCTAAAAGGGAGGCTTGCGTGCATTGGGGGAAGAATGATTAGTGATAGCATGGGTGCCTAAAAGGGAGGCTGGCGTGCATTGGGGGAAGCATGTTTTGTGACAGCATGGGTGTCTAAAAGGGAGGCTGGCGTGCATTGGGGGAAGAATGATTAGTAACAGCATGGGCGTCTAAAAGGGAGACTGGCGTGCATTGGGGCAAGAATGATTAGTGATAACATGGGTACCTAAAAGGGAGGCTGGCGTGCATTGGGGGAAGAATGTTTTGTGACAACATGGGTGCCTAAAAGGGAGGCTGGCGTGCATTGGGGGAAGAATGTTTTGTGACCGCATGGGTGTCTAAAAGGGAAGGCTGCCGTGCATTGGGGGAAGAATGTTTTGTGACCGCATGGGTGCCTAAAAGGGAGGCTGGCGTGCATTGGGGGAAGAAAGTTTTGTGACAGCATGGGTGCCCAAAACGGAGGCTGGTGTGCATTGGGGGAAGAATGATTAGTGACAGCATGGGTGTCTAAAAGGAAGGCTGGCGTGCATTGGGGGAAGAATGTTTTGTGACAGCATGGGTGCCCAAAAGGGAGGCTGGTGTGCATTGGGGCAAGAATGTTTTGTAATAGCATGGGTACCTAAAAGGGAGGCTGGCGTGCATTGGGGGAAGAATGATTAGTGATAGCATGGGTGCCTAAAAGGGAGGCTGGCATGCATTGGGGGCAAGAATGATTAGTGATAGCATGGATGCCTAAAAGGGAGGCTGGCGTGCATTGTGGGAAGAATGTTTTGTGACAGCATGGGTGCCTAAAAGGGAGGCTGGCGTGCATTGGGGGAAGAATGTTTTGTGACCGCATGTGTGTCTAAAAGGGAAGGCTGCCGTGCATTGGGGGAAGAATGTTTTGTGACCGCATGAGTGCCTAAAAGGGAGGCTGGCGTGCATTGGGGGAAGAATGTTTTGTGACCGCATGGGTGTCTAAAAGGGAAGGCTGGCGTGCATTGGGGGAAGAATGTTTTGTGATTGCATGGGTGCCTAAAAGGGAGGCTGGCGTGCACTGGGGGAAGAATGTTTTGTGACAGCATGGGTGCCTAAAAGGGAAGGCTGGCATGCATTGGGGGAAGAATGTTTTGTGACAACATGGGTGTCTAAAAGGGAGGCTGGCGTGCATTGGGGAAAAATGTTTTGTAACCGCATGGGTGTCTGAAAGGGAATGCTGGCGTGCATTGGTGGAAGAATGTTATGTGACCGCATGGGTGTCTAAAAGGGAGGCTGGCGTGCATTGGGGGAAGAATGTTTTGTGACCGCATGGGTGTCTAAAAGGGAAGGCTGGCGTGCATTGGGGGAAGAATGTTCTGTGACCGCATGGGTGTCTAAAAGGGAGGCTGGCGTGCATTGGGGGAAGAATGTTTTGTGACAGCATGGGTGCCTAAAAGGGAGGCTGGCATGCATTGGGGGCAAGAATGATTAGTGATAGCATGGGTGCCTAAAAGGGAGTCTGGCGTGCATTGGGGGAAGTATGTTTTGTGACCGCATGGGTGCCTAAAAGGGAAGGCTGGCGTGCATTGGGGGAAGAATGTTTTGTGACCGCATGGGTTCCTAAAAGGGACGGCTGACGTGCATTGGGGGAAGAATGTTTTGTGACCGCATGGGTGCCTAAAAGGGAAGGCTGGCGTGCATTGGGGGAAGAATGTTTTGTTACCGCATGGGTGCCTAAAAGGGAAGGCTGGCGTGCATTGGGGGAAGAATGTTTTGTGACCGCATGGGTGCCTAAAAGGGAAGGCTGGCGTGCATTGGGGGAAGAATGTTTTGTGACTGCATGGGTGCCTAAAAGGGAAGGCTGGCATGCATTGGGGGAAGAATGTTTTGTGACCGCATGGGTGTCTAAAAGGGAGGCTGACGTGCATTGGGGAAGAATGTTTTGTGACCGCATGGGTGCCTAAAAGGGAGGCTGGCGTGCATTGGGGGCAACAATGATTAGTTATAGCATGGGTGCCTAAAAGGGAGGCTGGCATGCATTGGGGGAAGAATGTTTTGTAGTAGCATGGGTGCCTAAAAGGGAAGGCTGGCGTGCATTGGGGGAAGAATGTTTTGTGACCACATGGGTGTCTAAAAGGGAAGGCTGGTGTGCATTGGGGAAGAATGTTTTGTGATTGCATGGGTGCCTAAAATGGAGGCTGGCGTGCATTGGGGGAAGAATGTTTTGTGACCGCATGAGTGCCTAAAAGGGAGGCTGGCGTGCATTGGGGGAAGAATGTTTTGTGACCGCATGGGTGTCTAAAAGGGAAGGCTGGTGTGCATTGGGGAAGAATGTTTTGTGATTGCATGGGTGCCTAAAATGGAGGCTGGCGTGCATTGGGGGAAGAATGTTTTGTGACCGCATGGGTGCCTAAAAGGGAAGGCTGGCATGCATTGGGGGAAGAATGTTTTGTGACCGCATGGGTGTCTAAAAGGGAGGCTGACGTGCATTGGGGAAGAATGTTTTGTGACCGCATGGGTGCCTAAAAGGGAGGCTGGCGTGCATTGGGGGCAACAATGATTAGTTATAGCATGGGTGCCTAAAAGGGAGGCTGGCGTGCATTGGGGGAAGAATGTTTTGTAGTAGCATGGGTGCCTAAAAGGGAAGGCTGGCGTGCATTGGGGGAAGAATGTTTTGTGACCACATGGGTGTCTAAAAGGGAAGGCTGGCGTGCATTGGGGGAAGAATGTTTTGTGACCGCATGGGTGCCTAAAAGGGAGGCTGGCGTGCATTGGGGGAAGAATGTTTTGTGACCGCATGGGTGCCTAAAAGGGAGGCTGGCGTGCCTTGGGGGAAGAATTTTTTGTGACCGCATGGGTGTCTAAAAGGGAGGCTGGCGTGCATTGGGGGAAGAATGATTAGTGACAGCATGGGTGTCTAAAAGGGAGGCTGGCGTGCATTGGGGGAAGAATGTTTTGTGACAGCATGGGTGCCTAAACGGGAGGCTGGCGTGCATTGGGGGAAGAATGATTAGTGATAGCATGGGTGTCTAAAAGGGAGGCTGGCGTGCATTGGGGGCAAGAAAGAGTTTTTTGATAGCATGGGTGCCTAAAAGAGAGGCTGGCTTGAATTGGGGGCAAGAATGATTAAAGATAAAATGGGTGCATAAAAGGGAGGCTGGCATGCAATGGCGGAAGAATGTTTTGTGACCGCATGGGTGTCTAAAAGGGAAGGCTGGCGTGCATTGGGGGAAGAATGTTTTGTGATTGCATGGGTGCCTAAAAGGGAGGCTGGCGTGCATTGTGGGAAGAATGTTTTGTGACAGCATGGGTGCCTAAAAGGGAAGGCTGGCGTGCATTGGGGGAAGAATGTTTTGTGACAACATGGGTGCCTAAAAGGGAGGATGGCGTGCATTGGGGAAAAATGTTTTGTGACCGCATGAGTGTCTAAAAGGGAATGCTGGCGTACATTGGTGTAAGAATGTTTTGTGACCGCATGGGTGTCTAAAAGGGAGGCTGGCGTGAATTGGGGGAAGAATATTTTGAAACCGCATGGGTGTCTAAAAGGGAAGGCTGGCGTGCATTGGGGGAAGAATGTTTTGTGACCGCATGGGTGTCTAAAAGGGAGGCTGGCATGCATTGGGGGAAGAATGTTTTGTGACAGCATGGGTGCCTAAAAGGGAGGCTGGCGTGCATTGGGGGCAAGAATGATTAGTGATAGCATGGATGTCTAAAAGGGAGGCTGGTGTGCATTGGGGGAAGTATGTTTTGTGACCGCATGGGTGCCTAAAAGGGAGGCTGGCGTGCATTGGGGGAAGAATGTTTTGTGACCGCATGGGTGCCTAAAAGGGACGGCTGGCGTGCATTGGGGGAAGAATGTTTTGTGACCGCATGGGTGCCTAAAAGGGAAGGCTAGCGTGCATTGGGGGAAGAATGTTTTGTGACCGCATGGGTGTCTAAAAGGGAAGGCTGGCGTGCATTGGGGGAAGAATGTTTTGTGACAGCATGGGTGCCTAAAAGGGAGGCTTGCGTCCATTAGGGGAAGAATGATTAGTGATAGCATGGGTGCCTAAAAGGGAGGCTGGCGTGCATTGGGGGAAGAATGTTTTGTGACAGCATGGGTGTCTAATAGGGAGGCTGGCGTGCATTGGGGGAAGAATGATTAGTGACAGAATGGGTGTCTAAAAGGGAGGCTGGCGTGGATGGGGGGCAAGAATGATTAGTGATAGCATGGGTGCCTAAAAAGGAGGCTGGCATGCATTGAGGGAAGAATGTTTTGTGACAGCATGGGTGCCTAAAAGGGAGGCTGGCGTGCATTGCGGGAAGAATGTTTTGTGACCGCATGGGTGTCTAAAAGGGAAGGCTGGCGTGCATTGGGGGAAGAATGTTTTGTGACTGCATGGGTTCCTAAAAGGGAGGCTGGCGTGCATTGGGGGAAGAATGTTTTGTGACAGCATGGGTGCCTAAAAGGGAGGCTGGCGTGCATTGGGGGCAAGAATGATTAGTGAATGCATGGGTGCCTAAAAGGGAGGCTGGCGTGCATTGGGGGAAGAATGTTTTGTAATAGCATGGGTGTCTAAAAGGGAGGCTTGCGTGCATTGGGGGAAGAATGATTAGTGATAGCATGGGTGCCTAAAAGGGAGGCTGGCGTGCATTGGGGGAAGCATGTTTTGTGACAGCATGGGTGTCTAAAAGGGAGGCTGGCGTGCATTGGGGGAAGAATGATTAGTAACAGCATGGGTGTCTAAAAGGGAGACTGGCGTGCATTGGGGCAAGAATGATTAGTGATAACATGGGTACCTAAAAGGGAGGCTGGCGTGCATTGGGGGAAGAATGTTTTGTGACAACATGGGTGCCTAAAAGGGAGGCTGGCGTGCATTGGGGGAAGAATGTTTTGTGACCGCATGGGTGTCTAAAAGGGAAGGCTGCCGTGCATTGGGGGAAGAATGTTTTGTGACCGCATGGGTGCCTAAAAGGGAGGCTGGCGTGCATTGGGGGAAGAAAGTTTTGTGACAGCATGGGTGCCCAAAACGGAGGCTGGTGTGCATTGGGGGAAGAATGATTAGTGACAGCATGGGTGTCTAAAAGGAAGGCTGGCGTGCATTGGGGGAAGAATGTTTTGTGACAGCATGGGTGCCCAAAAGGGAGGCTGGTGTGCATTGGGGCAAGAATGTTTTGTAATAGCATGGGTACCTAAAAGGGAGGCTGGCGTGCATTGGGGGAAGAATGATTAGTGATAGCATGGGTGCCTAAAAGGGAGGCTGGCGTGCATTGGGGGCAAGAATGATTAGTGATAGCATGGATGCCTAAAAGGGAGGCTGGCGTGCATTGTGGGAAGAATGTTTTGTGACAGCATGGGTGCCTAAAAGGGAGGCTGGCGTGCATTGGGGGAAGAATGTTTTGTGACCGCATGTGTGTCTAAAAGGGAAGGCTGCCGTGCATTGGGGGAAGAATGTTTTGTGACCGCATGAGTGCCTAAAAGGGAGGCTGGCGTGCATTGGGGGAAGAATGTTTTGTGACCGCATGGGTGTCTAAAAGGGAAGGCTGGCGTGCATTGGGGGAAGAATGTTTTGTGATTGCATGGGTGCCTAAAAGGGAGGCTGGCGTGCACTGGGGGAAGAATGTTTTGTGACAGCATGGGTGCCTAAAAGGGAAGGCTGGCGTGCATTGGGGGAAGAATGTTTTGTGACAACATGGGTGTCTAAAAGGGAGGCTGGCGTGCATTGGGGAAAAATGTTTTGTAACCGCATGGGTGTCTGAAAGGGAATGCTGGCGTGCATTGGTGGAAGAATGTTATGTGACCGCATGGGTGTCTAAAAGGGAGGCTGGCGTGCATTGGGGGAAGAATGTTTTGTGACCGCATGGGTGTCTAAAAGGGAAGGCTGGCGTGCATTGGGGGAAGAATGTTCTGTGACCGCATGGGTGTCTAAAAGGGAGGCTGGCGTGCATTGGGGGAAGAATGTTTTGTGACAGCATGGGTGCCTAAAAGGGAGGCTGGCATGCATTGGGGGCAAGAATGATTAGTGATAGCATGGGTGTCTAAAAGGGAGTCTGGCGTGCATTGGGGGAAGTATGTTTTGTGACCGCATGGGTGCCTAAAAGGGAAGGCTGGCGTGCATTGGGGGAAGAATGTTTTGTGACCGCATGGGTTCCTAAAAGGGACGGCTGACGTGCATTGGGGGAAGAATGTTTTGTGACCGCATGGGTGCCTAAAAGGGAAGGCTGGCGTGCATTGGGGGAAGAATGTTTTGTTACCGCATGGGTGCCTAAAAGGGAAGGCTGGCGTGCATTGGGGGAAGAATGTTTTGTGACCGCATGGGTGCCTAAAAGGGAAGGCTGGCGTGCATTGGGGGAAGAATGTTTTGTGACCGCATGGGTGCCTAAAAGGGAAGGCTGGCATGCATTGGGGGAAGAATGTTTTGTGACCGCATGGGTGTCTAAAAGGGAGGCTGACGTGCATTGGGGAAGAATGTTTTGTGACCGCATGGGTGCCTAAAAGGGAGGCTGGCGTGCATTGGGGGCAACAATGATTAGTTATAGCATGGGTGCCTAAAAGGGAGGCTGGCGTGCATTGGGGGAAGAATGTTTTGTAGTAGCATGGGTGCCTAAAAGGGAAGGCTGGCGTGCATTGGGGGAAGAATGTTTTGTGACCACATGGGTGTCTAAAAGGGAAGGCTGGTGTGCATTGGGGAAGAATGTTTTGTGATTGCATGGGTGCCTAAAATGGAGGCTGGCGTGCATTGGGGGAAGAATGTTTTGTGACCGCATGAGTGCCTAAAAGGGAGGCTGGCGTGCATTGGGGGAAGAATGTTTTGTGACCGCATGGGTGTCTAAAAGGGAAGGCTGGTGTGCATTGGGGAAGAATGTTTTGTGATTGCATGGGTGCCTAAAATGGAGGCTGGCGTGCATTGGGGGAAGAATGTTTTGTGACCGCATGGGTTCCTAAAAGGGACGGCTGACGTGCATTGGGGGAAGAATGTTTTGTGACCGCATGGGTGCCTAAAAGGGAAGGCTGGCGTGCATTGGGGGAAGAATGTTTTGTTACCGCATGGGTGCCTAAAAGGGAAGGCTGGCGTGCATTGGGGGAAGAATGTTTTGTGACCGCATGGGTGCCTAAAAGGGAAGGCTGGCGTGCATTGGGGGAAGAATGTTTTGTGACCGCATGGGTGCCTAAAAGGGAAGGCTGGCATGCATTGGGGGAAGAATGTTTTGTGACCGCATGGGTGTCTAAAAGGGAGGCTGACGTGCATTGGGGAAGAATGTTTTGTGACCGCATGGGTGCCTAAAAGGGAGGCTGGCGTGCATTGGGGGCAACAATGATTAGTTATAGCATGGGTGCCTAAAAGGGAGGCTGGCGTGCATTGGGGGAAGAATGTTTTGTAGTAGCATGGGTGCCTAAAAGGGAAGGCTGGCGTGCATTGGGGGAAGAATGTTTTGTGACCACATGGGTGTCTAAAAGGGAAGGCTGGTGTGCATTGGGGAAGAATGTTTTGTGATTGCATGGATGCCTAAAATGGAGGCTGGCGTGCATTGGGGGAAGAATGTTTTGTGACCGCATGAGTGCCTAAAAGGGGGGCTGGCGTGCATTGGGGGAAGAATGTTTTGTGACCGCATGGGTGTCTAAAAGGGAAGGCTGGTGTGCATTGGGGAAGAATGTTTTGTGATTGCATGGGTGCCTAAAATGGAGGCTGGCCTGCATTGGGGGAAGAATGTTTTGTGACAGCATGGGTGCCTAAAAGGGAGGCTGGCGTGCATTGTGGGAAGAATGTTTTGTGACAGCATGGGTGCCTAAAAGGGAAGGCTGGCGTGCATTGGGGGAAGAATGTTTTGTGACAACATGGGTGCCTAAAAGGGAGGATGGCGTGCATTGGGGAAAAATGTTTTGTGACCGCATGAGTGTCTAAAAGGGAATGCTGGCGTACATTGGTGTAAGAATGTTTTGTGACCGCATGGGTGTCTAAAAGGGAGGCTGGCGTGCATTGGGGGAAGAATATTTTGAAACCGCATGGGTGTCTAAAAGGGAAGGCTGGCGTGCATTGGGGGAAGAATGTTTTGTGACCGCATGGGTGTCTAAAAGGGAGGCTGGCATGCATTGGGGGAAGAATGTTTTGTGACAGCATGGGTGCCTAAAAGGGAGGCTGGCGTGCATTGGGGGCAAGAATGATTAGTGATAGCATGGATGTCTAAAAGGGAGGCTGGTGTGCATTGGGGGAAGTATGTTTTGTGACCGCATGGGTGCCTAAAAGGGAGGCTGGCGTGCATTGGGGGAAGAATGTTTTGTGATTGCATGGGTGCCTAAAAGGGAGGCTGGCGTGCACTGGGGGAAGAATGTTTTGTGACAGCATGGGTGCCTAAAAGGGAAGGCTGGCGTGCATTGGGGGAAGAATGTTTTGTGACAACATGGGTGTCTAAAAGGGAGGCTGGCGTGCATTGGGGAAAAATGTTTTGTAACCGCATGGGTGTCTGAAAGGGAATGCTGGCGTGCATTGGTGGAAGAATGTTATGTGACCGCATGGGTGTCTAAAAGGGAGGCTGGCGTGCATTGGGGGAAGAATGTTTTGTGACCGCATGGGTGTCTAAAAGGGAAGGCTGGCGTGCATTGGGGGAAGAATGTTCTGTGACCGCATGGGTGTCTAAAAGGGAGGCTGGCGTGCATTGGGGGAAGAATGTTTTGTGACAGCATGGGTGCCTAAAAGGGAGGCTGGCATGCATTGGGGGCAAGAATGATTAGTGATAGCATGGGTGCCTAAAAGGGAGTCTGGCGTGCATTGGGGGAAGTATGTTTTGTGACCGCATGGGTGCCTAAAAGGGAAGGCTGGCGTGCATTGGGGGAAGAATGTTTTGTGACCGCATGGGTTCCTAAAAGGGACGGCTGACGTGCATTGGGGGAAGAATGTTTTGTGACCGCATGGGTGCCTAAAAGGGAAGGCTGGCGTGCATTGGGGGAAGAATGTTTTGTTACCGCATGGGTGCCTAAAAGGGAAGGCTGGCGTGCATTGGGGGAAGAATGTTTTGTGACCGCATGGGTGCCTAAAAGGGAAGGCTGGCGTGCATTGGGGGAAGAATGTTTTGTGACTGCATGGGTGCCTAAAAGGGAAGGCTGGCATGCATTGGGGGAAGAATGTTTTGTGACCGCATGGGTGTCTAAAAGGGAGGCTGACGTGCATTGGGGAAGAATGTTTTGTGACCGCATGGGTGCCTAAAAGGGAGGCTGGCGTGCATTGGGGGCAACAATGATTAGTTATAGCATGGGTGCCTAAAAGGGAGGCTGGCATGCATTGGGGGAAGAATGTTTTGTAGTAGCATGGGTGCCTAAAAGGGAAGGCTGGCGTGCATTGGGGGAAGAATGTTTTGTGACCACATGGGTGTCTAAAAGGGAAGGCTGGTGTGCATTGGGGAAGAATGTTTTGTGATTGCATGGGTGCCTAAAATGGAGGCTGGCGTGCATTGGGGGAAGAATGTTTTGTGACCGCATGAGTGCCTAAAAGGGAGGCTGGCGTGCATTGGGGGAAGAATGTTTTGTGACCGCATGGGTGTCTAAAAGGGAAGGCTGGTGTGCATTGGGGAAGAATGTTTTGTGATTGCATGGGTGCCTAAAATGGAGGCTGGCGTGCATTGGGGGAAGAATGTTTTGTGACCGCATGGGTGCCTAAAAGGGAAGGCTGGCATGCATTGGGGTAAGAATGTTTTGTGACCGCATGGGTGTCTAAAAGGGAGGCTGACGTGCATTGGGGAAGAATGTTTTGTGACCGCATGGGTGCCTAAAAGGGAGGCTGGCGTGCATTGGGGGCAACAATGATTAGTTATAGCATGGGTGCCTAAAAGGGAGGCTGGCGTGCATTGGGGGAAGAATGTTTTGTAGTAGCATGGGTGCCTAAAAGGGAAGGCTGGCGTGCATTGGGGGAAGAATGTTTTGTGACCACATGGGTGTCTAAAAGGGAAGGCTGGCGTGCATTGGGGGAAGAATGTTTTGTGACCGCATGGGTGCCTAAAAGGGAGGCTGGCGTGCATTGGGGGAAGAATGTTTTGTGACCGCATGGGTGCCTAAAAGGGAGGCTGGCGTGCCTTGGGGGAAGAATTTTTTGTGACCGCATGGGTGTCTAAAAGGGAGGCTGGCGTGCATTGGGGGAAGAATGATTAGTGACAGCATGGGTGTCTAAAAGGGAGGCTGGCGTGCATTGGGGGAAGAATGTTTTGTGACAGCATGGGTGCCTAAACGGGAGGCTGGCGTGCATTGGGGGAAGAATGATTAGTGATAGCATGGGTGTCTAAAAGGGAGGCTGGCGTGCATTGGGGGCAAGAAAGAGTTTTTTGATAGCATGGGTGCCTAAAAGAGAGGCTGGCTTGAATTGGGGGCAAGAATGATTAAAGATAAAATGGGTGCATAAAAGGGAGGCTGGCATGCAATGGCGGAAGAATGTTTTGTGACCGCATGGGTGTCTAAAAGGGAAGGCTGGCGTGCATTGGGGGAAGAATGTTTTGTGATTGCATGGGTGCCTAAAAGGGAGGCTGGCGTGCATTGTGGGAAGAATGTTTTGTGACAGCATGGGTGCCTAAAAGGGAAGGCTGGCGTGCATTGGGGGAAGAATGTTTTGTGACAACATGGGTGCCTAAAAGGGAGGATGGCGTGCATTGGGGAAAAATGTTTTGTGACCGCATGAGTGTCTAAAAGGGAATGCTGGCGTACATTGGTGTAAGAATGTTTTGTGACCGCATGGGTGTCTAAAAGGGAGGCTGGCGTGCATTGGGGGAAGAATATTTTGAAACCGCATGGGTGTCTAAAAGGGAAGGCTGGCGTGCATTGGGGGAAGAATGTTTTGTGACCGCATGGGTGTCTAAAAGGGAGGCTGGCATGCATTGGGGGAAGAATGTTTTGTGACAGCATGGGTGCCTAAAAGGGAGGCTGGCGTGCATTGGGGGCAAGAATGATTAGTGATAGCATGGATGTCTAAAAGGGAGGCTGGTGTGCATTGGGGGAAGTATGTTTTGTGACCGCATGGGTGCCTAAAAGGGAGGCTGGCGTGCATTGGGGGAAGAATGTTTTGTGACCGACCGCATGGGTGCCTAAAAGGGACGGCTGGCGTGCATTGGGGGAAGAATGTTTTGTGACCGCATGGGTGCCTAAAAGGGAAGGCTAGCGTGCATTGGGGGAAGAATGTTTTGTGACCGCATGGGTGTCTAAAAGGGAAGGCTGGCGTGCATTGGGGGAAGAATGTTTTGTGACAGCATGGGTGCCTAAAAGGGAGGCTTGCGTCCATTAGGGGAAGAATGATTAGTGATAGCATGGGTGCCTAAAAGGGAGGCTGGCGTGCATTGGGGGAAGAATGTTTTGTGACAGCATGGGTGTCTAAAAGGGAGGCTGGCGTGCATTGGGGGAAGAATGATTAGTGACAGAATGGGTGTCTAAAAGGGAGGCTGGCGTGGATGGGGGGCAAGAATGATTAGTGATAGCATGGGTGCCTAAAAAGGAGGCTGGCATGCATTGAGGGAAGAATGTTTTGTGACAGCATGGGTGCCTAAAAGGGAGGCTGGCGTGCATTGCGGGAAGAATGTTTTGTGACCGCATGGGTGTCTAAAAGGGAAGGCTGGCGTGCATTGGGGGAAGAATGTTTTGTGACTGCATGGGTTCCTAAAAGGGAGGCTGGCGTGCATTGGGGGAAGAATGTTTTGTGACAGCATGGGTGCCTAAAAGGGAGGCTGGCGTGCATTGGGGGCAAGAATGATTAGTGAATGCATGGGTGCCTAAAAGGGAGGCTGGCGTGCATTGGGGGAAGAATGTTTTGTAATAGCATGGGTGTCTAAAAGGGAGGCTTGCGTGCATTGGGGGAAGAATGATTAGTGATAGCATGGGTGCCTAAAAGGGAGGCTGGCGTGCATTGGGGGAAGCATGTTTTGTGACAGCATGGGTGTCTAAAAGGGAGGCTGGCGTGCATTGGGGGAAGAATGATTAGTAACAGCATGGGCGTCTAAAAGGGAGACTGGCGTGCATTGGGGCAAGAATGATTAGTGATAACATGGGTACCTAAAAGGGAGGCTGGCGTGCATTGGGGGAAGAATGTTTTGTGACAACATGGGTGCCTAAAAGGGAGGCTGGCGTGCATTGGGGGAAGAATGTTTTGTGACCGCATGGGTGTCTAAAAGGGAAGGCTGCCGTGCATTGGGGGAAGAATGTTTTGTGACCGCATGGGTGCCTAAAAGGGAGGCTGGCGTGCATTGGGGGAAGAAAGTTTTGTGACAGCATGGGTGCCCAAAACGGAGGCTGGTGTGCATTGGGGGAAGAATGATTAGTGACAGCATGGGTGTCTAAAAGGAAGGCTGGCGTGCATTGGGGGAAGAATGTTTTGTGACAGCATGGGTGCCCAAAAGGGAGGCTGGTGTGCATTGGGGCAAGAATGTTTTGTAATAGCATGGGTACCTAAAAGGGAGGCTGGCGTGCATTGGGGGAAGAATGATTAGTGATAGCATGGGTGCCTAAAAGGGAGGCTGGCATGCATTGGGGGCAAGAATGATTAGT
Organism: Ambystoma mexicanum; assembly: GCF_040938575.1. NCBI lineage: Eukaryota > Metazoa > Chordata > Amphibia > Caudata > Ambystomatidae > Ambystoma > Ambystoma mexicanum. Next base: position 27,252,935 of record NC_090939.1, on the reverse strand, counting down.
GATAGCATGGATGCCTAAAAGGGAGGCTGGCGTGCATTGTGGGAAGAATGTTTTGTGACAGCATGGGTGCCTAAAAGGGAGGCTGGCGTGCATTGGGGGAAGAATGTTTTGTGACCGCATGTGTGTCTAAAAGGGAAGGCTGCCGTGCATTGGGGGAAGAATGTTTTGTGACCGCATGAGTGCCTAAAAGGGAGGCTGGCGTGCATTGGGGGAAGAATGTTTTGTGACCGCATGGGTGTCTAAAAGGGAAGGCTGGCGTGCATTGGGGGAAGAATGTTTTGTGATTGCATGGGTGCCTAAAAGGGAGGCTGGCGTGCACTGGGGGAAGAATGTTTTGTGACAGCATGGGTGCCTAAAAGGGAAGGCTGGCATGCATTGGGGGAAGAATGTTTTGTGACAACATGGGTGTCTAAAAGGGAGGCTGGCGTGCATTGGGGAAAAATGTTTTGTAACCGCATGGGTGTCTGAAAGGGAATGCTGGCGTGCATTGGTGGAAGAATGTTATGTGACCGCATGGGTGTCTAAAAGGGAGGCTGGCGTGCATTGGGGGAAGAATGTTTTGTGACCGCATGGGTGTCTAAAAGGGAAGGCTGGCGTGCATTGGGGGAAGAATGTTCTGTGACCGCATGGGTGTCTAAAAGGGAGGCTGGCGTGCATTGGGGGAAGAATGTTTTGTGACAGCATGGGTGCCTAAAAGGGAGGCTGGCATGCATTGGGGGCAAGAATGATTAGTGATAGCATGGGTGCCTAAAAGGGAGTCTGGCGTGCATTGGGGGAAGTATGTTTTGTGACCGCATGGGTGCCTAAAAGGGAAGGCTGGCGTGCATTGGGGGAAGAATGTTTTGTGACCGCATGGGTTCCTAAAAGGGACGGCTGACGTGCATTGGGGGAAGAATGTTTTGTGACCGCATGGGTGCCTAAAAGGGAAGGCTGGCGTGCATTGGGGGAAGAATGTTTTGTTACCGCATGGGTGCCTAAAAGGGAAGGCTGGCGTGCATTGGGGGAAGAATGTTTTGTGACCGCATGGGTGCCTAAAAGGGAAGGCTGGCGTGCATTGGGGGAAGAATGTTTTGTGACTGCATGGGTGCCTAAAAGGGAAGGCTGGCATGCATTGGGGGAAGAATGTTTTGTGACCGCATGGGTGTCTAAAAGGGAGGCTGACGTGCATTGGGGAAGAATGTTTTGTGACCGCATGGGTGCCTAAAAGGGAGGCTGGCGTGCATTGGGGGCAACAATGATTAGTTATAGCATGGGTGCCTAAAAGGGAGGCTGGCATGCATTGGGGGAAGAATGTTTTGTAGTAGCATGGGTGCCTAAAAGGGAAGGCTGGCGTGCATTGGGGGAAGAATGTTTTGTGACCACATGGGTGTCTAAAAGGGAAGGCTGGTGTGCATTGGGGAAGAATGTTTTGTGATTGCATGGGTGCCTAAAATGGAGGCTGGCGTGCATTGGGGGAAGAATGTTTTGTGACCGCATGAGTGCCTAAAAGGGAGGCTGGCGTGCATTGGGGGAAGAATGTTTTGTGACCGCATGGGTGTCTAAAAGGGAAGGCTGGTGTGCATTGGGGAAGAATGTTTTGTGATTGCATGGGTGCCTAAAATGGAGGCTGGCGTGCATTGGGGGAAGAATGTTTTGTGACCGCATGGGTGCCTAAAAGGGAAGGCTGGCATGCATTGGGGGAAGAATGTTTTGTGACCGCATGGGTGTCTAAAAGGGAGGCTGACGTGCATTGGGGAAGAATGTTTTGTGACCGCATGGGTGCCTAAAAGGGAGGCTGGCGTGCATTGGGGGCAACAATGATTAGTTATAGCATGGGTGCCTAAAAGGGAGGCTGGCGTGCATTGGGGGAAGAATGTTTTGTAGTAGCATGGGTGCCTAAAAGGGAAGGCTGGCGTGCATTGGGGGAAGAATGTTTTGTGACCACATGGGTGTCTAAAAGGGAAGGCTGGCGTGCATTGGGGGAAGAATGTTTTGTGACCGCATGGGTGCCTAAAAGGGAGGCTGGCGTGCATTGGGGGAAGAATGTTTTGTGACCGCATGGGTGCCTAAAAGGGAGGCTGGCGTGCCTTGGGGGAAGAATTTTTTGTGACCGCATGGGTGTCTAAAAGGGAGGCTGGCGTGCATTGGGGGAAGAATGATTAGTGACAGCATGGGTGTCTAAAAGGGAGGCTGGCGTGCATTGGGGGAAGAATGTTTTGTGACAGCATGGGTGCCTAAACGGGAGGCTGGCGTGCATTGGGGGAAGAATGATTAGTGATAGCATGGGTGTCTAAAAGGGAGGCTGGCGTGCATTGGGGGCAAGAAAGAGTTTTTTGATAGCATGGGTGCCTAAAAGAGAGGCTGGCTTGAATTGGGGGCAAGAATGATTAAAGATAAAATGGGTGCATAAAAGGGAGGCTGGCATGCAATGGCGGAAGAATGTTTTGTGACCGCATGGGTGTCTAAAAGGGAAGGCTGGCGTGCATTGGGGGAAGAATGTTTTGTGATTGCATGGGTGCCTAAAAGGGAGGCTGGCGTGCATTGTGGGAAGAATGTTTTGTGACAGCATGGGTGCCTAAAAGGGAAGGCTGGCGTGCATTGGGGGAAGAATGTTTTGTGACAACATGGGTGCCTAAAAGGGAGGATGGCGTGCATTGGGGAAAAATGTTTTGTGACCGCATGAGTGTCTAAAAGGGAATGCTGGCGTACATTGGTGTAAGAATGTTTTGTGACCGCATGGGTGTCTAAAAGGGAGGCTGGCGTGAATTGGGGGAAGAATATTTTGAAACCGCATGGGTGTCTAAAAGGGAAGGCTGGCGTGCATTGGGGGAAGAATGTTTTGTGACCGCATGGGTGTCTAAAAGGGAGGCTGGCATGCATTGGGGGAAGAATGTTTTGTGACAGCATGGGTGCCTAAAAGGGAGGCTGGCGTGCATTGGGGGCAAGAATGATTAGTGATAGCATGGATGTCTAAAAGGGAGGCTGGTGTGCATTGGGGGAAGTATGTTTTGTGACCGCATGGGTGCCTAAAAGGGAGGCTGGCGTGCATTGGGGGAAGAATGTTTTGTGACCGCATGGGTGCCTAAAAGGGACGGCTGGCGTGCATTGGGGGAAGAATGTTTTGTGACCGCATGGGTGCCTAAAAGGGAAGGCTAGCGTGCATTGGGGGAAGAATGTTTTGTGACCGCATGGGTGTCTAAAAGGGAAGGCTGGCGTGCATTGGGGGAAGAATGTTTTGTGACAGCATGGGTGCCTAAAAGGGAGGCTTGCGTCCATTAGGGGAAGAATGATTAGTGATAGCATGGGTGCCTAAAAGGGAGGCTGGCGTGCATTGGGGGAAGAATGTTTTGTGACAGCATGGGTGTCTAATAGGGAGGCTGGCGTGCATTGGGGGAAGAATGATTAGTGACAGAATGGGTGTCTAAAAGGGAGGCTGGCGTGGATGGGGGGCAAGAATGATTAGTGATAGCATGGGTGCCTAAAAAGGAGGCTGGCATGCATTGAGGGAAGAATGTTTTGTGACAGCATGGGTGCCTAAAAGGGAGGCTGGCGTGCATTGCGGGAAGAATGTTTTGTGACCGCATGGGTGTCTAAAAGGGAAGGCTGGCGTGCATTGGGGGAAGAATGTTTTGTGACTGCATGGGTTCCTAAAAGGGAGGCTGGCGTGCATTGGGGGAAGAATGTTTTGTGACAGCATGGGTGCCTAAAAGGGAGGCTGGCGTGCATTGGGGGCAAGAATGATTAGTGAATGCATGGGTGCCTAAAAGGGAGGCTGGCGTGCATTGGGGGAAGAATGTTTTGTAATAGCATGGGTGTCTAAAAGGGAGGCTTGCGTGCATTGGGGGAAGAATGATTAGTGATAGCATGGGTGCCTAAAAGGGAGGCTGGCGTGCATTGGGGGAAGCATGTTTTGTGACAGCATGGGTGTCTAAAAGGGAGGCTGGCGTGCATTGGGGGAAGAATGATTAGTAACAGCATGGGTGTCTAAAAGGGAGACTGGCGTGCATTGGGGCAAGAATGATTAGTGATAACATGGGTACCTAAAAGGGAGGCTGGCGTGCATTGGGGGAAGAATGTTTTGTGACAACATGGGTGCCTAAAAGGGAGGCTGGCGTGCATTGGGGGAAGAATGTTTTGTGACCGCATGGGTGTCTAAAAGGGAAGGCTGCCGTGCATTGGGGGAAGAATGTTTTGTGACCGCATGGGTGCCTAAAAGGGAGGCTGGCGTGCATTGGGGGAAGAAAGTTTTGTGACAGCATGGGTGCCCAAAACGGAGGCTGGTGTGCATTGGGGGAAGAATGATTAGTGACAGCATGGGTGTCTAAAAGGAAGGCTGGCGTGCATTGGGGGAAGAATGTTTTGTGACAGCATGGGTGCCCAAAAGGGAGGCTGGTGTGCATTGGGGCAAGAATGTTTTGTAATAGCATGGGTACCTAAAAGGGAGGCTGGCGTGCATTGGGGGAAGAATGATTAGTGATAGCATGGGTGCCTAAAAGGGAGGCTGGCGTGCATTGGGGGCAAGAATGATTAGTGATAGCATGGATGCCTAAAAGGGAGGCTGGCGTGCATTGTGGGAAGAATGTTTTGTGACAGCATGGGTGCCTAAAAGGGAGGCTGGCGTGCATTGGGGGAAGAATGTTTTGTGACCGCATGTGTGTCTAAAAGGGAAGGCTGCCGTGCATTGGGGGAAGAATGTTTTGTGACCGCATGAGTGCCTAAAAGGGAGGCTGGCGTGCATTGGGGGAAGAATGTTTTGTGACCGCATGGGTGTCTAAAAGGGAAGGCTGGCGTGCATTGGGGGAAGAATGTTTTGTGATTGCATGGGTGCCTAAAAGGGAGGCTGGCGTGCACTGGGGGAAGAATGTTTTGTGACAGCATGGGTGCCTAAAAGGGAAGGCTGGCGTGCATTGGGGGAAGAATGTTTTGTGACAACATGGGTGTCTAAAAGGGAGGCTGGCGTGCATTGGGGAAAAATGTTTTGTAACCGCATGGGTGTCTGAAAGGGAATGCTGGCGTGCATTGGTGGAAGAATGTTATGTGACCGCATGGGTGTCTAAAAGGGAGGCTGGCGTGCATTGGGGGAAGAATGTTTTGTGACCGCATGGGTGTCTAAAAGGGAAGGCTGGCGTGCATTGGGGGAAGAATGTTCTGTGACCGCATGGGTGTCTAAAAGGGAGGCTGGCGTGCATTGGGGGAAGAATGTTTTGTGACAGCATGGGTGCCTAAAAGGGAGGCTGGCATGCATTGGGGGCAAGAATGATTAGTGATAGCATGGGTGTCTAAAAGGGAGTCTGGCGTGCATTGGGGGAAGTATGTTTTGTGACCGCATGGGTGCCTAAAAGGGAAGGCTGGCGTGCATTGGGGGAAGAATGTTTTGTGACCGCATGGGTTCCTAAAAGGGACGGCTGACGTGCATTGGGGGAAGAATGTTTTGTGACCGCATGGGTGCCTAAAAGGGAAGGCTGGCGTGCATTGGGGGAAGAATGTTTTGTTACCGCATGGGTGCCTAAAAGGGAAGGCTGGCGTGCATTGGGGGAAGAATGTTTTGTGACCGCATGGGTGCCTAAAAGGGAAGGCTGGCGTGCATTGGGGGAAGAATGTTTTGTGACCGCATGGGTGCCTAAAAGGGAAGGCTGGCATGCATTGGGGGAAGAATGTTTTGTGACCGCATGGGTGTCTAAAAGGGAGGCTGACGTGCATTGGGGAAGAATGTTTTGTGACCGCATGGGTGCCTAAAAGGGAGGCTGGCGTGCATTGGGGGCAACAATGATTAGTTATAGCATGGGTGCCTAAAAGGGAGGCTGGCGTGCATTGGGGGAAGAATGTTTTGTAGTAGCATGGGTGCCTAAAAGGGAAGGCTGGCGTGCATTGGGGGAAGAATGTTTTGTGACCACATGGGTGTCTAAAAGGGAAGGCTGGTGTGCATTGGGGAAGAATGTTTTGTGATTGCATGGGTGCCTAAAATGGAGGCTGGCGTGCATTGGGGGAAGAATGTTTTGTGACCGCATGAGTGCCTAAAAGGGAGGCTGGCGTGCATTGGGGGAAGAATGTTTTGTGACCGCATGGGTGTCTAAAAGGGAAGGCTGGTGTGCATTGGGGAAGAATGTTTTGTGATTGCATGGGTGCCTAAAATGGAGGCTGGCGTGCATTGGGGGAAGAATGTTTTGTGACCGCATGGGTTCCTAAAAGGGACGGCTGACGTGCATTGGGGGAAGAATGTTTTGTGACCGCATGGGTGCCTAAAAGGGAAGGCTGGCGTGCATTGGGGGAAGAATGTTTTGTTACCGCATGGGTGCCTAAAAGGGAAGGCTGGCGTGCATTGGGGGAAGAATGTTTTGTGACCGCATGGGTGCCTAAAAGGGAAGGCTGGCGTGCATTGGGGGAAGAATGTTTTGTGACCGCATGGGTGCCTAAAAGGGAAGGCTGGCATGCATTGGGGGAAGAATGTTTTGTGACCGCATGGGTGTCTAAAAGGGAGGCTGACGTGCATTGGGGAAGAATGTTTTGTGACCGCATGGGTGCCTAAAAGGGAGGCTGGCGTGCATTGGGGGCAACAATGATTAGTTATAGCATGGGTGCCTAAAAGGGAGGCTGGCGTGCATTGGGGGAAGAATGTTTTGTAGTAGCATGGGTGCCTAAAAGGGAAGGCTGGCGTGCATTGGGGGAAGAATGTTTTGTGACCACATGGGTGTCTAAAAGGGAAGGCTGGTGTGCATTGGGGAAGAATGTTTTGTGATTGCATGGATGCCTAAAATGGAGGCTGGCGTGCATTGGGGGAAGAATGTTTTGTGACCGCATGAGTGCCTAAAAGGGGGGCTGGCGTGCATTGGGGGAAGAATGTTTTGTGACCGCATGGGTGTCTAAAAGGGAAGGCTGGTGTGCATTGGGGAAGAATGTTTTGTGATTGCATGGGTGCCTAAAATGGAGGCTGGCCTGCATTGGGGGAAGAATGTTTTGTGACAGCATGGGTGCCTAAAAGGGAGGCTGGCGTGCATTGTGGGAAGAATGTTTTGTGACAGCATGGGTGCCTAAAAGGGAAGGCTGGCGTGCATTGGGGGAAGAATGTTTTGTGACAACATGGGTGCCTAAAAGGGAGGATGGCGTGCATTGGGGAAAAATGTTTTGTGACCGCATGAGTGTCTAAAAGGGAATGCTGGCGTACATTGGTGTAAGAATGTTTTGTGACCGCATGGGTGTCTAAAAGGGAGGCTGGCGTGCATTGGGGGAAGAATATTTTGAAACCGCATGGGTGTCTAAAAGGGAAGGCTGGCGTGCATTGGGGGAAGAATGTTTTGTGACCGCATGGGTGTCTAAAAGGGAGGCTGGCATGCATTGGGGGAAGAATGTTTTGTGACAGCATGGGTGCCTAAAAGGGAGGCTGGCGTGCATTGGGGGCAAGAATGATTAGTGATAGCATGGATGTCTAAAAGGGAGGCTGGTGTGCATTGGGGGAAGTATGTTTTGTGACCGCATGGGTGCCTAAAAGGGAGGCTGGCGTGCATTGGGGGAAGAATGTTTTGTGACCGCATGGGTGCCTAAAAGGGACGGCTGGCGTGCATTGGGGGAAGAATGTTTTGTGACCGCATGGGTGCCTAAAAGGGAAGGCTAGCGTGCATTGGGGGAAGAATGTTTTGTGACCGCATGGGTGTCTAAAAGGGAAGGCTGGCGTGCATTGGGGGAAGAATGTTTTGTGACAGCATGGGTGCCTAAAAGGGAGGCTTGCGTCCATTAGGGGAAGAATGATTAGTGATAGCATGGGTGCCTAAAAGGGAGGCTGGCGTGCATTGGGGGAAGAATGTTTTGTGACAGCATGGGTGTCTAAAAGGGAGGCTGGCGTGCATTGGGGGAAGAATGATTAGTGACAGAATGGGTGTCTAAAAGGGAGGCTGGCGTGGATGGGGGGCAAGAATGATTAGTGATAGCATGGGTGCCTAAAAAGGAGGCTGGCATGCATTGAGGGAAGAATGTTTTGTGACAGCATGGGTGCCTAAAAGGGAGGCTGGCGTGCATTGCGGGAAGAATGTTTTGTGACCGCATGGGTGTCTAAAAGGGAAGGCTGGCGTGCATTGGGGGAAGAATGTTTTGTGACTGCATGGGTTCCTAAAAGGGAGGCTGGCGTGCATTGGGGGAAGAATGTTTTGTGACAGCATGGGTGCCTAAAAGGGAGGCTGGCGTGCATTGGGGGCAAGAATGATTAGTGAATGCATGGGTGCCTAAAAAGGAGGCTGGCGTGCATTGGGGGAAGAATGTTTTGTAATAGCATGGGTGTCTAAAAGGGAGGCTTGCGTGCATTGGGGGAAGAATGATTAGTGATAGCATGGGTGCCTAAAAGGGAGGCTGGCGTGCATTGGGGGAAGCATGTTTTGTGACAGCATGGGTGTCTAAAAGGGAGGCTGGCGTGCATTGGGGGAAGAATGATTAGTAACAGCATGGGTGTCTAAAAGGGAGACTGGCGTGCATTGGGGCAAGAATGATTAGTGATAACATGGGTACCTAAAAGGGAGGCTGGCGTGCATTGGGGGAAGAATGTTTTGTGACAACATGGGTGCCTAAAAGGGAGGCTGGCGTGCATTGGGGGAAGAATGTTTTGTGACCGCATGGGTGTCTAAAAGGGAAGGCTGCCGTGCATTGGGGGAAGAATGTTTTGTGACCGCATGGGTGCCTAAAAGGGAGGCTGGCGTGCATTGGGGGAAGAAAGTTTTGTGACAGCATGGGTGCCCAAAACGGAGGCTGGTGTGCATTGGGGGAAGAATGATTAGTGACAGCATGGGTGTCTAAAAGGAAGGCTGGCGTGCATTGGGGGAAGAATGTTTTGTGACAGCATGGGTGCCCAAAAGGGAGGCTGGTGTGCATTGGGGCAAGAATGTTTTGTAATAGCATGGGTACCTAAAAGGGAGGCTGGCGTGCATTGGGGGAAGAATGATTAGTGATAGCATGGGTGCCTAAAAGGGAGGCTGGCGTGCATTGGGGGCAAGAATGATTAGTGATAGCATGGATGCCTAAAAGGGAGGCTGGCGTGCATTGTGGGAAGAATGTTTTGTGACAGCATGGGTGCCTAAAAGGGAGGCTGGCGTGCATTGGGGGAAGAATGTTTTGTGACCGCATGTGTGTCTAAAAGGGAAGGCTGCCGTGCATTGGGGGAAGAATGTTTTGTGACCGCATGAGTGCCTAAAAGGGAGGCTGGCGTGCATTGGGGGAAGAATGTTTTGTGACCGCATGGGTGTCTAAAAGGGAAGGCTGGCGTGCATTGGGGGAAGAATGTTTTGTGATTGCATGGGTGCCTAAAAGGGAGGCTGGCGTGCACTGGGGGAAGAATGTTTTGTGACAGCATTGGTGCCTAAAAGGGAAGGCTGGCGTGCATTGGGGAAGAATGTTTTGTGACAACATGGGTGTCTAAAAGGGAGGCTGGCGTGCATTGGGGAAAAATGTTTTGTAACCGCATGGGTGTCTGAAAGGGAATGCTGGCGTGCATTGGTGGAAGAATGTTATGTGACCGCATGGGTGTCTAAAAGGGAGGCTGGCGTGCATTGGGGGAAGAATGTTTTGTGACCGCATGGGTGTCTAAAAGGGAAGGCTGTCGTGCATTGGGGGAAGAATGTTCTGTGACCGCATGGGTGTCTAAAAGGGAGGCTGGCGTGCATTGGGGGAAGAATGTTTTGAGACAGCATGGGTGCCTAAAAGGGAGGCTGGCATGCATTGGGGGCAAGAATGATTAGTGATAGCATGGGTGTCTAAAAGGGAGTCTGGCGTGCATTGGGGGAAGTATGTTTTGTGACCGCATGGGTGCCTAAAAGGGAAGGCTGGCGTGCATTGGGGGAAGAATGTTTTGTGACCGCATTTGTTCCTAAAAGGGACGGCTGACGTGCATTGGGGGAAGAATGTTTTGTGACCGCATGGGTGCCTAAAAGGGAAGGCTGGCGTGCATTGGGGGAAGAATGTTTTGTTACCGCATGGGTGCCTAAAAGGGAAGGCTGGCGTGCATTGGGGGAAGAATGTTTTGTGACCGCATGGGTGCCTAAAAGGGAAGGCTGGCGTGCATTGGGGGAAGAATGTTTTGTGACCGCATGGGTGCCTAAAAGGGAAGGCTGGCATGCATTGGGGGAAGAATGTTTTGTGACTGCATGGGTGTCTAAAAGGGAGGCTGACGTGCATTGGGGAAGAATGTTTTGTGACCGCATGGGTGCCTAAAAGGGAGGCTGGCGTGCATTGGGGGCAACAATGATTAGTTATAGCATGGGTGCCTAAAAGGGAGGCTGGCGTGCATTGGGGGAAGAATGTTTTGTAGTAGCATGGGTGCCTAAAAGGGAAGGCTGGCGTGCATTGGGGGAAGAATGTTTTGTGACCACATGGGTGTCTAAAAGGGAAGGCTGGTGTGCATTGGGGAAGAATGTTTTGTGATTGCATGGGTGCCTAAAATGGAGGCTGGCGTGCATTGGGGGAAGAATGTTTTGTGACCGCATGAGTGCCTAAAAGGGAGGCTGGCGTGCATTGGGGGAAGAATGTTTTGTGACCGCATGGGTGTCTAAAAGGGAAGGCTGGTGTGCATTGGGGAAGAATGTTTTGTGATTGCATGGGTGCCTAAAATGGAGGCTGGCGTGCATTGGGGGAAGAATGTTTTGTGACCGCATGGGTTCCTAAAAGGGACGGCTGACGTGCATTGGGGGAAGAATGTTTTGTAATAGCATGGGTGTCTAAAAGGGAGGCTTGCGTGCATTGGGGGAAGAATGATTAGTGATAGCATGGGTGCCTAAAAGGGAGGCTGGCGTGCATTGGGGGAAGCATGTTTTGTGACAGCATGGGTGTCTAAAAGGGAGGCTGGCGTGCATTGGGGGAAGAATGATTAGTAACAGCATGGGTGTCTAAAAGGGAGACTGGCGTGCATTGGGGCAAGAATGATTAGTGATAACATGGGTACCTAAAAGGGAGGCTGGCGTGCATTGGGGGAAGAATGTTTTGTGACAACATGGGTGCCTAAAAGGGAGGCTGGCGTGCATTGGGGGAAGAATGTTTTGTGACCGCATGGGTGTCTAAAAGGGAAGGCTGCCGTGCATTGGGGGAAGAATGTTTTGTGACCGCATGGGTGCCTAAAAGGGAGGCTGGCGTGCATTGGGGGAAGAAAGTTTTGTGACAGCATGGGTGCCCAAAACGGAGGCTGGTGTGCATTGGGGGAAGAATGATTAGTGACAGCATGGGTGTCTAAAAGGAAGGCTGGCGTGCATTGGGGGAAGAATGTTTTGTGACAGCATGGGTGCCCAAAAGGGAGGCTGGTGTGCATTGGGGCAAGAATGTTTTGTAATAGCATGGGTACCTAAAAGGGAGGCTGGCGTGCATTGGGGGAAGAATGATTAGTGATAGCATGGGTGCCTAAAAGGGAGGCTGGCGTGCATTGGGGGCAAGAATGATTAGTGATAGCATGGATGCCTAAAAGGGAGGCTGGCGTGCATTGTGGGAAGAATGTTTTGTGACAGCATGGGTGCCTAAAAGGGAGGCTGGCGTGCATTGGGGGAAGAATGTTTTGTGACCGCATGTGTGTCTAAAAGGGAAGGCTGCCGTGCATTGGGGGAAGAATGTTTTGTGACCGCATGAGTGCCTAAAAGGGAGGCTGGCGTGCATTGGGGGAAGAATGTTTTGTGACCGCATGGGTGTCTAAAAGGGAAGGCTGGCGTGCATTGGGGGAAGAATGTTTTGTGATTGCATGGGTGCCTAAAAGGGAGGCTGGCGTGCACTGGGGGAAGAATGTTTTGTGACAGCATGGGTGCCTAAAAGGGAAGGCTGGCGTGCATTGGGGAAGAATGTTTTGTGACAACATGGGTGTCTAAAAGGGAGGCTGGCGTGCATTGGGGAAAAATGTTTTGTAACCGCATGGGTGTCTGAAAGGGAATGCTGGCGTGCATTGGTGGAAGAATGTTATGTGACCGCATGGGTGTCTAAAAGGGAGGCTGGCGTGCATTGGGGGAAGAATGTTTTGTGACCGCATGGGTGTCTAAAAGGGAAGGCTGTCGTGCATTGGGGGAAGAATGTTCTGTGACCGCATGGGTGTCTAAAAGGGAGGCTGGCGTGCATTGGGGGAAGAATGTTTTGAGACAGCATGGGTGCCTAAAAGGGAGGCTGGCATGCATTGGGGGCAAGAATGATTAGTGATAGCATGGGTGTCTAAAAGGGAGTCTGGCGTGCATTGGGGGAAGTATGTTTTGTGACCGCATGGGTGCCTAAAAGGGAAGGCTGGCGTGCATTGGGGGAAGAATGTTTTGTGACCGCATTTGTTCCTAAAAGGGACGGCTGACGTGCATTGGGGGAAGAATGTTTTGTGACCGCATGGGTGCCTAAAAGGGAAGGCTGGCGTGCATTGGGGGAAGAATGTTTTGTTACCGCATGGGTGCCTAAAAGGGAAGGCTGGCGTGCATTGGGGGAAGAATGTTTTGTGACCGCATGGGTGCCTAAAAGGGAAGGCTGGCGTGCATTGGGGGAAGAATGTTTTGTGACCGCATGGGTGCCTAAAAGGGAAGGCTGGCATGCATTGGGGGAAGAATGTTTTGTGACTGCATGGGTGTCTAAAAGGGAGGCTGACGTGCATTGGGGAAGAATGTTTTGTGACCGCATGGGTGCCTAAAAGGGAGGCTGGCGTGCATTGGGGGCAACAATGATTAGTTATAGCATGGGTGCCTAAAAGGGAGGCTGGCGTGCATTGGGGGAAGAATGTTTTGTAGTAGCATGGGTGCCTAAAAGGGAAGGCTGGCGTGCATTGGGGGAAGAATGTTTTGTGACCACATGGGTGTCTAAAAGGGAAGGCTGGTGTGCATTGGGGAAGAATGTTTTGTGATTGCATGGGTGCCTAAAATGGAGGCTGGCGTGCATTGGGGGAAGAATGTTTTGTGACCGCATGAGTGCCTAAAAGGGAGGCTGGCGTGCATTGGGGGAAGAATGTTTTGTGACCACATGGGTGTCTAAAAGGGAAGGCTGGTGTGCATTGGGGAAGAATGTTTTGTGATTGCATGGGTGCCTAAAATGGAGGCTGGCGTGCATTGGGGGAAGAATGTTTTGTGACCGCATGGGTTCCTAAAAGGGACGGCTGACGTGCATTGGGGGAAGAATGTTTTGTGACCGCATGGGTGCCTAAAAGGGAAGGCTGGCGTGCATTGGGGGAAGAATGTTTTGTTACCGCATGGGTGCCTAAAAGGGAAGGCTGGCGTGCATTGGGGGAAGAATGTTTTGTGACCGCATGGGTGCCTAAAAGGGAAGGCTGGCGTGCATTGGGGGAAGAATGTTTTGTGACCGCATGGGTGCCTAAAAGGGAAGGCTGGCATGCATTGGGGGAAGAATGTTTTGTGACCGCATGGGTGTCTAAAAGGGAGGCTGACGTGCATTGGGGAAGAATGTTTTGTGACCGCATGGGTGCCTAAAAGGGAGGCTGGCGTGCATTGGGGGCAACAATGATTAGTTATAGCATGGGTGCCTAAAAGGGAGGCTGGCGTGCATTGGGGGAAGAATGTTTTGTAGTAGCATGGGTGCCTAAAAGGGAAGGCTGGCGTGCATTGGGGGAAGAATGTTTTGTGACCACATGGGTGTCTAAAAGGGAAGGCTGGTGTGCATTGGGGAAGAATGTTTTGTGATTGCATGGATGCCTAAAATGGAGGCTGGCGTGCATTGGGGGAAGAATGTTTTGTGACCACATGAGTGCCTAAAAGGGGGGCTGGCGTGCATTGGGGGAAGAATGTTTTGTGACCGCATGGGTGTCTAAAAGGGAAGGCTGGTGTGCATTGGGGAAGAATGTTTTGTGATTGCATGGGTGCCTAAAATGGAGGCTGGCCTGCATTGGGGGAAGAATGTTTTGTGACAGCATGGGTGCCTAAAAGGGAAGGCTGGCATGCATTGGGGGAAGAATGTTTTGTGACACCATGGGTGCCTAAAAGGGAGGCTGCCGTGCATTGGGGAAAAATGTTTTGTGACTGCATGGGTGTCTAAAGGGAATACTGGCGTGCATTGGTGGAAGCATGTTTTGTGACCGCATGGGTGTCTAAAAGGGAGGCTGGCGTGCATTGGGGAAGAATGTTTTGTGACCGCATGGGTGTCTAAAAGGGAAGGCTGGCGTGCATTGGGGGAAGAATGTTTTGTGACCGCATGGGTGTCTAAAAGGGAGGCTGCCGTGCATTGGGGGAAGAATGTTTTGTGACAGCATGGGTGCCTAAAAGGGAGGCTGGCGTGCTTTGGGGCAAGAATGATTAGTGATAGCATGGGTGTCAAAAGGGAGTCTGGCGTGCATTGGGGGAAGTATGTTTTGTGACCGCATGGGTGCCTAAAAGGGAAGGCTGGCGTGCATTGTGGGAAGAATGTTTTGTGACCGCATGGGTGCCTAAAAGGGAAGGCTGGCGTGCATTGGGGAAAGAATGTTTTGTGACCGCATGGGTGCCTAAAAGGGATGGCTGGCGTGCATTGGGAGAAGAATGTTTTGTGACCGCATGGGTGCCTAAAAGGGAAGGCTAGCGTGCATTGGGGGAAGAATGTTTTGTGACCGCATGGGTGTCTAAAAGGGAAGGCTGGTGTGCATTGGGGGAAGAATGTTTTGTGACAGCATGGGTGCCTAAAAGGGAGGCTTGCGTGCATTAGGGGAAGAATGATTAGTGATAGCATGGGTGCCTAAAAGGGAGTCTGGCGTGCATTGGGGGAAGAATGTTTTGTGACAGCATGGGTGTCTAAAAGCGAGGCTGGCGTGCATTGGGGGAAGAATGATTAGTGACCGCATGGGTGCCTAAAAGGGAAGGCTGGCGTGCATTGGGGGAAGAATGTTTTGTTACCGCATGGGTGCCTAAAAGGGAAGGCTGGCGTGCATTGGGGGAAGAATGTTTTGTGACCGCATGGGTGCCTAAAAGGGAAGGCTGGCGTGCAGTGGGGGAAGAATGTTTTGTGACCGCATGGGTGCCTAAAAGGGAAGGCTGGCATGCATTGGGGGAAGAATGTTTTGTGACCGCATGGGCGTCTAAAAGGGAGGCTGACGTGCATTGGGGAAGAATGTTTTGTGACCGCATGGGTGCCTAAAAGGGAGGCTGGCGTGCATTGGGGGCAACAATGATTGGTTATAGCATGGGTGCCTAAAAGGGAGGCTGGCGTGCATTGGGGGAAGAATGTTTTGTAGTAGCATGGGTGCCTAAAAGGGAAGGCTGGCGTGCATTGGGGGAAGAATGTTTTGTGACCACATGGGTGTCTAAAAGGGAAGGCTGGTGTGCATTGGGGAAGAATGTTTTGTGATTGCATGGGTGCCTAAAATGGAGGCTGGCGTGCATTGGGGGAAGAATGTTTTGTGACCGCATGAGTGCCTAAAAGGGAGGCTGGCGTGCATTGGGGGAAGAATGTTTTGTGACCGCATGGGTGTCTAAAAGGGAAGGCTGGTGTGCATTGGGGAAGAATGTTTTGTGATTGCATGGGTGCCTAAAATGGAGGCTGGCGTGCATTGGGGGAAGAATGTTTTGTGACAGCATGGGCGCCTAAAAGGGAAGGCTGGCATGCATTGGGGGAAGAATGTTTTGTGACAACATGGGTGCCTAAAAGGGAGGCTGCCGTGCATTGGGGAAAAATGTTTTGTGACTGCATGGGTGTCTAAAAGGGAATACTGGCGTGCATTGGTGGAAGCATGTTTTGTGACCGCATGGGTGTCTAAAAGGGAGGCTGGCGTGCATTGGGGAAGAATGTTTTGTGACCGCATGGGTGTCTAAAAGGGAAGGCTGGCGTGCATTGGGGGAAGAATGTTTTGTGACCGCATGGGTGTCTAAAAGGGAAGGCTAGCGTGCATTGGGGGAAGAATGTTTTGTGACAGCATGGGTGCCTAAAAGGGAGGCTGGCGTGCTTTGGGGCAAGAATGATTAGTGATAGCATGGGTGTCAAAAGGGAGTCTGGCGTGCATTGGGGGAAGTATGTTTTGTGACCGCATGGGTGCCTAAAAGGGAAGGCTGGCGTGCATTGTGGGAAGAATGTTTTGTGACCGCATGGGTGCCTAAAAGGGAAGGCTGGCGTGCATTGGGGAAAGAATGTTTTGTGACCGCATGGGTGCCTAAAAGGGATGGCTGGCGTGCATTGGGGGAAGAATGTTTTGTGACCGCATGGGTGCCTAAAAGGGAAGGCTAGCGTGCATTGGGGGAAGAATGTTTTGTGACCGCATGGGTGTCTAAAAGGGAAGGCTGGTGTGCATTGGGGGAAGAATGTTTTGTGACAGCATGGGTGCCTAAAAGGGAGGCTTGCGTGCATTAGGGGAAGAATGATTAGTGATAGCATGGGTGCCTAAAAGGGAGTCTGGCGTGCATTGGTGGAAGAATGTTTTGTGACAGCATTGGTGTCTAAAAGCAAGGCTGGCGTGCATTGGGGGAAGAATGATTAGTGACAGAATGGGTGTCTAAAAGGGAGGCTGGCATGCATGGGGGGCAAGAATGATTAGTGATAGCATGGGTGCCTAAAAAGGAGACTGGCATGCATTGAGGGAAGAATGTTTTGTGACAGCATGGGTGCCTAAAAGGGAGGCTGGCGTGCATTGGGGGAAGAATGTTTTGTGACCACATGGGTTTCTAAAAGGGAAGGCTGGCGTGCATTGGGGGAAGAATGTTTTGTGACCGCATGGGTGCCTAAAAGGGAGGCTGGCGTGCATTGGGGGAAGAATGTTTTGTGACAGCATGGGTGCCTAAAAGGGAGGCTGGCGTGCATTGGGGCAAGAATAATTAGTGATAGCATGGGTGCCTAAAAGGGAGGCTGGCGTGCATTGGGGGAAGAATGTTTTGTAATAGCATGGGTGCCTAAAAGGGAGGCTGGCGTGCATTGGAGCAAGAATGATTAGTGATAGCATGGGTGCCTAAAAGGGAGGCTGGCGTGCATTGGGGGCAAGAATGATTAGTGATAGCATGGGTGCCAAAAAGGTAGGCTGGTGTGCATTGGGGGAAGAATGTTTTGTGACAGCATGGGTGCCTAAAAGGGAGGCTGGCGTGCATTGGGGGAAGAATGTTTTGTGACCGCATGTGTGTCTAAAAGGGAAGACTGGCGTGCATTGGGGGAAGAATGTTTTGTGATTGCATGGGTGCCTAAAAGGGAGGCTGGCGTGCATTGGGGGAAGAATGTTTTGTTACAGCATGGCTGCCTAAAAGGGAAGGCTGGCGTGCATTGGGGGAAGAATGTTTTGTGACAACATGGGTGCCTAAAAGGGAGGCTGGTGTGCATTGGGGAAAAATGTTTTGTGACCGCATGGGTGTCTAAAAGGGAATGCTGGCGTGCATTGGTGGAAGAATGTTTTGTGACCGCATGGGTGTCTAAAAGGGAGGCTGGCGTGCATTGGGGGAAGAATGTTTTGTGACCGCATGGGTGTCTAAAAGGGAAGGCTGGCGTGCATTGGGGGAAGAATGTTTTGTGACCGCATGGGTGTCTAAAAGGGAGGCTGGCGTGCATTGGGGGAAGAATGTTTTGTGACAGCATGGGTGCCTAAAAGGGAGGCTGGCATGCATTGCAGGCAAGAATGATTAGTGATAGCATGGGTGTCTAAAAGGGAGTCTGGCGTGCATTGGTGGAAGAATGTTTTGTGACAGCATTGGTGTCTAAAAGCAAGGCTGGCGTGCATTGGGGGAAGAATGATTAGTGACAGAATGGGTGTCTAAAAGGGAGGCTGGCATGCATGGGGGGCAAGAATGATTAGTGATAGCATGGGTGCCTAAAAAGGAGACTGGCATGCATTGAGGGAAGAATGTTTTGTGACAGCATGGGTGCCTAAAAGGGAGGCTGGCGTGCATTGGGGGAAGAATGTTTTGTGACCACATGGGTTTCTAAAAGGGAAGGCTGGCGTGCATTGGGGGAAGAATGTTTTGTGACCGCATGGGTGCCTAAAAGGGAGGCTGGCGTGCATTGGGGGAAGAATGTTTTGTGACAGCATGGGTGCCTAAAAGGGAGGCTGGCGTGCATTGGGGCAAGAATAATTAGTGATAGCATGGGTGCCTAAAAGGGAGGCTGGCGTGCATTGGGGGAAGAATGTTTTGTAATAGCATGGGTGCCTAAAAGGGAGGCTGGCGTGCATTGGAGCAAGAATGATTAGTGATAGCATGGGTGCCTAAAAGGGAGGCTGGCGTGCATTGGGGGCAAGAATGATTAGTGATAGCATGGGTGCCAAAAAGGTAGGCTGGTGTGCATTGGGGGAAGAATGTTTTGTGACAGCATGGGTGCCTAAAAGGGAGGCTGGCGTGCATTGGGGGAAGAATGTTTTGTGACCGCATGTGTGTCTAAAAGGGAAGACTGGCGTGCATTGGGGGAAGAATGTTTTGTGATTGCATGGGTGCCTAAAAGGGAGGCTGGCGTGCATTGGGGGAAGAATGTTTTGTGACAGCATGGCTGCCTAAAAGGGAAGGCTGGCGTGCATTGGGGGAAGAATGTTTTGTGACAACATGGGTGCCTAAAAGGGAGGCTGGTGTGCATTGGGGAAAAATGTTTTGTGACCGCATGGGTGTCTAAAAGGGAATGCTGGCGTGCATTGGTGGAAGAATGTTTTGTGACCGCATGGGTGTCTAAAAGGGAGGCTGGCGTGCATTGGGGGAAGAATGTTTTGTGACCGCATGGGTGTCTAAAAGGGAAGGCTGGCGTGCATTGGGGGAAGAATGTTTTGTGACCGCATGGGTGTCTAAAAGGGAGGCTGGCGTGCATTGGGGGAAGAATGTTTTGTGACAGCATGGGTGCCTAAAAGGGAGGCTGGCATGCATTGCAGGCAAGAATGATTAGTGATAGCATGGGTGTCTAAAAGGGAGTCTGGCGTGCATTGGGGAAGTATGTTTTGTGACCGCATGGGTGTCTAAAAGGGAAGGCTGGCGTGCATTGTGGGAAGAATGTTTTGTGACCGCATGGGTGCCTAAAAGGGAAGGCTGGCATGCATTGGGGGAAGACTGTTTTGTGACCGCATGGGTGCCTAAAAGGGACGGCTGGCGTGCATTGGGGGAAGAATGTTTTGTGACCGCATGGGTGCCTAAAAGGGAAGGCTGGCGTGCATTGGGGGAAGAATGTTTTGTGACTGCGTGGGTGCCTAAAAGGGAAGGCTGGCGTGCATTGGGGGAAGACTGTTTTGTGACCGCATGGGTGCCTAAAAGGGACGGCTGGCGTGCATTGGGGGAAGAATGTTTTGTGACCGCATGGGTGCCTAAAAGGGAAGGCTGGCGTGCATTGGGGGAAGAATGTTTTGTGACCGCATGGGTGCCTAAAAGGGAAGGCTGGCGTGCATTGGGGGAAGAATGTTTTGTGACCGCATGGGTGCCTAAAAGGGAAGGCTGGCGTGCATTGCGGGAAGAATGTTTTGTGACTGCATAGGTGCCTAAAAGGGAGGCTGGCGTGCATTGGGGGCAAGAATGATTAGGTATAGCATGGGTGCCTAAAAGGGAGGCTGGCGTGCATTGGGGGAAGAATGTTTTGTAGTAGCATGGGTGTCTAAAAGGGCGGCTTGCGTGCATTGGGGGAAGAATGATTAGTGATAGCATGGGTGCCTAAAAGGGAGGCTGGCGTGCATTGGGGGAAGAATGTTTTGTGACAGCATGGCTGTCTAAAAGGGAGGCTGGCGTGCATTGGGGGAAGAATGATTAGTGACAGCATGGGTGTCTAAAAGGGAAGCTGGCGTGCATTTGGGGCAAGAATGATTAGTTATAGCATGGGTGCCTAAAAGGGAGGCTGGCGTGCATTGGGGGAAGAATGTTTTGTGACAGCATGGGTGCCTAAAAGGGAGGCTGGTGTGCATTGGGGGAAGAATGTTTTGTGACCGCATGGGTGTCTAAAAGGGAAGGCTGGCGTGCATTGGGGGAAGAATGTTTTGTGACCGCATGGGTGCCTAAAAGGGAGGCTGGCGTGCATTGGGGGAAGAATGTTTGTGACAGCATGGGTGCCTAAAAGGGAGGCTGGCGTGCCTTGGGGGAAGAATTTTTTGTGACCGCATGGGTGTCTAAAAGGGAGGCTGGCGTGCATTGGGGGAAGAATGATTAGTGACAGCATGGGTGTCTAAAAGGGAGGCTGGCGTGCATTGGGGGAAGAATGTTTTGTGACAGCATGGGTGCCTAAACGGGAGGCTGGCGTGCATTGGGGGAAGAATGATTAGTGATAGCATGGGTGTCTAAAAGGGAGGCTGGCGTGCATTGGGGGCAAGAAAGAGTTTTTTGATAGCATGGGTGCCTAAAAGAGAGGCTGGCTTGAATTGGGGGCAAGAATGATTAGTGATAGCATGGGTGCCTAAAAGGGAGGCTGGCATGTAATGGCGGAAGAATGTTTTGTGACCGCATGGGTGTCTAAAAGGGAAGGCTGGCGTGCATTGGAGGAAGAATGTTTTGTGATTGCATGGGTGCCTAAAAGGGAGGCTGGCGTGCATTGTGGGAAGAATGTTTTGTGACAGCATGGGTGCCTAAAAGGGAAGGCTGGCGTGCATTGGGGGAAGAATGTTTTGTGACAACATGGGTGCCTAAAAGGGAGGATGGCATGCATTGGGGAAAAATGTTTTGTGACCGCATGAGTGTCTAAAAGGGAATGCTGGCGTACATTGGTGTAAGAATGTTTTGTGACCGCATGGGTGTCTAAAAGGGAGGCTGGCGTGCATTGGGGGAAGAATATTTTGTGACCGCATGGGTGTCTAAAAGGGAAGGCTGGCGTGCATTGGGGGAAGAATGTTTTGTGACCGCATGGGTGTCTAAAAGGGAGGCTGGCATGCATTGGGGGAAGAATGTTTTGTGACAGCATGGGTGCCTAAAAGGGAGGCTGGCGTGCATTGGGGGCAAGAATGATTAGTGATAGCATGGATGTCTAAAAGGGAGGCTGGTGTGCATTGGGGGAAGTATGTTTTGTGACCGCATGGGTGCCTAAAAGGGAGGCTGGCGTGCATTGGGGGAAGAATGTTTTGTGACCGCATGGGTGCCTAAAAGGGACGGCTGGCGTGCATTTGGGGAAGAATGTTTTGTGACCGCATGGGTGCCTAAAAGGGAAGGCTAGCGTGCATTGGGGGAAGAATGTTTTGTGACCGCATGGGTGTCTAAAAGGGAAGGCTGGCGTGCATTGGGGGAAGAATGTTTTGTGACAGCATGGGTGCCTAAAAGGGAGGCTTGCGTCCATTAGGGGAAGAATGATTAGTGATAGCATGGGTGCCTAAAAGGGAGGCTGGCGTGCATTGGGGGAAGAATGTTTTGTGACAGCATGGGTGTCTAAAAGGGAGGCTGGCGTGCATTGGGGGAAGAATGATTAGTGACAGAATGGGTGTCTAAAAGGGAGGCTGGCGTGGATGGGGGGCAAGAATGATTAGTGATAGCATGGGTGCCTAAAAAGGAGGCTGGCATGCATTGAGGGAAGAATGTTTTGTGACAGCATGGGTGCCTAAAAGGGAGGCTGGCGTGCATTGGGGGAAGAATGTTTTGTGACCGCATGGGTGTCTAAAAGGGAAGGCTGGCGTGCATTGGGGGAAGAATGTTTTGTGACTGCATGGGTTCCTAAAAGGGAGGCTGGCGTGCATTGGGGGAAGAATGTTTTGTGACAGCATGGGTGCCTAAAAGGGAGACTGGCGTGCATTGGGGGCAAGAATGATTAGTGAATGCATGGGTGCCTAAAAGGGAGGCTGGCGTGCATTGGGGGAAGAATGTTTTGTAATAGCATGGGTGTCTAAAAGGGAGGCTTGCGTGCATTGGGGGAAGAATGATTAGTGATAGCATGGGTGCCTAAAAGGGAGGCTGGCGTGCATTGGGGGAAGCATGTTTTGTGACAGCATGGGTGTCTAAAAGGGAGGCTGGCGTGCATTGGGGGAAGAATGATTAGTAACAGCATGGGTGTCTAAAAGGGAGACTGGCGTGCATTGGGGGCAAGAATGATTAGTGATAACATGGGTACCTAAAAGGGAGGCTGGCGTGCATTGGGGGAAGAATGTTTTGTGACAACATGGGTGCCTAAAAGGGAGGCTGGCGTGCATTGGGGGAAGAATGTTTTGTGACCGCATGGGTGTCTAAAAGGGAAGGCTGCCGTGCATTGGGGGAAGAATGTTTTATGACCGCATGGGTGCCTAAAAGGGAGGCTGGCGTGCATTGGGGGAAGAAAGTTTTGTGACAGCATGGGTGCCCAAAACGGAGGCTGGTGTGCATTGGGGGAAGAATGATTAGTGACAGCATGGGTGTCTAAAAGGGAGGCTGGCGTGCATTGGGGGAAGAATGTTTTGTGACAGCATGGGTGCCCAAAAGGGAGGCTGGCGTGCATTGGGGCAAGAATGTTTTGTAATAGCATGGGTACCTAAAAGGGAGGCTGGCGTGCATTGGGGGAAGAATGATTAGTGATAGCATGGGTGCCTAAAAGGGAGGCTGGCGTGCATTGGGGGCAAGAATGATTAGTGATAGCATGGATGCCTAAAAGGGAGGCTGGCGTGCATTGTGGGAAGAATGTTTTGTGACAGCATGGGTGCCTAAAAGGGAGGCTGGCGTGCATTGGGGGAAGAATGTTTTGTGACCGCATGTGTGTCTAAAAGGGAAGGCTGCCGTGCATTGGGGGAAGAATGTTTTGTGACCGCATGGGTGTCTAAAAGGGAGGCTGGCGTGCATTGGGGGAAGAATGTTTTGTGACAGCATGGGTGCCTAAAAGGGAGACTGGCGTGCATTGGGGGCAAGAATGATTAGTGAATGCATGGGTGCCTAAAAGGGAGGCTGGCGTGCATTGGGGGAAGAATGTTTTGTAATAGCATGGGTGTCTAAAAGGGAGGCTTGCGTGCATTGGGGGAAGAATGATTAGTGATAGCATGGGTGCCTAAAAGGGAGGCTGGCGTGCATTGGGGGAAGCATGTTTTGTGACAGCATGGGTGTCTAAAAGGGAGGCTGGCGTGCATTGGGGGAAGAATGATTAGTAACAGCATGGGTGTCTAAAAGGGAGACTGGCGTGCATTGGGGGCAAGAATGATTAGTGATAACATGGGTACCTAAAAGGGAGGCTGGCGTGCATTGGGGGAAGAATGTTTTGTGACAACATGGGTGCCTAAAAGGGAGGCTGGCGTGCATTGGGGGAAGAATGTTTTGTGACCGCATGGGTGTCTAAAAGGGAAG
Organism: Ambystoma mexicanum; assembly: GCF_040938575.1. Taxonomy (NCBI): domain Eukaryota; kingdom Metazoa; phylum Chordata; class Amphibia; order Caudata; family Ambystomatidae; genus Ambystoma; species Ambystoma mexicanum. The sequence continues at coordinate 27,229,911 of NC_090939.1, read as the reverse complement.
GCTGCCGTGCATTGGGGGAAGAATGTTTTATGACCGCATGGGTGCCTAAAAGGGAGGCTGGCGTGCATTGGGGGAAGAAAGTTTTGTGACAGCATGGGTGCCCAAAACGGAGGCTGGTGTGCATTGGGGGAAGAATGATTAGTGACAGCATGGGTGTCTAAAAGGGAGGCTGGCGTGCATTGGGGGAAGAATGTTTTGTGACAGCATGGGTGCCCAAAAGGGAGGCTGGCGTGCATTGGGGCAAGAATGTTTTGTAATAGCATGGGTACCTAAAAGGGAGGCTGGCGTGCATTGGGGGAAGAATGATTAGTGATAGCATGGGTGCCTAAAAGGGAGGCTGGCGTGCATTGGGGGCAAGAATGATTAGTGATAGCATGGATGCCTAAAAGGGAGGCTGGCGTGCATTGTGGGAAGAATGTTTTGTGACAGCATGGGTGCCTAAAAGGGAGGCTGGCGTGCATTGGGGGAAGAATGTTTTGTGACCGCATGTGTGTCTAAAAGGGAAGGCTGCCGTGCATTGGGGGAAGAATGTTTTGTGACCGCATGGGTGTCTAAAAGGGAGGCTGGCGTGCATTGGGGGAAGAATGATTAGTGATAGCATGGGTGCCTAAAAGGGAGGCTGGTGTGCATTGGGGGAAGCATGTTTTGTGACAGCATGGGTGTCTAAAAGGGAGGCTGGCGTGCATTGGGGGAAGAATGATTAGTAACAGCATGGGTGTCTAAAAGGGAGACTGGCGTGCATTGGGGGCAAGAATGATTAGTGATAACATGGGTACCTAAAAGGGAGGCTGGCGTGCATTGGGGGAAGAATGTTTTGTGACAACATGGGTGCCTAAAAGGGAGGCTGGCGTGCATTGGGGGAAGAATGTTTTGTGACCGCATGGGTGTCTAAAAGGGAAGGCTGCCGTGCATTGGGGGAAGAATGTTTTATGACCGCATGGGTGCCTAAAAGGGAGGCTGGCGTGCATTGGGGGAAGAAAGTTTTGTGACAGCATGGGTGCCCAAAACAGAGGCTGGTGTGCATTGGGGGAAGAATGATTAGTGACAGCATGGGTGTCTAAAAGGGAGGCTGGAGTGCATTGGGGGAAGAATGTTTTGTGACAGCATGGGTGCCCAAAAGGGAGGCTGGCGTGCATTGGGGCAAGAATGTTTTGTAATAGCATGGGTACCTAAAAGGGAGGCTGGCGTGCATTGGGGGAAGAATGATTAGTGATAGCATGGGTGCCTAAAAGGGAGGCTGGCGTGCATTGGGGGCAAGAATGATTAGTGATAGCATGGATGCCTAAAAGGGAGGCTGGCGTGCATTGTGGGAAGAATGTTTTGTGACAGCATGGGTGCCTAAAAGGGAGGCTGGCGTGCATTGGGGGAAGAATGTTTTGTGACCGCATGTGTGTCTAAAAGGGAAGGCTGCCGTGCATTGGGGGAAGAATGTTTTGTGACCGCATGAGTGCCTAAAAGGGAGGCTGGCGTGCATTGGGGGAAGAATGTTTTGTGACCGCATGGGTGTCTAAAAGGGAAGGCTGGCGTGCATTGGGGGAAGAATGTTTTGTGATTGCATGGGTGCCTAAAAGGGAGGCTGGCGTGCACTGGGGGAAGAATGTTTTGTGACAGCATGGGTGTCTAAAAGGGAGGCTGGCGTGCATTGGGGAAAAATGTTTTGTGACCGCATGGGTGTCTGAAAGGGAATGCTGGCGTGCATTGGTGGAAGAATGTTATGTGACCGCATGGGTGTCTAAAAGGGAGGCTGGCGTGCATTGGGGGAAGAATGTTTTGTGACCGCATGGGTGTCTAAAAGGGAAGGCTGGCGTGCATTGGGGGAAGAATGTTCTGTGACCGCATGGGTGTCTAAAAGGGAGGCCGGCGTGCATTGGGGGAAGAATGTTTTGTGACAGCATGGGTGCCTAAAAGGGAGGCTGGCATGCATTGGGGGCAAGAATGATTAGTGATAGCATGGGTGTCTAAAAGGGAGTCTGGCGTGCATTGGGGGAAGTATGTTTTGTGACCGCATGGGTGCCTAAAAGGGAAGGCTGGCGTGCATTGTGGGAAGAATGTTTTGTGACCGCATGGGTGCCTAAAAGGGAAGGCTGGCGTGCATTGGGGGAAGAATGTTTTGTCACCGCATGGGTTTCCTAAAAGGGTCGGCTGACGTGCATTGGGGGAAGAATGTTTTGTGACTGCATGGGTGCCTAAAAGGGAAGGCTGGCGTGCATTGCGGGAAGAATGTTTTGTTACCGCATGGGTGCCTAAAAGGGAAGGCTGGCGTGCATTGGGGGAAGAATGTTTTGTGACCGCATGGGTGCCTAAAAGGGAAGGCTGGCGTGCATTGGGGGAAGAATGTTTTGTGACCGCATGGGTGCCTAAAAGGGAAGGCTGGCATGCATTGGGGGAAGAATGTTTTGTGACCGCATGGGTGTCTAAAAGGGAGGCTGACGTGCATTGGGGAAGAATGTTTTGTGACCGCATGGGTGCCTAAAAGGGAGGCTGGCGTGCATTGGGGGCAACAATGATTAGTTATAGCATGGGTGCCTAAAAGGGAGGCTGGCGTGCATTGGGGGAAGAATGTTTTGTAGTAGCATGGGTGCCTAAAAAGGAAGGCTGGCGTGCATTGGGGGAAGAATGTTTTGTGACAACATGGGTGCCTAAAAGGGAGGCTGGCGTGCATTGGGGAAAAATGTTTTGTGACCGCATGGGTGTCTAAAAGGGAATGCTGGCGTGCATTGGTGGAAGAATGTTATGTGACCGCATGGGTGTCTAAAAGGGAGGCTGGCGTGCATTGGGGGAAGAATGTTTTGTGACCGCATGGGTGTCTAAAAGGGAAGGCTGGCGTGCATTGGGGTAAGAATGTTTTGTGACCGCATGGGTGTCTAAAAGGGAGGCTGGTGTGCATTGGGGGAAGAATGTTTTGTGACAGCATGGGTGCCTAAAAGGGAGGCTGGCATGCATTGGGGGCAAGAATGATTAGTGATAGCATGGGTGTCTAAAAGGGAGTCTGGCGTGCATTGGGGGAAGTATGTTTTGTGACTGCATGGGTGCCTAAAAGGGAAGGCTGGCGTGCATTGTGGGAAGAATGTTTTGTGAACGCATGGGTGCTTAAAAGGGAAGGCTGGCGTGCATTGGGGGAAGAATGTTTTGTGACCGCATGGGTGCCTAAAAGGGACGGCTGGCGTGCATTGGGGGAAGAATGTTTTGTGACTGCATGGGTGTCTAAAAGGGAGGCTGGCGTGCATTCGGGGAAGAATGTTTTGTGACCGCATGGGTGCCTAAAAGGGAGGCTGGCGTGCATTGGGGGCAAGAATGATTAGTTATAGCATGGGTGCCTAAAAGGGAGGCTGGCGTGCATTGGGGGAAGAATGTTTTGTAGTAGCATGGGTGTCTAAAAGGGAGGCTTGCGTGCATTGGGTTAAGAATGATTAGTGATAGCATGGGTGCCTAAAAGGGAGGCTGGCGTGCATTGGGGGAAGAATGATTAGTGACAGCATGGGTGTCTAAAAGGGAAGCTGGCGTGCATTTGGGGCAAGAATGATTAGTGATAGCATGGGTGCCTAAAAGGGAGGCTGGCGTGCATTGGGGGAAGAATGTTTTGGGACAGCATGGGTGCCTAAAAGGGAGGCTGGCGTGCATTGGGCGAAGAATGTTTTGTGACCGCATGGGTGTCTAAAAGGGAAGGCTGGCGTGCATTGGGGGAAGAATGTTTTGTGACCGCATGGGTGCCTAAAAGGGAGGCTGGCGTGCATTGGGGGAAGAATGTTTTGTGACAGCATGGGTGCCTAAATGGGAGGCTGGTGTGCCTTGGGGGTAGAATTTTTTGTAACCGCATGGGTGTCGAAAGGGAGGCTGGCGTGCATTGGGGGAAGAATGATTAGTGACAGCATGGGTGTCTAAAACGGAGGCTGGCGTGCATTGGGGGAAGAATGTTTTGTGACAGCATGGGTGCCTAAAAGGGAGGCTGGTGTGCATTGGGGGAAGAATGTTTTATAATAGCATGGGTGCCTAAACGGGAGGCTGGCGTGCATTGGGGGAAGAATGATTAGTGATAGCATGGGTGTCTAAAAGGGAGGCTGGCGTGCATTGGGGGCAAGAAAGATTTTTTTAATAGCATGGGTGCCTAAAAGGGAGGCTGGCGTGCATTGGGGGCAAGAATGATTATTGATAGCATGGGTGCCTAAAAGGGAGGCTGGCGTGCATTGGGGGAAGAATGTTTTGTGACAGCATGGGTGCCTAAAAGGGAGGCTGGCGTGCATTGTGGGAAGAATGTTTTGTGACAGCATGGGTGCCTAAAAGGGAAGGCTGGCGTGCATTGGGGGAAGAATGTTTTGTAATAGCATGGGTGCCTAAAAGGGAGGCTGGCGTGCATTGGGGGAAGAATGTTTTGTAATAGCATGGGTGCCTAAAAGGGAGGCTGGCGTGCATTGGGGGAAGAATGATTAGTGATAGCATGGGTGAGTAAAAGGGAGGCTGGCGTGCATTGGAGCAAGAATGATTAGTGATAGCATGGGTGCCTAAAAGGGAGGCTGGCGTGCATTGGGGGCAAGAATGATTAGTGATAGCATGGGTGCCTAAAAGGGAGGCTGGCGTGCATTAGGGGAAGAATGTTTTGTGACCGCATGTGTGTCTCAAAGGGAAGGCTGGCGTGCATTGGGGGAAGAATGTTTTGTGACCGCATGGGTGCCTAAAAGGGAGGCTGGCGTGCATTGGGGGAAGAATGTTTTGTGACTGCAATGGTGTCTAAAAGGGAAGGCTGGCGTGCATTGGGGGAAGAATGTTTTGTGATTGCATGGGTGCCTAAAAGGGAAGGCTGGCGTGCATTGGGGGAAGAATGTTTTGTGATTGCATGGGTGCCTAAAAGGGAGGCTGGCGTGCATTGTGGGAAGAATGTTTTGTGACAGCATGGGTGCCTAAAAGGGAAGGCTGGCGTGCATTGGGGGGAGAATGTTTTGTGACAACATGGGTGCCTAAAAGGGAGGATGGCGTGCATTGGGGAAAAATGTTTTGTGACCGCATGAGTGTCTAAAAGGGAATGCTGGCGTACATTGGTGGAAGAATGTTTTGTGACCGCATGGGTGTCTAAAAGGGAGGCTGGCGTGCATTGGGGGAAGAATATTTTGTGACCGGATGGGTGTCTAAAAGGGAAGGCTGGCGTGCATTGGGGGAAGAATGTTTTGTGACCGCATGGGTGTCTAAAAGGGAGGCTGGCATGCATTGGGGGAAGAATGTTTTGTGACAGCATGGGTGCCTAAAAGGGAGGATGGCGTGCATTGGGGGCAAGAATGATTAGTGATAGCATGGATGTCTAAAAGGGAGGCTGGTGTGCATTGGGGGAAATATGTTTTGTGACCGCATGGGTGCCTAAAAGGGAGGCTGGCGTGCATTGGGGGAAGAATGTTTTGTGACCGCATCAGTGCCTAAAAGGGACGGCTGGCGTGCATTGGGGGAAGAATGTTTTGTGACCGCATGGGTGCCTAAAAGGGAAGGCTAGCGTGCATTGGGGGAAGAATGTTTTGTGACCGCATGGGTGTCTAAAAGGGAAGGCTGGCATGCATTGGGGGAAGAATGTTTTGTGACCGCATGGGTGCCTAAAAGGGAGGCTTGCGTCCATTAGGGGAAGAATGATTAGTGATAGCATGGGTGCCTAAAAGGGAGGCTGGCGTGCATTGGGGGAAGAATGTTTTGTGACAGCATGGGTGTCTAAAAGGGAGGCTGGCGTGCATTGGGGGAAGAATGATTAGTGACAGAATGGGTGTCTAAAAGGGAGGCTGGCGTGCATGGGGGGCAAGAATGATTAGTGATAGCATGGGTGCCTAAAAAGGAGGCTGGCATGCATTGAGGGAAGAATGTTTTGTGACAGCATGGGTGCCTAAAAGGGAGGCTGGCGTGCATTGGGGGAAGAATGTTTTGTGACCGCATGGGTGTCTAAAAGGGAAGGCTGGCGTGCATTGGGGGAAGAATGTTTTGTGACCGCATGGGTGCCTAAAAGGGAGGCTGGCGTGCATTGGGGGAAGAATGTTTTGTGACAGCATGGGTGGCTAAAAGGGAGGCTGGCGTGCATTGGGGGCAAGAATGATTAGTGATTGCATGGGTGCCTAAAAGGGAGGCTGGCGTGCATTGGGGGAAGAATGTTTTGTAATAGCATGGGTGTCTAAAAGGGAGGCTTGCGTGCATTGGGGGAAGAATGATTAGTGATAGCATGGGTGCCTAAAAGGGAGGCTGGCGTGCATTGGGGGAAGAATGTTTTGTGACAGAATGGGTGTCTAAAAGGGAGGCTGGCCTGCATTGGGGGAAGAATGATTAGTAACAGCATGGGTGTCTAAAAGGGAGGCTGGCGTGCATTGGGGGCAAGAATGATTAGTGATAACATGAGTGCCTAAAAGGGAGGCTGGCGTGCATTGGGGGAAGAATGTTTTGTGACCGCATGGGTGTCTAAAAGGGAAGGCTGCCGTGCATTGGGGGAAGAATGTTTTGTGACCGCATGGGTGCCTAAAAGGGAGGCTGGCGTGCATTGGGGGAAGAATGTTTTGTGACAGCATGGGTGCCTAAAAGGGAGGCTGACGTGCATTGGGGGAAGAATGATTAGTGACAGCATGGGTGTCTAAAAGGGAGGCTGGCGTGCATTGGGGGAAGAATGTTTTGTGGCAGCATGGGTGCCTAAAACGGAGGCTTTCGTGCATTGGGGCAAGAATGTTTTGTAATAGCATGGGTACCTAAAAGGGAGGCTGGCGTGCATTGGGGGAAGAATGATTAGTGATAGCATGGGTGCCTAAAAGGGAGGCTGGCGTGCATTGGGGGCAAGAATGATTAGTGATAGCATGGGTGCCTAAAAGGTAGGCTGGCGTGCATTGTGGGAAGAATGTTTTGTGACAGCATGGGTGCCTAAAAGGGAGGCTGGCGTGCATTGGGGGAAGAATGTTTTGTGACCGCATGTGTGTCTAAAAGGGAAGGCTGGCGTGCATTGGGGGAAGAATGTTTTGTGACCGCATGGGTGCCTAAAAGGGAGGCTGGCGTGCATTGGGGGAAGAATGTTTTGTGACCGCATGGGTGTCTAAAAGGGAAGGCTGGCGTGCATTGGGGGAAGAATGTTTTGTGACAGCATGGGTGCCTAAAAGGGAAGGCTGGCGTGCATTGGGGGAAGAATGTTTTGTGACAACATGGGTGCCTAAAAGGGAGGCTGGCGTGCATTGGGGAAAAATGTTTTGTGACCGCATGGGTGTCTAAAAGGGAATGCTGGCGTGCATTGGTGGAAGAATGTTATGTGACCGCATGGGTGTCTAAAAGGGAGGCTGGCGTGCATTGGGGGAAGAATGTTTTGTGACCGCATGGGTGTCTAAAAGGGAAGGCTGGCGTGCATAGGGGGAAGAATGTTTTGTGACCGCATGGGTGTCTAAAAGGGAGGCTGGCGTGCATTGGGGGAAGAATGTTTTGTGACAGAATGGGTGCCTAAAAGGGAGGCTGGCATGCATTGGGGGCAAGAATGATTAGTGATAGCATGTGTGTCTAAAAGGGAGTCTGGCGTGAATTTTGGGAAGTATGTTTTGTGACCGCATGGGTGCCTAAAAGGGAAGGCTGGGGTGCATTGTGGGAAGAATGTTTTGTGACCGCATGGGTGCCTAAAAGGGAAGGCTGGCGTGCATTGGGGGAAGAATGTTTTGTGACCGCATGGGTGCCTAAAAGGGACGGCTGGCGTGCATTGGGGGAAGAATGTTTTGTGACCGCATGGGTGCCTAAAAGGGACGGCTGGCGTGCATTGGGGGAAGAATGTTTTGTGACCGCATGGGTGCCTAAAAGGGAAGGCTGGCGTGCATTGGGGGAAGAATGTTTTGTGACCGCATGGGTGCCTAAAAGGGAAGGCTGGCGTGCATTGGGGGAAGAATGTTTTGTGACCGCATGGGTGCCTAAAAGGGAAGGCTGGCGTGCATTGGGGGAAGAATGTTTTGTGACCGCATGGGTGTCTAAAAGGGAGGCTGGCGTGCATTGGGGAAGAATGTTTTGTGACCGCATGGGTGCCTAAAACGGAGGCTGGCATGCATTGGGGGCAAGAATGATTAGTTATAGCATGGATGCCTAAAAGGGAGGCTGGCGTGCATTGTGGAAAGAATGTTTTGTGACAGCATGGGTGCCTAAAAGGGAGGCTGGCGTGCATTGGGGGAAGAATGTTTTGTGACCGCATGGGTGCCTAAAAGGGAGGCTGGCGTGCATTGGGGGAAGAATGTTTTGTGACCGCATGGGTGTCTAAAAGGGAAGGCTGGCGTGCATTGGGGGAAGAATGTTTTGTGATTGCATGGGTGCCTAAAAGGGAGGCTGGCGTGCATTGGGGGAAGAATGTTTTCTGACAGCATGGGTGCCTAAAAGGGAAGGACTGGCTTGCATTGGGGGAAGAATGTTTTATGACAACATGGGTGTCTAAAAGGGAGGCTGGCGTGCATTGGGGAAAAATGTTTTGTGACCGCATGGGTGTCTGAAAGGGAATGCTGGCGTGCATTGGTGGAAGAATGTTATGTGACCGCATGGGTGTCTAAAAGGGAGGCTGGCGTGCATTGGGGGAAGAATGTTTTGTGACCGCATGGGTGTCTAAAAGGGAAGGCTAGCGTGCATTGGGGGAAGAATGTTCTGTGACCGCATGGGTGTCTAAAAGGGAGGCTGGCGTGCATTGGGGGAAGAATGTTTTGTGACAGCATGGGTGCCTAAAAGGGAGGCTGGCATGCATTGGGGGCAAGAATGATTAGTGATAGCATGGGTGTCTAAAAGGGAGTCTGGCGTGCATTGGGGGAAGTACGTTTTGTGACCGCATGGGTGCCTAAAAGGGAAGGCTGGCGTGCATTGTGGGAAGAATGTTTTGTGACCGCATGGGTGCCTAAAAGGGAAGGCTGGCGTGCATCGGGGGAAGAATGTTTTGTGACCGCATGGGTGCCTAAAAGGTAGGCTGGCGTGCATTGTGGGAAGAATGTTTTGTGACAGCATGGGTGCCTAAAAGGGAGGCTGGCGTGCATTGGGGGAAGAATGATTAGTGATAGCATGGGTGCCTAAAAGGGAGGCTGGCGTGCATTGGGGGCAAGAATGATTAGTGATAGCATGGGTGCCTAAAAGGTAGGCTGGCGTGCATTGTGGGAAGAATGTTTTGTGACAGCATGGGTGCCTAAAAGGGAGGCTGGCGTGCATTGGGGGAAGAATGTTTTGTGACCGCATGTGTGTCTAAAAGGGAAGGCTGGCGTGCATTGGGGGAAGAATGTTTTGTGACCGCATGGGTGCCTAAAAGGGAGGCTGGCGTGCATTGGGGGAAGAATGTTTTGTGACCGCATGGGTGTCTAAAAGGGAAGGCTGGCGTGCATTGGGGGAAGAATGTTTTGTGACAGCATGGGTGCCTAAAAGGGAAGGCTGGCGTGCATTGGGGGAAGAATGTTTTGTGACAACATGGGTGCCTAAAAGGGAGGCTGGCGTGCATTGGGGAAAAATGTTTTGTGACCGCATGGGTGTCTAAAAGGGAATGCTGGCGTGCATTGGTGGAAGAATGTTATGTGACCGCATGGGTGTCTAAAAGGGAGGCTGGCGTGCATTGGGGGAAGAATGTTTTGTGACCGCATGGGTGTCTAAAAGGGAAGGCTGGCGTGCATTGGGGGAAGAATGTTTTGTGACCGCATGGGTGTCTAAAAGGGAGGCTGGCGTGCATTGGGGGAAGAATGTTTTGTGACAGAATGGGTGCCTAAAAGGGAGGCTGGCATGCATTGGGGGCAAGAATGATTAGTGATAGCATGGGTGTCTAAAAGGGAGTCTGGAGTGCATTTTGGGAAGTATGTTTTGTGACCGCATGGGTGCCTAAAAGGGAAGGCTGGGGTGCATTGTGGGAAGAATGTTTTGTGACCGCATGGGTGCCTAAAAGGGAAGGCTGGCGTGCATTGGGGGATGAATGTTTTGTGACCGCATGGGTGCCTAAAAGGGACGGCTGGCGTGCATTGGGGGAAGAATGTTTTGTGACCGCATGGGTGCCTAAAAGGGACGGCTGGCGTGCATTGGGGGAAGAATGTTTTGTGACCGCATGGGTGCCTAAAAGGGAAGGCTGGCGTGCATTGGGGGAAGAATGTTTTGTGACCGCATGGGTGCCTAAAAGGGAAGGCTGGCGTGCATTGGGGGAAGAATGTTTTGTGACCGCATGGGTGCCTAAAAGGGAAGGCTGGCGTGCATTGGGGGAAGAATGTTTTGTGACCGCATGGGTGTCTAAAAGGGAGGCTGGCGTGCATTGGGGAAGAATGTTTTGTGACCGCATGGGTGCCTAAAACGGAGGCTGGCATGCATTGGGGGCAAGAATGATTAGTTATAGCATGGATGCCTAAAAGGGAGGCTGGCGTGCATTGTGGGAAGAATGTTTTGTGACAGCATGGGTGCCTAAAAGGGAGGCTGGCGTGCATTGGGGGAAGAATGTTTTGTGACCGCATGTGTGTCTAAAAGGGAAGGCTGCCGTGCATTGGGGGAAGAATGTTTTGTGACCGCATGGGTGCCTAAAAGTGAGGCTGGCGTGCATTGGGGGAAGAATGTTTTGTGACCGCATGGGTGTCTAAAAGGGAAGGCTGGCGTGCATTGGGGGAAGAATGTTTTGTGATTGCATGGGTGCCTAAAAGGGAGGCTGGCGTGCATTGGGGGAAGAATGTTTTGTGACAGCATGGGTGCCTAAAAGGGAAGGCTGGCGTGCATTGGGGGAAGAATGTTTTATGACAACATGGGTGTCTAAAAGGGAGGCTGGCGTGCATTGGGGAAAAATGTTTTGTGACCGCATGGGTGTCTGAAAGGGAATGCTGGCGTGCATTGGTGGAAGAATGTTATGTGACCGCATGGGTGTCTAAAAGGGAGGCTGGCGTGCATTGGGGGAAGAATGTTTTGTGACCGCATGGGTGTCTAAAAGGGAAGGCTGGCGTGCATTGGGGGAAGAATGTTCTGTGACCGCATGGGTGTCTAAAAGGGAGGCTGGCGTGCATTGGGGGAAGAATGTTTTGTGACAGCATGGGTGCCTAAAAGGGAGGCTGGCATGCATTGGGGGCAAGAATGATTAGTGATAGCATGGGTGTCTAAAAGGGAGTCTGGCGTGCATTGGGGGAAGTATGTTTTGTGACCGCATGGGTGCCTAAAAGGGAAGGCTGGCGTGCATTGTGGGAAGAATGTTTTGTGACCGCATGGGTGCCTAAAAGGGAAGGCTGGCGTGCATCGGGGGAAGAATGTTTTGTGACCGCATGGGTGCCTAAAAGGGACGGCTGACGTGCATTGGGGGAAGAATGTTTTGTGACCGCATGGGTGCCTAAAAGGGAAGGCTGGCGTGCATTGGGGGAAGAATGTTTTGTGACCGCATGGGTGCCTAAAAGGGAAGGCTGGCGTGCATTGGGGGAAGAATGTTTTGTGACCGCATGGGTGCCTAAAAGGGAAGGCTGGCGTGCATTGGGGAAGAATGTTTTGTGACCGCATGGGTGCCTAAAAGGGAAGGCTGGCGTGCATTGGGGGAAGAATGTTTTGTGACCGCATGGGTGTCTAAAAGGGAGGCTGACGTGCATTGGGGAAGAATGTTTTGTGACCGCATGGGTGCCTAAAAGGGAGGCTGGCGTGCATTGGGGGCAACAATGATTAGTTATAGCATGGGTGCCTAAAAGGGAGGCTGGCGTGCATTGGGGGAAGAATGTTTTGTAGTAGCATGGGTGCCTAAAAGGGAAGGCTGGCGTGCATTGGGGGAAGAATGTTTTGTGACAACATGGGTGCCTAAAAGGGAGGCTGGCGTGCATTGGGGAAAAATGTTTTGTGACCGCATGGGTGCCTAAAAGGGAGGCTTGCGTCCATTAGGGGAAGAATGATTAGTGATAGCATGGGTGCCTAAAAGGGAGGCTGGCGTGCATTGGGGGAAGAATGTTTTGTGACAGCATGGGTGTCTAAAAGGGAGGCTGGCGTGCATTGGGGGAAGAATGATTAGTGACAGAATGGGTGTCTAAAAGGGAGGCTGGCGTGCATGGGGGGCAAGAATGATTAGTGATAGCATGGGTGCCTAAAAAGGAGGCTGGCATGCATTGAGGGAAGAATGTTTTGTGACAGCATGGGTGCCTAAAAGGGAGGCTGGCGTGCATTGGGGGAAGAATGTTTTGTGACCGCATGGGTGTCTAAAAGGGAAGGCTGGCGTGCATTGGGGGAAGAATGTTTTGTGACCGCATGGGTGCCTAAAAGGGAGGCTGGCGTGCATTGGGGGAAGAATGTTTTGTGACAGCATGGGTGGCTAAAAGGGAGGCTGGCGTACATTGGGGGCAAGAATGATTAGTGATTGCATGGGTGCCTAAAAGGGAGGCTGGCGTGCATTGGGGGAAGAATGTTTTGTAATAGCATGGGTGTCTAAAAGGGAGGCTTGCGTGCATTGGGGGAAGAATGATTAGTGATAGCATGGGTGCCTAAAAGGGAGGCTGGCGTGCATTGGGGGAAGAATGATTAGTAACAGCATGGGTGTCTAAAAGGGAGGCTGGTGTGCATTGGGGGCAAGAATGATTAGTGATAACATGGGCGCCTAAAAGGGAGGCTGGCGTGCATTGGGGGAAGAATGTTTTGTGACCGCATGGGTGTCTAAAAGGGAAGGCTGCCGTGCATTGGGGGAAGAATGTTTTGTGACCGCATGGGTGCCTAAAAGGGAGGCTGGCGTGCATTGGGGGAAGAATGTTTTGTGACAGCATGGGTGCCTAAAAGGGAGGCTGGCATGCATTGGGGGAAGAATGATTAGTGACAGCATGGGTGTCTAAAAGGGAGGCTGGCGTGCATTGGGGGAAGAATGTTTTGTGGCAGCATGGGTGCCTAAATGGGAGGCTGGCGTGCATTGGGGCAAGAATATTTTGTAATAGCATGGGTACCTAAAAGGGAGGCTGGCGTGCATTGGCTGAAGAATGATTAGTGATAGCATGGGTGCCTAAAAGGGAGGCTGGCGTGCATTGGGGGCAAGAATGATTAGTGATAGCATGGGTGCCTAAAAGGTAGGCTGGCGTGCATTGTGGGAAGAATGTTTTGTGACAGCATGGGTGCCTAAAAGGGAGGCTGGCGTGCATTGGGGGAAGAATGTTTTGTGACCGCATGTGTGTCTAAAAGGGAAGGCTGGCGTGCATTGGGGGAAGAATGTTTTGTGACCGCATGGGTGCCTAAAAGGGAGGCTGGCGTGCATTGGGGGAAGAATGTTTTGTGACCGCATGGGTGTCTAAAAGGGAAGGCTGGCGTGCATTGGGGGAAGAATGTTTTGTGACAGCATGCGTGCCTAAAAGGGAAGGCTGGCGTGCATTGGGGGAAGAATGTTTTGTGACAACATGGGTGCCTAAAAGGGAGGCTGGCGTGCATTGGGGAAAAATGTTTTGTGACCGCATGGGTGTCTAAAAGGGAATGCTGGCGTGCATTGGTGGAAGAATGTTATGTGACCGCATGGGTGTCTAAAAGGGAGGCTGGCGTGCATTGGGGGAAGAATGTTTTGTGACCGCATGGGTGTCTAAAAAGGAAGGCTGGCGTGCATTGGGGGAAGAATGTTTTGTGACCGCATGGGTGTCTAAAAGGGAGGCTGGCGTGCATTGGGGGAAGAATGTTTTGTGACAGAATGGGTGCCTAAAAGGGAGGCTGGCATGCATTGGGGGCAAGAATGATTAGTGATAGCATGGGTGTCTAAAAGGGAGTCTGGCGTGCATTTTGGGAAGTATGTTTTGTGACCGCATGGGTGCCTAAAAGGGAAGGCTGGGGTGCATTGTGGGAAGAATGTTTTGTGACCGCATGGGTGCCTAAAAGGGAAGGCTGGCGTGCATTGGGGGAAGAATGTTTTGTGACCGCATGGGTGCCTAAAAGGGACGGCTGGCGTGCATTGGGGGAAGAATGTTTTGTGACCGCATGGGTGCCTAAAAGGGACGGCTGGCGTGCATTGGGGGAAGAATGTTTTGTGACCGCATGGGTACCTAAAAGGGAAGGCTGGCGTGCATTGGGGGAAGAATGTTTTGTGACCGCATGGGTGCCTAAAAGGGAAGGCTGGCGTGCATTGGGGGAAGAATGTTTTATGACAACATGGGTGTCTAAAAGGGAGGCTGGCGTGTATTGGGGAAAAATGTTTTGTGACCGCATGGGTGCCTAAAAGGGAAGGCTGGCGTGCTTTGGGGGAAGAATGTTTTGTGACAGCATGGGTGCCTAAAAGGGAGGCTGGCGTGCATTGGGGGAAGAATGATTAGTGACAGCATGGGTGCCTAAAAGGGAGGCTGGCGTGCATTGGGGGAAGAATGTTTTGTGACCGCATGTGTGTCTAAAAGGGAAGGCTGCCGTGCATTGGGGGAAGAATGTTTTGTGACCGCATGGGTGCCTAAAAGGGAGGCTGGCGTGCATTGGGGGAAGAATGTTTTGTGACCGCATGGGTGTCTAAAAGGGAAGGCTGGCGTGCATTGGGGGAAGAATGTTTTGTGACCGCATGGGTGCCTAAAAGGGACGGCTGGCGTGCATTGGGGGAAGAATGTTTTGTGACAGCATGGGTGCCTAAAAGGGAGGCTGGCGTGCATTGGGGGAAGAATGATTAGTGACAGCATGGGTGCCTAAAAGGGAGGCAGGCGTGCATTGGGGGAAGAATGTTTTGTGACCGCATGTGTGTCTAAAAGGGAAGGCTGCCGTGCATTGGGGGAAGAATGTTTTGTGACCGCATGGGTGCCTAAAAGGGAGGCTGGCGTGCATTGGGGGAAGAATGTTTTGTGACCGCATGGGTGTCTAAAAGGGAAGGCTGGCGTGCATTGGGGGAAGAATGTTTTGTGATTGCATGGGTGCCTAAAAGGGAGGCTGGCGTGCATTGGGGGAAGAATGTTTTGTGACAGCATGGGTGCCTAAAAGGGAAGGCTGGCGTGCATTGGGGGAAGAATGTTTTATGACAACATGGGTGTCTAAAAGGGAGGCTGGCGTGCATTGGGGAAAAATGTTTTGTGACCGCATGGGTGTCTGAAAGGGAATGCTGGCGTGCATTGGTGGAAGAATGTTATGTGACCGCATGGGTGTCTAAAAGGGAGGCTGGCGTGCATTGGGGGAAGAATGTTTTGTGACCGCATGGGTGTCTAAAAGGGAATGCTGGCGTGCATTGGGGGAAGAATGTTCTGTGACCGCATGGGTGTCTAAAAGGGAGGCTGGCGTGCATTGGGGGAAGAATGTTTTGTGACAGCATGGGTGCCTAAAAGGGAGGCTGGCATGCATTGGGGGCTAGAATGATTAGTGATAGCATGGGTGTCTAAAAGGGAGTCTGGCGTGCATTGGGGGAAGTATGTTTTGTGACCGCATGGGTGCCTAAAAGGGAAGGCTGGCGTGCATTGTGGGAAGAATGTTTTGTGACCGCATGGGTGCCTAAAAGGGAAGGCTGGCGTGCATCGGGGGAAGAATGTTTTGTGACCGCATGGGTGCCTAAAAGGGACGGCTGACGTGCATTGGGGGAAGAATGTTTTGTGACCGCATGGGTTCCTAAAAGGGAAGGCTGGCGTGCATTGGGGGAAGAATGTTTTGTGACCACATGGGTGCCTAAAAGGGAAGGCTGGCGTGCATTGGGGGAAGAATGTTTTGTGACCGCATGGGTGCCTAAAAGGGAAGGCTGGCGTGCATTGGGGGAAGAATGTTTTGTGACCGCATGGGTGCCTAAAAGGGAAGGCTGGCATGCATTGGGGGAAGAATGTTTTGTGACCGCATGGGTGTCTAAAAGGGAGGCTGACGTGCATTGGGGAAGAATGTTTTGTGACCGCATGGGTGCCTAAAAGGGAGGCTGGCGTGCATTGGGGGCAACAATGATTAGTTATAGCATGGGTGCCTAAAAGGGAGGCTGGCGTGCATTGGGGGAAGAATGTTTTGTAGTAGCATGGGTGCCTAAAAGGGAAGGCTGGCGTGCATTGGGGGAAGAATGTTTTGTGACAACATGGGTGCCTAAAAGGGAGGCTGGCGTGCATTGGGGAAAAATGTTTTGTGACCGCATGGGTGTCTAAAAGGGAGTGCTGGCGTGCATTGGTGGAAGAATGTTATGTGACCGCATGGGTGTCTAAAAGGGAGGCTGGCGTGCATTGGGGGAAGAATGTTTTGTGACCGCATGGGTGTCTAAAAGGGAAGGCTGGCGTGCATTGGGGGAAGAATGTTTTGTGACCGCATGGGTGTCTAAAAGGGAGGCTGGCGTGCATTGGGGGAAGAATGTTTTGTGACCGCATGGGTGCCTAAAAGGGAGGCTGGCATGCATTGGGGGCAAGAATGATTAGTGATAGCATGGGTGTCTAAAAGGGAGTCTGGCGTGCATTGGGGGAAGTATGTTTTGTGAGCGCATGGGTGCCTAAAAGGGAAGGCTGGCGTGCATTGTGGGAAGAATGTTTTGTGAACGCATGGGTGCTTAAAAGGGAAGGCTGGCGTGCATTGGGGGAAGAATGGTTTGTGACCGCATGGGTGCCTAAAAGGGACGGCTGGCGTGCATTGGGGAAGAATGTTTTGTGACCGCATGGGTGCCTAAAAGGGACGGCTGGCGTGCATTGGGGAAGAATGTTTTGTGACCGCATGGGTGCCTAAAAGGGAAGGCTGGTGTGCATTGGGGGGAAGAATGTTTTGTGACCGCATGGGTGCCTAAAAGGGAAGGCTGGCGTGCATTGTGGGAAGAATGTTTTGTGACCGCATGGGTGCCTAAAAGGGAAGGCTGGCGTGCATCTGGGGAAGAATGTTTTGTGACCGCATGGGTGCCTAAAAGGGACGGCTGACGTGCATTGGGGGAAGAATGTTTTGTGACCGCATGGGTGCCTAAAAGGGAAGGCTGGCGTGCATTGGGGGAAGAATGTTTTGTGACCACATGGGTGCCTAAAAGGGAAGGCTGGCGTGCATTGGGGGAAGAATGTTTTGTGACCGCATGGGTGCCTAAAAGGGAAGGCTGGCGTGCATTGGGGGAAGAATGTTTTGTGACCGCATGGGTGCCTAAAAGGGAAGGCTGGCATGCATTGGGGGAAGAATGTTTTGTGACCGCATGGGTGTCTAAAAGGGAGGCTGACGTGCATTGGGGAAGAATGTTTTGTGACCGCATGGGTGCCTAAAAGGGAGGCTGGCGTGCATTGGGGGCAACAATGATTAGTTATAGCATGGGTGCCTAAAAGGGAGGCTGGCGTGCATTGGGGGAAGAATGTTTTGTAGTAGCATGGGTGCCTAAAAGGGAAGGCTGGCGTGCATTGGGGGAAGAATGTTTTGTGACAACATGGGTGCCTAAAAGGGAGGCTGGCGTGCATTGGGGAAAAATGTTTTGTGACCGCATGGGTGTCTAAAAGGGAGTGCTGGCGTGCATTGGTGGAAGAATGTTATGTGACCGCATGGGTGTCTAAAAGGGAGGCTGGCGTGCATTGGGGGAAGAATGTTTTGTGACCGCATGGGTGTCTAAAAGGGAAGGCTGGCGTGCATTGGGGGAAGAATGTTTTGTGACCGCATGGGTGTCTAAAAGGGAGGCTGGCGTGCATTGGGGGAAGAATGTTTTGTGACCGCATGGGTGCCTAAAAGGGAGGCTGGCATGCATTGGGGGCAAGAATGATTAGTGATAGCATGGGTGTCTAAAAGGGAGTCTGGCGTGCATTGGGGGAAGTATGTTTTGTGAGCGCATGGGTGCCTAAAAGGGAAGGCTGGCGTGCATTGTGGGAAGAATGTTTTGTGAACGCATGGGTGCTTAAAAGGGAAGGCTGGCGTGCATTGGGGGAAGAATGGTTTGTGACCGCATGGGTGCCTAAAAGGGACGGCTGGCGTGCATTGGGGAAGAATGTTTTGTGACCGCATGGGTGCCTAAAAGGGACGGCTGGCGTGCATTGGGGAAGAATGTTTTGTGACCGCATGGGTGCCTAAAAGGGAAGGCTGGTGTGCATTGGGGGGAAGAATGTTTTGTGACCGCATGGGTGCCTAAAAGGGAAGGCTGGCGTGCATTGGGGGAAGAATGTTTTGTGACCGCATGGGTGCCTTAAAGGAAAGATTGGCGTGCATTGGGGGAAGAATGTTTTGTGACTGCATGGGTGTCTAAAAGGGAGGCTGGCGTGCATTGGGGGAAGAATGTTTTGTGACCGCATGGGTGCCTAAAAGGGAGGCTGGCGTGCATTGGGGGCAAGAATGATTAGTTATAGCATGGGTGCCTAAAAGGGAGGCTGGCGTGCATTGGGGGAAGAATGTTTTGTAGTAGCATGGGTGTCTAAAAGGGAGGCTTGCGTGCATTGGGTTAAGAATGATTAGTGATAGCATGGGTGCCTAAAAGGGAGGCTGGTGTGCATTGGGGGAAGAATGATTAGTGACAGCATGGGTGTCTAAAAGGGAAGCTGGCGTGCATTTGGGGCAAGAATGATTAGTGATAGCATGGGTGCCTAAAAGGGAGGCTGGCGTGCATTGGGGGAAGAATGTTTTGGGACAGCATGGGTGCCTAAAAGGGAGGCTGGCGTGCATTGGGCGAAGAATGTTTTGTGACCGCATGGGTGTCTAAAAGGGAAGGCTGGCGTACATTGGGGGAAGAATGTTTTGTGACCGCATGGGTGCCTAAAAGGGAGGCTGGCGTGCATTGGGGGAAGAATGTTTTGTGACAGCATGGGTGCCTAAATGGGAGGTTGGCGTGCCTTGGGGGTAGAATTTTTTGTAACCGCATGGGTGTCGAAAGGGAGGCTGGTGTGCATTGGGGGAAGAATGTTTTATAATAGCATGGGTGCCTAAACGGGAGGCTGGCGTGCATTGGGGGAAGAATGATTAGTGATAGCATGGTGTCTAAAAGGGAGGCTGGCGTGCATTGGGGGCAAGAAAGATTTTTTTAATAGCATGGGTGCCTAAAAGGGAGGCTGGCGTGCATTGGGGGCAAGAATGATTATTGATAGCATGGGTGCCTAAAAGGGAGGCTGGCGTGCATTGGGGGAAGAATGATTAGTGACAGCATGGGTGTCTAAAAGGGAGGCTGGCGTGCATTGGGGCAAGAAAGATTTTTTTAATAGCATGGGTGCCTAAAAGGGAGGCTGGTGTGCATTGGGGGCAAGAATGATTATTGATAGCATGGGTGCCTAAAAGGGAAGGCTGGCGTGCATTGGGGGAAGAATGATTAGTGACAGCATGGGTGTCTAAAAGGGAGGCTGGCGTGCATTGGGGGAAGAATGTTTTGTGACAGCATGGGTGCCTAAAAGGGAGGCTGGTGTGCATTGGGGGAAGAATGTTTTATAATAGCATGGGTGCCTAAACGGGAGGCTGGCGTGCATTGGGGGAAGAATGATTAGTGATAGCATGGGTGTCTAAAAGGGAGGCTGGCGTGCATTGGGGGCAAGAAAGATTTTTTTAATAGCATGGGTGCCTAAAAGGGAGGCTGGCGTGCATTGGGGGCAAGAATGATTATTGATAGCTTGGGTGCCTAAAAGGGAGGCTGGCGTGCATTGGGGGAAGAATGTTTTGTGACAGCATGGGTGCCTAAAAGGGAGGCTGGCGTGCATTGTGGGAAGAATGTTTTGTGACAGCATGGGTGCCTAAAAGGGAAGTCTGACGTGCAATGGGGGAAGAATGTTTTGTAATAGCATGGGTGCCTAAAAGGGAGGCTGGCGTGCATTGGGGGAAGAATGTTTTGTAATAGCATGGGTGCCTAAAAGGGAGGCTGGCGTGCATTGGGGGAAGAATGATTAGTGATAGCATGGGTGAGTAAAAGGGAGGCTGGCGTGCATTGGAGCAAGAATGATTAGTGATAGCATGGGTGCCTAAAAGGGAGGTTGGCGTGCCTTGGGGGTAGAATTTTTTGTAACCGCATGGGTGTCGAAAGGGAGGCTGCTGTGCATTGGGGGAAGAATGTTTTATAATAGCATGGGTGCCTAAACGGGAGGCTGGCGTGCATTGGGGGAAGAATGATTAGTGATAGCATGGGTGTCTAAAAGGGAGGCTGGCGTGCATTGGGGGCAAGAAAGATTTTTTTAATAGCATGGGTGCCTAAAAGGGAGGCTGGCGTGCATTGGGGGCAAGAATGATTATTGATAGCATGGGTGCCTAAAAGGGAGGCTGGCGTGCATTGGGGGAAGAATGATTAGTGACAGCATGGGTGTCTAAAAGGGAGGCTGGCGTGCATTGGGGCAAGAAAGATTTTTTTAATAGCATGGGTGCCTAAAAGGGAGGCTGGTGTGCATTGGGGGCAAGAATGATTATTGATAGCATGGGTGCCTAAAAGGGAAGGCTGGCGTGCATTGGGGGAAGAATGATTAGTGACAGCATGGGTGTCTAAAAGGGAGGCTGGCGTGCATTGGGGAAGAATGTTTTGTGACAGCATGGGTGCCTAAAAGGGAGGCTGGTGTGCATTGGGGGAAGAATGTTTTATAATAGCACAAGTGCCTAAACGGGAGGCTGGCATGCATTGGGGGAAGAATGATTAGTGATAGCAAGGGTGTCTAAAAGGGAGGCTGGCGTGCATTGGGGGCAAGAAAGATTTTTTTAATAGCATGGGTGCCTAAAAGGGAGGCTGGCGTGCATTGGGGGCAAGAATGATTATTGATAGCATGGGTGCCTAAAAGGGAGGCTGGCGTGCATTGGGGGAAGAATGTTTTGTGACAGCATGGGTGCCTAAAAGGGAGGCTGGCGTGCATTGTGGGAAGAATGTTTTGTGACAGCATGGGTGCCTAAAAGGGAAGGCTGATGTGCATTGGGGGAAGAATGTTTTGTAATAGCATGGGTGCCTAAAAGGGAGGCTGGCGTGCATTGGGGGAAGAATGTTTTGTAATAGCATGGGTGCCTAAAAGGGAGGCTGGCGTGCATTGGGGGAAGAATGATTAGTGATAGCATGGGTGAGTAAAAGGGAGGCTGGCGTGCATTGGAGCAAGAATGATTAGTGATAGCATGGGTGCCTAAAAGGGAGGCTGGCGTGCATTGGGGGCAAGAATGATTATTGATAGCATGGGTGCCTTTAAAGGGAGGCTGGCGTGCATTAGGGGAAGAATGTTTTGTGACCGCATGTGTGTCTCAAAGGGAAGGCTGGCGTGCATTGGGGAAAGAATGTTTTGTGACCGCATGTGTGCCTAAAAGGGAGGCTGGCGTGCATTGGGGGAAGAATGTTTTGTGACTGCAATGGTGTCTAAAAGGGAAGGCTGGCGTGCATTGGGGGAAGAATGTTTTGTGATTGCATGGGTGCCTAAAAGGGAAGGCTGGCGTGCATTGGGGGAAGAATGTTTTGTGATTGCATGGGTGCCTAAAAGGGAGGCTGGCGTGCATTGTGGGAAGAATGTTTTGTGACAGCATGTGTGCCTAAAAGGGAAGGCTGGCGTGCATTGGGGGGAGAATGTTTTGTGACAACATGGGTGCCTAAAAGGGAGGATGGCGTGCATTGGGGAAAAATGTTTTGTGACCGCATGAGTGTCTAAAAGGGAATGCTGGCGTACATTGGTGGAAGAATGTTTTGTGACCGCATGGGTGTCTAAAAGGGAGGCTGGCGTGCATTGGGCGAAGAATATTTTGTGACCGCATGGGTGTCTAAAAGGGAAGGCTGGCGTGCATTGGGGGAAGAATGTTTTGTGACTGCATGGGTGTCTAAAAGGGAGGCTGGCATGCATTGGGGGAAGAATGTTTTGTGACAGCATGGGTGCCTAAAAGGGAAGCTGGCGTGCATTGGGGGCAAGAATGATTAGTGATAGCATGGATGTCTAAAAGGGAGGCTGGTGTGCATTGGGGGAAATATGTTTTGTGACCGCATGGGTGCCTAAAAGGGAGGCTGGCGTGCATTGGGGGAAGAATGTTTTGTGACCGCATCGGTGCCTAAAAGGGACGGCTGGCGTCCATTGGGGGAAGAATGTTTTGTGACCGCATGGGTGCCTAAAAGGGAAGGCTAGCGTGCATTGGGGGAAGAATGTTTTGTGACCGCATGGGTGTCTAAAAGGGAAGGCTGGCGTGCATTGGGGGAAGAATGTTTTGTGACCGCATGGGTGCCTAAAAGGGAGGCTTGCGTCCATTAGGGGAAGAATGATTCGTGATAGCATGGGTGCCTAAAAGGGAGGCTGGCGTGCATTGGGGGAAGAATGTTTTGTGACAGCATGGGTGTCTAAAAGGGAGGCTGGCGTGCATTGGGGGAAGAATGATTAGTGACAGAATGGGTGTCTAAAAGGGAGGCTGGCGTGCATGGGGGGCAAGAATGATTAGTGATAGCATGGGTGCCTAAAAAGGAGGCTGGCATGCATTGAGGGAAGAATGTTTTGTGACAGCATGGGTGCCTAAAAGGGAGGCTGGCGTGCATTGGGGGAAGAATGTTTTGTGACCGCATGGGTGTCTAAAAGGGAAGGCTGGCGTGCATTGGGGGAAGAATGTTTTGTGACCGCATGGGTGCCTAAAAGGGAGGCTGGCGTGCATTGGGGGAAGAATGTTTTGTGACAGCATGGGTGCCTAAAAGGGAGGCTGGCGTGCATTGGGGGCAAGAATGATTAGTGATTGCATGGGTGCCTAAAAGGGAGGCTGGCGTGCATTGGGAGAAGAATGTTTTGTAATAGCATGGGTGTCTAAAAGGGAGTCTTGCGTGCATTGGGGGAAGAATGATTAGTGATAGCATGGGTGCCTAAAAGGGAGGCTGGCGTGCATTGGGGGAAGAATGTTTTGTGATTGCATGGGTGCCTAAAAGGGAGGCTGGCGTGCATTGTGGGAAGAATGTTTTGTGACAGCATGGGTGCCTAAAAGGGAAGGCTGATGTGCATTGGGGGAAGAATGTTTTGTAATAGCATGGGTGCCTAAAAGGGAGGCTGGCGTGCATTGGGGGAAGAATGTTTTGTAATAGCATGGGTGCCTAAAAGGGAGGCTGGCGTGCATTGGGGGAAGAATGATTAGTGATAGCATGGGTGAGTAAAAGGGAGGCTGGCGTGCATTGGAGCAAGAATGATTAGTGATAGCATGGGTGCCTAAAAGGGAGGCTGGCGTGCATTGGGGGCAAGAATGATTATTGATAGCATGGGTGCCTTTAAAGGGAGGCTGGCGTGCATTAGGGGAAGAATGTTTTGTGACCGCATGTGTGTCTCAAAGGGAAGGCTGGCGTGCATTGGGGAAAGAATGTTTTGTGACCGCATGTGTGCCTAAAAGGGAGGCTGGCGTGCATTGGGGGAAGAATGTTTTGTGACTGCAATGGTGTCTAAAAGGGAAGGCTGGCGTGCATTGGGGGAAGAATGTTTTGTGATTGCATGGGTGCCTAAAAGGGAAGGCTGGCGTGCATTGGGGGAAGAATGTTTTGTGATTGCATGGGTGCCTAAAAGGGAGGCTGGCGTGCATTGTGGGAAGAATGTTTTGTGACAGCATGTGTGCCTAAAAGGGAAGGCTGGCGTGCATTGGGGGGAGAATGTTTTGTGACAACATGGGTGCCTAAAAGGGAGGATGGCGTGCATTGGGGAAAAATGTTTTGTGACCGCATGAGTGTCTAAAAGGGAATGCTGGCGTACATTGGTGGAAGAATGTTTTGTGACCGCATGGGTGTCTAAAAGGGAGGCTGGCGTGCATTGGGCGAAGAATATTTTGTGACCGCATGGGTGTCTAAAAGGGAAGGCTGGCGTGCATTGGGGGAAGAATGTTTTGTGACTGCATGGGTGTCTAAAAGGGAGGCTGGCATGCATTGGGGGAAGAATGTTTTGTGACAGCATGGGTGCCTAAAAGGGAAGCTGGCGTGCATTGGGGGCAAGAATGATTAGTGATAGCATGGATGTCTAAAAGGGAGGCTGGTGTGCATTGGGGGAAATATGTTTTGTGACCGCATGGGTGCCTAAAAGGGAGGCTGGCGTGCATTGGGGGAAGAATGTTTTGTGACCGCATCGGTGCCTAAAAGGGACGGCTGGCGTGCATTGGGGGAAGAATGTTTTGTGACCGCATGGGTGCCTAAAAGGGAAGGCTAGCGTGCATTGGGGGAAGAATGTTTTGTGACCGCATGGGTGTCTAAAAGGGAAGGCTGGCGTGCATTGGGGGAAGAATGTTTTGTGACCGCATGGGTGCCTAAAAGGGAGGCTTGCGTCCATTAGGGGAAGAATGATTCGTGATAGCATGGGTGCCTAAAAGGGAGGCTGGCGTGCATTGGGGGAAGAATGTTTTGTGACAGCATGGGTGTCTAAAAGGGAGGCTGGCGTGCATTGGGGGAAGAATGATTAGTGACAGAATGGGTGTCTAAAAGGGAGGCTGGCGTGCATGGGGGGCAAGAATGTTTAGTGATAGCATGGGTGCCTAAAAAGGAGGCTGGCATGCATTGAGGGAAGAATGTTTTGTGACAGCATGGGTGCCTAAAAGGGAGGCTGGCGTGCATTGGGGGAAGAATGTTTTGTGACCGCATGGGTGTCTAAAAGGGAAGGCTGGCGTGCATTGGGGGAAGAATGTTTTGTGACCGCATGGGTGCCTAAAAGGGAGGCTGGCGTGCATTGGGGGAAGAATGTTTTGTGACAGCATGGGTGCCTAAAAGGGAGGCTGGCGTGCATTGGGGGCAAGAATGATTAGTGATTGCATGGGTGCCTAAAAGGGAGGCTGGCGTGCATTGGGAGAAGAATGTTTTGTAATAGCATGGGTGTCTAAAAGGGAGTCTTGCGTGCATTGGGGGAAGAATGATTAGTGATAGCATGGGTGCCTAAAAGGGAGGCTGGCGTGCATTGGGGGAAGAATGTTTTGTGACAGCATGGGTGTCTAAAAGGGAGGCTGGCGTGCATTGGGGGAAGAATGATTAGTAACAGCATGGGTGTCTAAAAGCGAGGCTGGCGTGCATTGGGGGCAAGAATGATTAGTGATAACATGGGTGCCTAAAAGGGAGGCTGGCGTGCATTGGGGCAAGAATGTTTTGTGACAGCATGGGTGCCTAAAAGGGAGGGTGGCGTGCATTGGGGGAAGAATGTTTTGTGACCGCATGGGTGTCTAAAAGGGAAGGCTGCCGTGCATTGGGGGAAGAATGTTTTGTGACCGCATGGGTGCCTAAAAGGGAGGCTGGCGTGCATTGGGGGAAGAATGTTTTGTGACAGCATGGGTGCCTAAAAGGGAGGCTGGCGTGCATTGGGGGAAGAATGATTAGTGACAGCATGGGTGTCTAAAAGGGAGGCTGGCTGCATTGGGGGAAGAATGTTTTGTGACAGCATGGGTGCCTAAAAGGGAGGCTGGCGTGCATTGGGGCAAGAATGTTTTGTAATAGCATGGGTACCTAAAAGGGAGGCTGGCGTGCATTGGGGGAAGAATGATTAGTGATAGCATGGGTGCCTAAAAGGGAGGCTGGCGTGCATTGGGGGCAAGAATGATTAGTGATAGCATGGGTGCCTAAAAGGTAGGCTGGCGTGCATTGTGGGAAGAATGTTTTGTGACAGCATGGGTGCCTAAAAGGGAGGCTGGCGTGCATTGGGGGAAGAATGTTTTGTGACCGCATGTGTGTCTAAAAGGGAAGGCTGGCGTGCATTGGGGGAAGAATGTTTTGTGACCGCATGGGTGCCTAAAAGGGAGGCTGGCGTGCATTGGGGGAAGAATGTTTTGTGACCGCATGGGTGTCTAAAAGGGAAGGCTGGCGTGCATTGGGGCAAGAATGTTTTGTAATAGCATGGGTACCTAAAAGGGAGGCTGGCGTGCATTGGGGGAAGAATGATTAGTGATAGCATGGGTGCCTAAAAGGGAGGCTGGCGTGCATTGGGGGCAAGAATGATTAGTGATAGCATGGGTGCCTAAAAGGTAGGCTGGCGTGCATTGTGGGAAGAATGTTTTGTGACAGCATGGGTGCCTAAAAGGGAGGCTGGCGTGCATTGGGGGAAGAATGTTTTGTGACCGCATGTGTGTCTAAAAGGGAAGGCTGGCGTGCATTGGGGGAAGAATGTTTTGTGACCGCATGGGTGCCTAAAAGGGAGGCTGGCGTGCATTGGGGGAAGAATGTTTTGTCACCGCATGGGTGTCTAAAAGGGAAGGCTGGCGTGCATTGGGGGAAGAATGTTTTGTGACAGCATGGGTGCCTAAAAGGGAAGGCTGGCGTACATTGGGGGAAGAATGTTTTGTGACAACATGGGTGCCTAAAAGGGAGGCTGGCGTGCATTGGGGAAAAATCTTTTGTGACCGCATGGGTGTCTAAAAGGGAATGCTGGCGTGCATTGGTGGAAGAATGTTATGTGACCGTATGGGTGTCTAAAAGGGAGGCTGGCGTGCATTGGAGGAAGAATGTTTTGTGACCGCATGGGTGTCTAAAAGGGAAGGCTGGCGTGCATTGGGGGAAGAATGTTTTGTGACCGCATGGGTGTCTAAAAGGGAGGCTGGCGTGCATTGGGGGAAGAATGTTTTGTGACAGAATGGGTGCCTAAAAGGGAGGCTGGCATGCAT
The DNA here is from genome assembly GCF_040938575.1 of Ambystoma mexicanum. Taxonomy (NCBI): domain Eukaryota; kingdom Metazoa; phylum Chordata; class Amphibia; order Caudata; family Ambystomatidae; genus Ambystoma; species Ambystoma mexicanum. The sequence goes on along the minus strand of NC_090939.1, from coordinate 27,203,652 downwards.
TGGGGGCAAGAATGATTAGTGATAGCATGGGTGTCTAAAAGGGAGTCTGGCGTGCATTGGGGGAAGTATGTTTTGTGACCGCATGGCTGCCTAAAAGCGAAGGCTGATGTGCATTGTGGGAAGAATGTTTTGTGACCGCATGGGTGCCTAAAAGGGAAGGCTGGCGTGCATTGGGGGAAGAATGTTTTGTGACCGCATGGGTGCCTAAAAGGGACGGCTGGCGTGCATTGGGGGAAGAATGTTTTGTGACCGCATGGGTGCCTAAAAGGGAAGGCTGGCGTGCATTGGGGGAAGAATGTTTTGTGACCGCATGGGTGCCTAAAAGGGAAGGCTGGCGTGCATTGGGGGGAGAATGTTTTGTGACCGCATGGGTGCCTAAAAGGGAAGGCTGGCGTGCATTGGGGGAAGAATGTTTTGTGACCGCATGGGTGCCTAAAAGGGAAGGCTGGCGTGCATTGGGGGAAGAATGTTTTGTGACCGCATGGGTGTCTAAAAGGGAGGCTGGCGTGCATTGGGGAAGAATGTTTTGTGACCGCATGGGTGCCTAAAAGGGAGGCTGGCGTGCATTGGGGGCAAGAATGATTAGTTATAGCATGGGTGACTAAAAGGGAGGCTGGCGTGCATTGGGGGAAGAATGTTTTGTAGTAGCATGGGTGCCTAAAAGGGAAGGCTGGCGTGCATTGGGGGAAGAATGTTTTGTGACAACATGGGTGCCTAAAAGGGAGGCTGGCGTGCATTGGGGAAAAATGTTTTGTGACCGCATGGGTGTCTAAAAGGGAATGCTGGCGTGCATTGGTGGAAGAATGTTATGTGACTGCATGGGTGTCTAAAAGGGAGGCTGGCGTGCATTGGGGGAAGAATGTTTTGTGACCGCATGGGTGTCTAAAAGGGAAGGCTGGCGTGCATTGGGGGAAGAATGTTTTGTGACCGCATGGGTGTCTAAAAGGGAGGCTGGCGTGCATTGGGGGAAGAATGTTTTGTGACAGCATGGGTGCCTAAAAGGGAGGCTGGCATGCATTGGGGGCAAGAATGATTAGTGATAGCATGGGTGTCTAAAAGGGAGCCTGGCGTGCATTGGGGGAAGTATGTTTTGTGACCGCATGGGTGCCTAAAAGGGAAGGCTGGCGTGCATTGTGGAAAGAATGTTTTGTGACCGCATGGGTGCCTAAAAGGGAAGGCTGGCGTGCATTGGGGGAAGAATGTTTTGTGACCGCATGGGTGCCTAAAAGGGATGGCTGGCGTGCATTGGGGAAGAATGTTACGTGACCGCATGGGTGCCTAAAAGGGAAGGCTGGTGTGCATTGGGGGAAGAATGTTTTGTGACCGCATGGGTGCCTAAAGGGAAGGCTGGCGTGCATTGGGGGAAGAATGTTTTGTGACCGCATGGGTGCCTAAAAGGGAAGATTGGCGTGCATTGGGGGAAGAATGTTTTGTGACTGCATGGGTGTCTAAAAGGGAGGCTGGCGTGCATTCGGGGAAGAATGTTTTGTGACCGCATGGGTGCCTAAAAGGGAGGCTGGCGTGCATTGGGGGCAAGAATGATTAGTTATAGCATGGGTGCCTAAAAGGGAGGCTGGCGTGCATTGGGTTGAAGAATGTTTTGAAGTGGGAGAATGGAAGAAACGGCTCCCAACAATCATCTCCCACCATTGGCCTAGAGGATCACGGCCCAGACACCCACCACGAGAGGAGTTTGCCCATATCCCAGACGACCAAGTGCCCTGGTACAAGAACATACGGATGTGCCCACCCGCGTGCCCGCTAGCCTGCCGTACCCTTGCCAACGCCTGCGGCATGGAGGGACTCGACTGATCCACCCAGCACTACCTCAACACATCGTTAGAGATGCCATGACGACTAAGCCAGCAGACAGAATACCTGTACAACATACACACTGGACATTCCCACACCAATCCGCACGAAGAACATACTCAGTGCTATGACGTAGGTGACGGACACACCCTCAGACGCGCATCTTTATTATTTTTCACTCAGGCTTCTACAATGCAGAAACGCAAGACGCACAATGAACTCTTCTAAAAGCTTGCTTACGCTTCTCCTAAACCCATGTGCAACAACGAAAAGTCTAATGAAGGCACGACAATGAGGACAAAGCAATATGGCACCATAACCTAAAGCGCCTGCGCACCAAACGGCTCCACCTATACACCAGGCCCCAGTAGGCCTCAAGCAAGAGTTTCCATGAACATTGAATGAGTAAGAGTACAGTTGCTGATCCCGCAGAATGAGCCCGGCTAAAGCAGACAGTCAAGGGCACGATGTTGCTAACTCACATGCCACAAGCCGACACCAAGGTCACCCCTGCAATTAAGCGAAGCGCACAGTGGAAAATGCAATATAATTGTGCAGAATTATGCCTCAAACACGGTCCCACCTCACGTGACCAAGCCGAAACTGACAGAGTGCCAGGTCCGGGAGGAGAGAGAGATGCCTGGATACCCTGCTTTAAAGGCCCAGGCAGATACAAGCGAGCGTCTCAAGGGACATCTGCAGCGGAGTAACCGGCCTTCCAGCATATGAATAAATCTTACATTGTCTACACATATCACTAGTGAAACATTGTTGCAATTGACAGGTGCACCGCGAGCTGGGAACAGCGATGGTCCCAGACTGGGGGGCTCGTGTGTGGACCAATCAGAACATGGGGCTCTTATCACTGATGCCACTAGCATTGACCAATCCTCAAGGGCCTCCATGTAACAATTTTCATGTATCAATTTATAGGGACAACCCAAGTACACCACCTGACTAACCCTCAACCACTAACAAAGCTCTCTATACGTGTGCTATACTAAACCTACCACTCGAGGAGCCAATCCAGAGTGGCAATAGGTTTTTGCCAACTTTCCCAGGTGACGCAAGTAGCGCGTCATACTAAGGTAAAAAGGGCCTGCGAGCCCATGGTGAAGTGAGAGTGTCAGGACGGACGCGTACGTTCCTTGACCCATCCCTGCCGTTTGTTCAATAAACAGCAGAACCACCTTGCTTCTTGTGTGTGCCTCATACTCATTTTTGGGATAAACGGGAGGAGTTGGGGCCTCCCTGCCCGGAGGTCCGCGGACGGCCCTGCCGGCCCCGGGAGAATTTCCCCCCCGACAAGTTGGAGGCACTGCTGAGATCTGTTTGAGGTCTGCTTTTATTTTTATTTTTCCGAGTGCCCCTGTTGCTGGGAGGCCCGGCGGCGCGGCCCCCTCTGCCGCTGCCCCCTTTTGAGGACTACAGGACCATCACGAAACTGCGAGAAGACCGGACAGCGCAATCCGGATATTGGCCTTCGGGAGCCGGTTGAGAAGTATCCCGCACGCGGTTGGCGAGTGTCCAGACGTGGTCCAGACGAGGGGAGGTGCGAGCCGCTTGGAGGGGTGCACGCGGTCGAGCAGCCCCGCATCAAGAGCACTTGGTGAGTATGCCACGCACAACAAACAATGTGAAATTGTGAGGGAGGGGGAGGAATTGAATGAGGGAGGAGGGAGGTGTTACACAGGCGCGCGGCGAAGGTTTGACAAATTAGTGTTGGCAATGAATGAATGGTAGCCGGACAAGTGCGAGAGCAGTCTGCTACGTTACGGGAGAGGAGGGGGCGGAGCACGAAAACATCACGTGCGGCCGCTCGGAGACACTGATTGGCATAGGTCGTGACCACGTGTAAGGGTGTGTGTGCGTGCGCGGTTTCCTACGATTTAGTGATTATTGATCAATGAGTAGATGAGGATCCCTATTGATCGAGCAAGAAACTCGATAGGTAGATGATGTTTCCCTGTAGGAGGTAGCTAGCTGGTTGCCCAAAACGGAAGATAATTGGCTGGTTAAGCCCTCCTGTTGAGGGGCATATCACACGCGAGGCGACGCAGCGTGCGCAGTCCGATTATATTGTTGATTACCTTGTTCCAGGCGTGACAGGAAGACAGCTGTGGGGCTAACAGGGGTGGATTGCAAATATATTTTGAACTTTTGAAGAATTTACCAGTAGTTTGAAAAAGATCGGTGACGTCACCAGTAGGGCTTTCTCATAGGATATCTCAAATGTAAGGCACATTTATAGTTTTGAAGGTGAAAGAGAGCGGAAGCGGAGATAAACGGTACTGAATTGGTCAAGGGGGCAAGGCGGAAAAGGGGACGTGGCTGTGCACGGAGAACGCCGGTCACGGCAAGCATATAAGAGGGAGGAGGAGCAAGTGGGACGGCGGTATAGGAACGTAAATAAGGGGCACGCAGCCACAGGGGGCTACGTGCACCTCGGCCGCAGGGGGCCGTAAAGGTGGAAAAGAGAGAAAAGAATATACAAATGTGAATGATATACATTATTGTTGGATTATCACAAGTGGCTATACATTATAAAGTGTAAGAAAGGTAACGACTATCAACTAGGGGAGAGACAACGAGTGTAGGAGCTACCATGTCATACGGGACAGGATCGGGAGGGTGGGGGAACACTCTCACCACCCCGCTACAACACATATGCAAAACATTATCGCCCCATAGAGAGAAACTTATCAAGTATAGCATTGAATGGACACAGGGGACGGACAACAAAATGACGACACCATGGCCACCTAACGGTAGTTTCGACCCATATATCCAACATTCGCTATTGACCCACCTGCATAACACATACAAGGGGAAGAAGTTGACTAACCATGTGGAGGTGTTTAACTTATGGAGAATGTTCCAAGGATCCCGACCAGGACCAAACGGAATGTTTGTTATGGGTGGAACAATGGAGGAAGAGAAGATTAAGGAAGAAGGGGAGAATGGAGAAAAGGAGAGTGGAAGCACACAGAACACGGGGAATGGAGGAGAGGGAGAAGAGAAGAGTAGCAATATAAGTGGAAAGGAAATAAAAAAGGAACAGTCAGAAGATATACCCATAGCGAAGGTGGTGAAAACGGAAGGAGGGGGGTTATATCCTCTAACAGAACTACGAGAAATGGTTGAATTAAGGGCGGCTGAAGGGTACTCGAACCCGACATACAGCCCACCACCGTATACGGCTACAGGTAACTACACAGGAAGGGGACAGAGCAGCACGACGGGGTCAGCCTGCACGAAAAAACAAACAAAAGGAGGAGGGACTGGCGAGGAACAGATACCTGGAATAGGGCAGGACGAGTGGGTAGCTGCGCAGGTATTATTAAAATTACGAGGTTCATTAACAGGAGAGGAGGAGGAGGTAGTGAGGAAAGTGGAGGAGGATGACACCAGGAGGAGCAACGGGACAGGGGTAGAGGGGAAAATAAAGGGGGAAGAGCTGTTAAGGCAGAAGGAAGAGATGTTGGAAGAATGACTTGCAGAACTAAGAGATGAGCAGAATACACTGATCAAGCAGCTCGAAAGAGAGGAAAGAGAAAGAGCGCGAAAAAAGAAGGAAAGCAAGGATGAGCTGGGCAAAATAAGGGAACGGAATGAGGAGAAAAGGAGAGAAGCAGAAAGGGTGAAGGCAGCAGCAGAAAGAGGGTCAAGAGCAGCACTGCGCGACAAAAAGAGGGAAGAAGAATAGGAAGAAGAGAAATTGGAAATATGTAGAAGGAAGTTACTATCAGAAACGACAAGGAAATACGAAGAACGAAGGATGATAGAGGGCATATTAGAGAAGGAAAGGGCCAGATGGGAAAAACAGAAAGAGGAAGAAAGAATAATGGAAAAGATGGATATAAAATCGTTGGAGGAATATATAAAGGAAAAAGCAGAAATTGGCAGAGGTATAGTTATAAGAAATGAAGGAGAGAGAGAAGAAAAGTGGGGGGGAGGTGAATTAAGTAAGTACCTATACAGAGACACAGAAGTGGCAAAGACATCACAACAAAGGGGAGCAGCTGGCAAAGTAAGAAATGAAGAATTAGATCTAATAGACTTACAAACAGTAACAATAAAAGGGAAAAAGACGGAGTGGGGGTCGCCATTAATGGAAGGATTTTGTAGTGAGGAAGAAGAAGGGGTTGAGAGGGAAGGGGGAGGTAGTGGAAGGGAGAGTTTAGATAAACTATACATCACTAGGACAAACAGAGAATCACCATGGATATGTAGGAGGAAGGAAGAGGAGGAGGGAAGTGAGGACAATGAGCAAGGGTCAGTAGTTAAAGAGACACGTGCAGTTACACCGTCACCCTCCCGCCCAACATGCTCCACTACCCTGCGCTCATTACGTGCGACAGCACGATCTAACTTAGCGCCCTTCCCACGTGACCTGACCCCCTATGCAGGGAAGCTTAGGGACCTCCCTGGACGTAGGCTGAGAGAACAACTACACACGCCCATATTAGATAAAGGAAAAAATATAAGAAAAGGACGAGAGGGAGGTGAACAAGATACATGTGATATGGGGCAAATTGACGATGTAAAAGAGAGAGAAGAGGAGGAGGGGTGCACGGATGCGATTTTGTGGGACCCCAAGGACAAACAAGGACACAACTTGATGCCTCTTCTGGAGAGGGGAGGGGTTAGACCACAATACGTCCCCTGGAAACATGCTGACAAGGAAAATATAAAGTGCAGACTCCCATCACTAAGTGGAGGTGCGGGTAAATGGATATATGAAATGGAAAAGCACACTGCAGGACAGAAGTTGGCAGTGGGGGATGTAAAGGGCCTTCTAATATCAATATTGGGGGATGCAGCGGATGATATATGGAAGAGAGCAGGCTTCCCCGGGGTAACAATAACAAACACGTCACACGATCGGGCACCATTCGCAAACTGCAGACATGCATTATGGCAGGCACTAAGGGTCCAGTACCCAGACACATCAGGCATATGGGCAATTACCTCGCGCAAGATGAGGGACAATGAAGATCCTGTTGATTATATCCAGGAAATTCAAGAGAAGTGGCGCATGGAAACTAGAGAACCGTGGGACAAGACACCAGCAATATTTTACCACATACTAGTACAAGGGCTCCCAGACGTAGTACAGAAACAACTGAAGAAAGTAGTGGGGATGGAAGCAAAAGCTTGGCCAGAAATACAACTGACGATAGTGCATCATTGTAGAACATGGCAAGAGAAGGTAAGACAAAAGGAAGAGGATAGAAAAGCAGAAGAGGCTAAATTAGTGTAGAAAAAACTGAATAAATATACAATGGAAGGTGCATTAATAACCACACCCGCAACAATGATTCAAAGCCCCACACAAGTAGTGGCTGCACAGGATCCCTCTCAAATTCAATCACCACAGGCTGTAACACAACACCAGCCACCACTCCCACCATACACAACAAACATGGGAGGGGGATACACAACACCAGGAGCTGGGTATTATAATTACAACAGGGGACGGGGAGGGATGATGGGAGGTAGGGGATATGGATACAACGCACAACAGCAGGTGGGGGGACTTAGAAACTACTACCCCATCGGACAACCAGTATATCAGGACAACACAGGAAATTTCCATGGCAGAGCAGGGAACCACCAGTGTGCTGGATCTGTGGATTGGTGGGGCACATGTCACGCACATGTAGAGTAAGACCAGGCACACAATCCTGGAATGAACAGGGGCAACAAGGGCTCACACAGGAACAGCAGAGCACCCAACAACAGCAGACATTGCAAATGGGAAATGGACAACAACACCTGGTAACTCAACCACAGCCACAGGCATATTCACCACCGCAACAACAGGTGGCGTTACCACAACAGCCCCAAACACAGCAAGTACAACCCCCTGCACAAATCCAAGATAACATCGTATCTTCTACCAATACACAGCCACAGCAAACACAACTGGGTAGGGTGACGGTATTGGGACACAACCCTTACACGGGAAGTGGCCAATCATTATACCCCCAATAGGACAGCCCACAGACGGCCTTGGTGTGTCCCATCCTGTCAGTAACACCTAATAGTGCGGAGGAGCCGCGCATAGAGGTGACAATAGGTGACAAAAATTATCATTCCTTGTTGACACTGGGGCAACCCGGTCATGCATAAGGGAAGGTAAATTTAAGATGTCAGGTGAAGCCATGAACACACAAGGATTCTCTGGGGCTAGGGGATTGGTTCCTTTTACTGATAACATTCCCTTATCCATAGGGGATTATGACATGTCAGTTCCACTATTGTACTCTAGGGCCTCACCAGTGAACATACTGGGGAGAGACATCATGAGCAGACTGAATATGACGATCTCCTTTACGGAGGACGGCATAATATGCTCAACCCCAGGAATTAACATGCTCACTGCACGACAAATAATGCAAGCATACTGTGGACAGACAGTGGTTAGGGCTGAGCCAATGGATGGTGAACTATTCCAATACGGGACAGACATGGCAATTGCATGGATGCCAGGAATAGAAGGAAAAGTTTGGAGGAGGCCAGCAGCCTACTTGTTTAGACCTGAGACGCCAACAAATGAACAAGAAGGAAAAGTGATTTCGGTGAGCATAGAGAGCATACTGGCAACTGCTGATTACATAGCAGTACATGCCCAAGACAGAGAAGGAAGAGCATGGAGGGCGGTGATAGCTCTAGCAGAAGGATGTATACTCACCCAGGTGTCAGATGAGGAGCTGTTTTCAGAAGGAAAGGAAGAGGGTGAAATGGTGTTCATGATGAGTGTGGAAATTTGGCTAAGAGTAACTTATAAACAAGTGGCGCAGAAAATGGCAATGGCACTTGAGGCACCCACGTCCACCCCAGTTCCATTTTTTGAGGAGGATATGGCAAATGTACCTACATCATTATGGACTACCAGTTCCTATGACGTGGGGTGCATAAAAAGCATTGGGGGAGTGAGGATAAAATTGAAAAAGGGTGTAATACTACCCAGAGTGAAACAATACCCACTATCAAAAGAGGCAGATGAGGGAATATATGAAACAATTACAGCCCTCATAAACAATGGCATATTGGTCCCATCGGAATCACCATGTAACACTGCCGTATACCCAGTGCGCAAGGCTAAAGGGGGATCTTGGCGCTTCATACAGGATCTCAGGCCCTCAAACAACATAGTGGAAGCAGAATACCCAATAGCAGCGAACCCGGCCACAATCTTGTGTGGCATTCCAGCAGAAGCATCACGATTCACGGTGATAGATCTCAAAAATGCCTTTTTCTCAATACCTCTACACCCAGATTCACAAGACCTGACAAGCTTCACTTACGGAAACACAAAGTGGAAACACACCAGACTGCCACAAGGTTACTGCGAGTCACCCTCAATATTCAACAGAGTAATACAGATGGACTTGGGTAACATTGAAGTGGACAGTACAGTATTACAATATGTTGATGACATAATTATTTGCAGCACCAATGAGAAAAGATGCAGAGAAGACTCAGTCAAAATGCTGACGATACTGGCAGAGAAAGGTTACAAGGTAGACAAGGAAAAATTACAGTACTGTCAGGAACAGGTACTTTATATTGGTCAGCTCATATCCCAACACGGAAGAAAGATTGCACCACAAAGGGCACAGGCCATTTCGAAAACACCCCTACCACAAACAGTAAGGGAACTACAACAGTTCCTAGGACTATGCAACTACTGCAGGGCATTGGTATTTGACTACAGCTCGTACATAGGGCCCCTACTTGAAGGATTAAAAGAAGCTAACAGAGGGGGGAAAAAGTTCGGGTGGACAATGGAAATGAGAGAGGCTTTTGATGAACTGAAGGATGCAATATCCACTGCCCCGGTACTAGCCTCCCCAGATTATGAACGGCAATTTTTCATATTTTCACATTGCGACTCAGCCGTGATGAAAGCAGTGCTAGCCTAAAAAACAAGTATGGGCTACAAACCAGTAGCATTCTACAGCGGCCACCTAGATCCTGTCATGTTAGGACATTTTCCCTGCGAACAAGGCCTCGCCGCAGCTGCTTTTGCGGTAGAAAAAGCATCAGCAATAACGATGGGGTGCCCAACCACACTGTTTGTGGAACATGCATTATTTGCAATATTGAACAAGCCTAAGTCTACACTAACGACGCAGAGGGCGTCAGGCTACGAGATTATCTTATCTAAACCAGAACTATCCATTGTTAGATGCAACACGGTTAACCCTGCAAGGTTTATAGCAGAAGAAACTGAGGAGGGGGACTATGTACACGACTGTACACAGACTACTGAAATGTACTCATGTACTAGGAAAGTTGAAGAGAACGCACTAGAGGGAGGTGAGCTCTTGTTCATTGATGGGTCATCAACAATTGACCAAAGTGACGGGATACGAAGAACGGGGGCAGCAGTGGTGAAAATGACAGAAGTACCTGTGTGTGTGGCGATGAAATGTGTACAATTACCGCAACATTACTCTGCTCAAGCGGCCAAATTGGTTGCACTGATCTTGGCATTGAAGGAAAGCTTTAACAAACGAGTGACCATATATTCTGACAGTGCATATGTCACATCCACTGTCCACTCAGGGCTGTCTAAATGGAGAAGAAGAGGGTTCAGGAGAGCTGACGGCACTCCAGTGCAACATGCTCTCTTGCTGGCTGAACTAATTGAAGTAATAAATGACCCCCAAGAGTTAGCCTTGGTCAAATGCACGGCACATACCAATGGAGAAGATCATGTCTCAAAAGGAAATGCGGCAGCTGACGCACATGCAAAGTATGCTGCATATTTTGGTGAGATTTGGAACCCCCCGGAGTCAGAGAGAGGGAGAGGGAGGGGGATAGCCAAAGAGATGTTAATAAGAGAAGGGTACACCCATCTCCCAGCCACCCAGATAATGGAACTACAAGCAGCGGCACCAATGGCAGAAAAAGAGACATGGGTAAAAAGAGGATGTACAATGTCACCAACTGACGCATTATGGTGCCAGGGTAACACTGGGAAGATGGTAATGCCATTGGCACTATTGAACACCGCCCTGAGCCAATTACACCACCCAGCTCAAACAGGCAAGGAAGTAATTGCAGCACGAATTAGGGAAGATTGGTTCTGCCCCGAGTTAAACTCCCATGTGACAAACTTCATCAGCAATTGTCTCACATGCCAACAGTTCACGGCTGGTCACACTCTGAAGGTGATAAAAGGTACTATACCCCGGCCAGAGGGACCCTTCCTACACATACATATTGACTATGTTGATATGATCAACGTATGTCAAGGAAATAGGTATATGATTGTAGTAGTATGCCCATTCTCCAGGTGGATTGAAGCAGGACCCTGCTCACACCCAGATGCATTTAGAGCAGCTACGTTTCTGGTGAGGGAAGTTTTTCCCAGATGGGGAGTGTGCGAGGTACTGCGGTCAGACAATGGCCCGCATTTCGCCAACGAAATGTTCCAGCACATCACATCCCTCCTGAACATCAAGCATAAATTTGCATGCGCATACCACCCACAAGCCAACGGTATATGTGAACGCCTGAATGGCCTACTAAAGGAGGCAATTGCAAAGATACAGCAAACCACAAAGAACAGTTGGCTATATTGCCTTCCACTAGCCCTATTTGAGTTAAGGAACAGACCAGGCTCCGACCACCACCTCACCCCTCACGAGGTGGTAACTGGACGCCAAATGCGCCTTCCTCTGACGCCAACATCAAGAGCATTCACTGACCACGAAAGCACAGCAACTGTTCTTGGAGATGAAATGTACCAATATGTGTCTTCCTTGATTACTAGTGTTGTGTTTGTATCTCAACAGCTCGAGCGCACGCGGGGCGGGTCTAAGAGCGACCAACAAGAAGACGAGGACAAAGAACGAGAAACAGGAAAACTGTGCAAAATTGCTAAAGGTGACCACGTGCTACTGCGCAACTTCAATAGAAAGTGGAACAGCCCACGTTTCACTGGCCCCCATCTGGTAGAGGAAGTATCAACAAGAGCAGTAAAGCTACAGGACAAACGCGCCTGGACTCATCTACACGACGTAAAGACCTGCAAACTCCAGACCCGCCCCAGCGCCACCGACAGGGCCGTTGGAAAAACAGCAACAGCGTCTCCCATAGAAGAAGTGACTTTTTCTACAGCTAACGACCCCCACAACCCCCCTGATCCCCCAGAGACAATTACCAACATAGAGAAGGACAATACCCACACAGCCCACCCCATGGTCACACGATCAAAGAGTAAAGTAACCCCCGCCAGTTGAGCACTAAACCCCCTGCCTGTATAACCCAACTGAAGGACATTTGAAGGACATTGTCTTGCACATATACACATGTAAACTCTTGAATGTTCTCTTCTCTTTCTCTCGCACATGCAGGTATCGTGTATTATTGTACTGCCTAGAATATAAGTAACTAACAAAACTCACTGCCCAGGAGTAGATGCTACCCTCAGACGACAACTACCCTGAAGAATTATCACACCAATTTGTCTATCACATAAAAAGGCCAAAGTACCTAAAAAGAAGGAGGGTACGTGTCTACTACACAGCATTCCTCTTGGCCATAGAACAATCAATGCCCCACCTCCACCCTTACTTGCCTGTCCTAAGAGATAGATCACTTAGATTGGCGTGGGGACAGCTCTTCGCCTGGGCATTGAATGACTATCTGATAGGGAGGGCTTGAAAACAACAACTAACACTAGTAACAAGCATATTGAGAATTTTCAGGCGGGCAACTTTAACATCGCAAGAATTAGCTGCCAGACTGCAGCAAGGTAAGAGCAAAATGCCGGTGAGACTAGCATCTGTAATAAAAATGATAGGGATATTACTAATCACCGGGTTCTTGGCTGCCTCTGTATGGCAGAACAGCTGTGCTATCAATATTTTGGCTGTTCCCAAATCTAACATGCCCCCACCCCCGGCTGCAACAGGTGTTACGTCAGGTGGTACCAGAAAGATCACACACAAAGGAGATAGAGTAAAACGCAGCACATACTCAGACCGTAAAGGTATTGACAACTACATACAAGATTCAGCACACGTCTCGAACAACATGTGGTACCAGCACATGACCCAAATTGGTAAACAGACAACAGAAGACAGTTGCTACGTTTGCTCATTGATCACATACGCCATGAGCGCTACCCGAACATTCGTTGCCACAGAAATTGATGAGAAGACGGCACGATGTATAATATACATGGCACTGTTCCAAACGAAAGGGAGGTTCCAAGGGACCACGGTGCAACTGGTATGGAAAACACGAGACACATACCCGTACGAAAACAACTTCCTCAAGATTTATTTGAGTTACCACAAGGCCAGTTTGTACACTGAAGCGTTCAGATATATAACTAGCGGCCCTGAAAAAGGAGAAACAAAGAAAGTAACACTGCAGTACCTGCCATGTGATTGGTATGCCACTGAAGTCCCTGGTAAACAAGGATGTTGGGAAAGGCCACTGATAATAATAACAGGGAAGGTGTACCTGGGTGACAAATGGGACACAGGTGTGGCTGGCAGCAATATGATAACGAGAGAAGATACCAAGAGCATTGCTGAACACAACGAAAGATGTTGGATGACGTGGGTCAAATATGTACCCATGCTAACGTGGTTAGAGGAGGATGAACCCAATAACAATACTACCACTGACTGCGCCTAAGGTATGCTACAAGCATAAAGGAGAAGTGGATGTGGGATACAACACCAACTGTGCAAGTTTGATGGAGTTACCTGAGGGGGGAGCAGGAACAGCAGTGATAATGGGCCATTACTGGGCCTGTGGAGACAAGGCATACCACACACTGCCCCCTCTGTGGAATGGTATATGCTCAATGGTACACGTCAATGTACCATCACTAGTGGTGCCCCAAAAACATGTGAATGTGGCAAGCTTTCCCAAGATGGATGAAGGAAACAAGAGAAAGAAAAGATCTGCACACACTCAAAAGGGGCCAGAAAATAAAGATAGCAGCAACAACACTGTCCTGAACAGGAAAAGGAGACAAGGAGAACCCCTGACAGGAAATTATCTATGGGGACGATCGGAAACAGCACTCTCCTCAATCCCTCCAGAACACAGACTATTCAGCAGGGCAGCAATGTTCCTCTCCTCAATCATACATCCGGGACTACAGGCGCACGCAAACACAAAATGTCTCCAGATAACCAGGTGGGAACTAATGATGACAATTAATTCTACAGTACATGGATTTAATGCAATAAAGGAAGAACTGCGAGCAGTAAGGATGGTAGCACTACAGAATAGATATGTACTGGACCTCCTCACAGCAATGGAAGGAGGAGTTTGCGCAAAGATAGGACAATCATGCTGCACATTCATTCCTGCTAACGACGCTGACAATGGCACACTGACAGAAGCAGTATTACAACTGGCCCAGATGCATTCCAAGATGGTGGATGAAAGTAAAGGTGTAAATAAGGATGAAAGCTGGTTTTCAATATTATGGTCGTGGATGCCATCCTGGCTGTCAGATGGACTGAAGATTATAGTTGGGTGCATTATCTTGGCTGGAGCCGCACTAATACTGACAAGATTTTGGAAGGCCCGAAAAGCATGGACCACTGACGAAATGATCGAAATGGTTGGTATGCACCCCTTGATGCCAGCAGATGACGGTCCTCACACAGGTATAATAATAAAGGAAAGAGAGAAGTTGCGCAACCAGATCATCGCTAACCATCTAGACCCACCATCTGTGAAGCTCGAGAACCCAAGAAACCCAAGAAGCTACGTAGGAAAGTGGGTATACTGCACACCTGGAGGAGCTTGCCTATATATGTATTGGTCATTTGAAGATCATGTTAACCACTATGGACATTTGGGAGGAATAACCAAAATATGGAGAGTAAGAGGAGATAAGGAAAAAGATGTGTTTGTGGTTGACAAGTCGACCAGAGGGGGGACTGAAGTGGGAGAATGGAAGAAACGGCTCCCAACAATCATCTCCCACCCTTGGCCTAGAGGATCACGGCCCAGACACCCACCACGAGAGGAGTTTGCCCATATCCCAGACGACCAAGTGCCCTGGTACAAGAACATACGGATGTGCCCACCCGCGTGCCCGCCAGCCTGCCGTACCCTTGCCAATGCCAGCGGCATGGAGGGACTCGACTGATCCACCTAGCACTACCTCAACACATCGTTAGAGATGCCATGACGACTAAGCCAGCGGACAGAATACCTGTACAACATACACACTGGACATTCCCACACCAATCCGCACGAAGAACATACTCAGTGCTATGACGTAGGTGACGGACACACCCACAGACGCGCATCTTTATTATTTTTCACTCAGGCTTCTACAATGCAGAAACGCAAGACGCACAATGAACTCTTCTAAAAGCTTGCTTACGCTTCTCCTAAACCCATGTGCAACAACGAAAAGTCTAATGAAGGCACGACAATGAGGACAAATCAATATGGCACCATAACCTAAAGCGCCTGCGCACCAAACGGCTCAACCTATATACCAGGCCCCAGTAGGCCTCAAGCAAGAGTTTCCATGAACATTGAATGAGTAAGAGTACAGTTGCTGATCCCGCAGAATGAGCCCGGCTAAAGCAAACAGTCAAGGGCACGATGTTGCTAACTCACATGCCACAAGCCGACACCAAGGTCGCCCCTGCAATTAAGCGAAACGCACAGTGGAAAATGCAATATTAATTGTGCAGAATTATGCCTCAAACACGGTCCCACCGCACGTGACCAAGCCGAACCTGACAGAGTGCCAGGTCCGGGAGGAGAGAGAGACGCCTGGATACCCCGCTTCAAAGGCCCAGGCAGATACAAGCGAGCGTCTCAAGGGACATCTGCAGCGGTGGGAGTAACCGGCCTTCCAGCATATGAATAAATCTTACATTGTCTACACATATCACTAGTGAAACATTGTTGCAATTGACAGGTGCACAGCGAGCTGGGAACAGCGATGGTCCCAGACTGGGGGGCTCGTGTGTGGACCAATCAGAACATTGGGCTCTTATCAATGACGCCACTAGCATTGACCAATCCACAAGGGCCTCCATGTAACAATTTTCATGTATCAATTTGTAGGGACAACCCAAGTACACCACCTGACTAACCCTCAACCACTAACAAAGCTCTCTATACGTGTGCTATACTAAACCTACCACTCGAGGAGCCAATCCAGAGTGGCGATAGGTTTTTGCCAACTTTCCCAGGTGACGCAAGTAGCGTGTCATACTAAGGTAAAAAGGGCCTGCGAGCCCATGGTGAAGTGAGAGTGTCAGGACAGACGCGTACGTTCCTTGACCCATCCCTGCCGTTTGTTCAATAAACAGCAGAACCACCTTGCTTCTTGTGTGTGCCTCATACTCATTTTTGGGATACACGGGAGGAGTTGGGGCCTCCCTGCCCGGAGGTCCGCGGACGGCCCTGCCGGCCCCGGGAGAATTTCCCCCGACAGTTTTGTAGTAGCATGGGTGTGTAAAAGGGAGGCTTGCGTGCATTGGGTTAAGAATGATTAGTGACAGCATGGGTGCCTAAAAGGGAGGCTGGCGTGCATTGGGGGAAGAATGATTAGTGACAGCATGGGTGTCTAAAAGGGAAGCTGGCGTACATTTGGGGCAAGAATGATTAGTGATAGCATGGGTGCCTAAAAGGGAGGCTGGCGTGCATTGGGAGAAGAATGTTTTGGGACAGCATGGGTGCCTAAAAGGGAGGCTGGCGTGCATTGGGGGAAGAATGTTTTGTGACCGCATGGGTGTCTAAAAGGGAAGGCTGGCGTGCATTGGGGGAAGAATGTTTTGTGACCGCATGGGTGCCTAAAAGGGAGGCTGGCGTGCATTGGGGGAAGAATGTATTGTGACAGCATGGGTGACTAAATGGGAGGCTGGCGTGCCTTGGGGGTAGAATTTTTTGTGACCGCAAGGGTGTCTAAAAGGGAGGCTGGTGTGCATTGGGACAAGAATGATTAGTGACAGCATGGGTGTCTAAAAGGGAGGCTGGCATGCATTGGGGGAAGAATGTTTTGTGACGGCATGGGTGCCTAAAAGGGAGGCTGGTGTGCATTGGGGGAAGAATGTTTTATAATAGCATGGGTGCCTAAACGGGAGGCTGGCGTGCATTGGGGGAAGAATGATTAGTAATAGCATGGGTGTCTAAAAGGGAGGATGGCGTGCATTGGGGGCAAGAAAGATTTTTTTAATAGCATGGGTGCCTAAAAGGGAGGCTGGCGTGCATTGGGGGCAAGAATGATTAGTGATAGCATGGGTGCCTAAAAGGGAGGCTGGCGTGCATTGGGGGAAGAATGTTTTGTGACAGCATGGGTGCCTAAAAGGGAGGCTGGCGTGCATTGTGGGAAGAATGTTTTGTGACAGCATGGGTGCCTAAAAGGGAAGGCTGGCGTGCATTGGGGGAAGAATGTTTTGTGATTGCATGGGTTCCTAAAAGGGAGGCTGGCGTGCATTGTAGGAAGAATGTTTTGTGACAGCATGGGTGCCTAAAAGGGAAGGCTGGCCTGCATTGGGGGAAGAATGTTTTGTGACAACATGGGTGCCTAAAAGGGAGGATGGTGTGCATTGGGGAAAAATGTTTTGTGACCACATGAGTGTCTAAAAGGGAATGCTGGCGTACATTGGTGGAAGAATGTTTTGTGACCGCATGGGTGTCTAAAAGGGAGGCTGGCGTGCATTGGGGGAAGAATGTTTTGTGACCGCATGGGTGCCTAAAAGGGAGGCTGGCGTGCATTGGGGGAAGAATGTTTTGTGACTGCATGGGTGTCTAAAAGAGAAGGCTG
Source organism: Ambystoma mexicanum (assembly GCF_040938575.1). Classification (NCBI taxonomy): domain Eukaryota; kingdom Metazoa; phylum Chordata; class Amphibia; order Caudata; family Ambystomatidae; genus Ambystoma; species Ambystoma mexicanum. The sequence goes on along the minus strand of NC_090939.1, from coordinate 27,186,053 downwards.
GCGTGCATTGGGGGAAGAATGTTTTGTGATTGCATGGGTGCCTAAAAGGGAGGCTGGCGTGCATTGTAGGAAGAATGTTTTGTGACAGCATGGGTGCCTAAAAGGGAAGGCTGGCCTGCATTGGGGGAAGAATGTTTTGTGACAACATGGGTGCCTAAAAGGGAGGATGGTGTGCATTGGGGAAAAATGTTTTGTGACCACATGAGTGTCTAAAAGGGAATGCTGGCGTACATTGGTGGAAGAATGTTTTGTGACCGCATGGGTGTCTAAAAGGGAGGCTGGCGTGCATTGGGGGAAGAATGTTTTGTGACCGCATGGGTGTCTAAAAGGGAAGGCTGGCGTGCATTGGGGGAAGAATGTTTTGTGACAGCATGGGTGCCTAAAAGGGAGGCTGGCGTGCATTGGGGGCAAGAATGATTAGTGATAGCATGGGTGTCTAAAAGGGAGTTTGGCGTGCATTGGGGAAAGAATGTTTTGTGGCCGCATGGGTGCCTAAAAGGGAAGGCTGGCGTGCATTGGGGGAAGAATGTTTTGTGACCGCATGGGTGCCTAAAAGGGAAGGCTGGCGTGCATTGGGGGAAGAATGTTTTGTGACTGCATGGGTGCCTAAAAGGGAAGGCTGGCGTGCATTGAGGGAAGAATGTTTTGTGACCGCATGGGTGCCTAAAAGGGAAGGCTGGCGTGCATTGGGGGAAGAATGTTTTGTGACAGCATGGGTGTCTAAAAGGGAGGCTGGCGTGCATTGGGGGAAGAATGTTTTGTGACAGCATGGGTGTCTAAAAGGGAGGCTGGCGTGGATTGGGGGAAGAATGTTTTGTGACAGCATGGGTGCCTTAAAGGGAGGCTTGCGTGCATTGGGGGAAGAATGTTTTGTGACCGCATGGGTGTCTAAAAGGGAGGCTGGCATGCATTGGGGGAAGAATGTTTTGTGACCGCATGGGTGCCTAAAAGGGAAGGCTGGCGTGCATTGGGGGAAGAATGTTTTGTGACCGCATGGGTGTCTAAAAGGGAGGCTGGCGTGCATTGGGGGAAGAATGTTTTATAATAGCATGGGTGCCTAAACGGGAGGCTGGCGTGCATTGGGGGAAGAATGATTAGTGATAGCATGGGTGTCTAAAAGGGAGGCTGGCGTGCATTAGGGGCAAGAAAGATTTTTTTAATAGCATGGGTGCCTAAAAGGGAGGCTGGCGTGCATTGGGGGAAGAATGTTTTGTGACAGCATGGGTGCCTAAAAGGGAGGCTGGCGTGCATTGTGGGAAGAATGTTTTGTGACAGCATGGGTGCCTAAAAGGGAAGGCTGGCGTGCATTGGGGGAAGAATGTTTTGTAATAGCATGGGTGCCCAAAAGGGAGGCTGGCGTGCATTGGGGGAAGAATGTTTTGTAATAGCATGGGTGCCTAAAAGGGAGGCGGGCGTGCATTGGGGGAAGAATGATTAGTGATAGCATGGGTGAGTAAAAGGGAGGCTGGCGTGCATTGGAGCAAGAATGATTAGTGATAGCATGGGTGCTTAAAAGGGAGGCTGGAGTGCATTGGGGGCAAGAATGATTAGTGATAGCATGGGTGCCTAAAAGGGAGGCTGGCGTGCATTAGGGGAAGAATGTTTTGTGACCGCATGTGTGTCTCAAAGGGAAGGCTGGCGTGCATTGGGGGAAGAATGTTTTGTGACCGCATGGGTGCCTAAAAGGGAGGCTGGCGTGCATTGGGGGAAGAATGTTTTGTGACTGCATGGGTGTCTAAAAGAGAAGGCTGGCGTGCATTGGGGGAAGAATGTTTTGTGATTGCATGGGTGCCTAAAAGGGAGGCTGGCGTGCATTGTGGGAAGAATGTTTTGTGACAGCATGGGTGCCTAAAAGGGAAGGCTGGCCTGCATTGGGGGAAGAATGTTTTGTGACAACATGGGTGCCTAAAAGGGAGGATGGCGTGCATTGGGGAAAAATGTTTTGTGACCACATGAGTGTCTAAAAGGGAATGCTGGCGTACATTGGTGGAAGAATGTTTTGTGACCGCATGGGTGTCTAAAAGGGAGGCTGGCGTGCATTGGGGGAAGAATGTTTTGTGACCGCATGGGTGTCTAAAAGGGAAGGCTGGCGTGCATTGGGGGAAGAATGTTTTGTGACCGCATGGGTGCCTAAAAGGGAGGCTGGCGTGCATTGGGGGCAAGAATGATTAGTGATAGCATGGGTGTCTAAAAGGGAGTTTGGCGTGCATTGGGGAAAGAATGTTTTGTGACCGCATGGGTGCCTAAAAGGGAAGGCTGGCGTGCATTGGGGGAAGAATGTTTTGTGACCGCATGGGTGCCTAAAAGGGAAGGCTGGCGTGCATTGGGGGAAGAATGTTTTATGACCGCATGGGTGCCTAAAAGGGAAGGCTGGCGTGCATTGAGGGAAGAATGTTTTGTGACCGCATGGGTGCCTAAAAGGGAAGGCTGGCGTGCATTGGGGGAAGAATGTTTTGTGACAGCATGGGTGTCTAAAAGGGAGGCTGGCGTGCATTGGGGGAAGAATGTTTTGTGACAGCATGGGTGTCTAAAAGGGAGGCTGGCGTGGATTGGGGGAAGAATGATTAGTGATAGCATGGGTGCCTAAAAGGGAGGCTGGCGTGCATTAGGGGAAGAATGTTTTGTGACCGCATGTGTGTCTCAAAGGGAAGGCTGGCGTGCATTGGGGGAAGAATGTTTTGTGACCGCATGGGTGCCTAAAAGGGAGGCTGGCGTGCATTGGGGGAAGAATGTTTTGTGACTGCATGGGTGTCTAAAAGAGAAGGCTGGCGTGCATTGGGGGAAGAATGTTTTGTGATTGCATGGGTGCCTAAAAGGGAGGCTGGCGTGCATTGTGGGAAGAATGTTTTGTGACAGCATGGGTGCCTAAAAGGGAAGGCTGGCCTGCATTGGGGGAAGAATGTTTTGTGACAACATGGGTGCCTAAAAGGGAGGATGGCGTGCATTGGGGAAAAATGTTTTGTGACCACATGAGTGTCTAAAAGGGAATGCTGGCGTACATTGGTGGAAGAATGTTTTGTGACCGCATGGGTGTCTAAAAGGGAGGCTGGCGTGCATTGGGGGAAGAATGTTTTGTGACCGCATGGGTGTCTAAAAGGGAAGGCTGGCGTGCATTGGGGGAAGAATGTTTTGTGACCGCATGGGTGCCTAAAAGGGAGGCTGGCGTGCATTTGGGGCAAGAATGATTAGTGATAGCATGGGTGTCTAAAAGGGAGTTTGGCGTGCATTGGGGAAAGAATGTTTTGTGACCGCATGGGTGCCTAAAAGGGAAGGCTGGCGTGCATTGGGGGAAGAATGTTTTGTGACCGCATGGTTGCCTAAAAGGGTAGGCTGGCGTGCATTGGGGGAAGAATGTTTTGTGACCGCATGGGTGCCTAAAAGGGAAGGTTGGCGTGCATTGAGGGAAGAAGTTTTGTGACCGCATGGGTGCCTAAAAGGGAAGGCTGGCGTGCATTGGGGGAAGAATGTTTTGTGACAGCATGGGTGTCTAAAAGGGAGGCTGGCGTGCATTGGGGGAAGAATGTTTTGTGACAGCATGGGTGTCTAAAAGGGAGGCTGGCGTGGATTGGGGGAAGAATGTTTTGTGACAGCATGGGTGCCTTAAAGGGAGGCTTGCGTGCATTGGGGGAAGAATGTTTTGTGACCGCATGGGTGTCTAAAAGGGAGGCTGGCATGCATTGGGGGAAGAATGTTTTGTGACCGCATGGGTGCCTAAAAGGCAAGGCTGGCGTGCATTGGGGGAAGAATGTTTTGTGACCGCATGGGTGTCTAAAAGGGAGGCTGGCGTGCATTGGGGGAAGAATGTTTTATAATAGCATGGGTGCCTAAACGGGAGGCAGGCGTGCATTGGGGGAAGAATGATTAGTGATAGCATGGGTGTCTAAAAGGGAGGCTGGCGTGCATTGGGGGCAAGAAAGATTTTTTTAATAGCATGGGTGCCTAAAAGGGAGGCTGGCGTGCATTGGGGGCAAGAATGATTAGTGATAGCATGGGTGCCTAAAAGGGAGGCTGGCGTGCATTGGGGGAAGAATGTTTTGTGACAGCATGGGTGCCTAAAAGGGAGGCTGGCGTGCATTGTGGGAAGAATGTTTTGTGACAGCATGGGTGCCTAAAAGGGAAGGCTGGCGTGCATTGGGGGAAGAATGTTTTGTAATAGCATGGGTGCCCAAAAGAGAGGCTGGCGTGCATTGGGGGAAGAATGTTTTGTAATAGCATGGGTGCCTAAAAGGGAGGCTGGCGTGCATTGGGGGAAGAATGATTAGTGATAGCATGGGTGAGTAAAAGGGAGGCTGGCGTGCATTGGAGCAAGAATGATTAGTGATAGCATGGGTGCCTAAAAGGGAGGTTGGCGTGCATTGGGGGCAAGAATGATTAGTGATAGCATGGGTGCCTAAAAGGGAGGCTGGCGTGCATTAGGGGAAGAATGTTTTGTGACCGCATGTGTGTCTCAAAGGGAAGGCTGGCGTGCATTGGGGGAAGAATGTTTTGTGACCGCATGGGTGCCTAAAAGGGAGGCTGGCGTGCATTGGGGGAAGAATGTTTTGTGACTGCATGGGTGTCTAAAAGAGAAGGCTGCCGTGCATTGGGGGAAGAATGTTTTGTGATTGCATGGGTGCCTAAAAGGGAGGCTGGCGTGCATTGTGGGAAGAATGTTTTGTGACAGCATGGGTGCCTAAAAGGGAAGGCTGGCCTGCATTGGGGGAAGAATGTTTTGTGACAAAATGTTTTCCTAAAAGGGAGGATGGCGTGCATTGGGGAAAAATGTTTTGTGACCACATGAGTGTCTAAAAGGGAATGCTGGCGTACATTGGTGGAAGAATGTTTTGTGACCGCATGGGTGTCTAAAAGGGAGGCTGGCGTGCATTGGGGGAAGAATGTTTTGTGACCGCATGGGTGTCTAAAAGGGAAGGCTGGCGTGCATTGGGGGAAGAATGTTTTGTGACCGCATGGGTGCCTAAAAGGGAGGCTGGCGTGCATTGGGGGCAAGAATGATTAGTGATAGCATGGGTGTCTAAAAGGGAGTCTGGCGTGCATTGGGGAAAGAATGTTTTGTGACCGCATGGGTGCCTAAAAGGGAAGGCTGGCGTGCATTGGGGGAAGAATGTTTTGTGACCGCATGGGTGCCTAAAAGGGAAGGCTGGCGTGCATTGGAGGAAGAATGTTTTGTGACCGCATGGGTGCCTAAAAGGGAAGGCTGGCGTGCATTGAGGGAATAATGTTTTGTGACCGCATGGGTGCCTAAAAGGGAAGGCTGGCATGCATTGGGGGAAGAATGTTTTGTGACAGCATGGGTGTCTAAAAGGGAGTCTGGCGTGCATTGGGGGAAGAATGTTTTGTGACAGCATGGGTGTCTAAAAGGGAGGCTGGCGAGGATTGGGGGAAGAATGTTTTGTGACAGCATGGGTGCCTTAAAGGGAGGCTTGCGTGCATTGGGGGAAGAATGTTTTGTGACCGCATGGGTGTCTAAAAGGGAGGCTGGCATGCATTGGGGGAAGAATGTTTTGTGACCGCATGGGTGCCTAAAAGGGAAGGCTGGCGTGCATTGGGGGAAGAATGTTTTGTGACCGCATGGGTGTCTAAAAAGGAGGCTGGCGTGCATTGGGGGAAGAATGTTTTGTGACAGCATGGGTGTCTAAAAGGGAGGCTGGCGTGGATTGGGGGAAGAATGTTTTGTGACAGCATGGGTGCCTTAAAGGGAGGCTTGTGTGCATTGGGGGAAGAATGTTTTGTGACCGCATGGGTGTCTAAAAGGGAGGCTGGCGTGTATTGGGGGAAGAATGTTTTGTGACCGCATGGGTGTCTAAAAGGGAAGGCTGGCGTGCATTGGGGGAAGAATGTTTTGTGACCGCATGAGTGTCTAAAAAGGAGGCTGGCATGCATTGGGGGAAGAATGTTTTGTGACAGCATGGGTGCCTAAAAGGGAGGCTGGCGTGCATTGGGGGCAAGAATGATTAGTGATAGCATGGGTGTCTAAAAGGGAGTTTGGTGTGCATTGGGAAAAGAATGTTTTGTGACCGCATGGGTGCCTAAAAGGGAAGGCTGGCGTGCATTGGGGGAAGAATTTTTTGTGACCGCATGGGTGCCTAAAAGGGAAGGCTGGCGTGCATTGGGGGAAGAATGTTTTGTGACCGCATGGATGCCTAAAAGGGAAGGCTGGCGTGCATTGAGGGAAGAATGTTTTGTGACCGCATGGGTGCCTAAAAGGGAAGGCTGGCGTGCATTGGGGGAATAATGTTTTGTGACCGCATGGGTGCCTAAAAGGGAAGGCTGGCGTGCATTGGGGGAAGAATGTTTTATGACCGCATGGGTGTCTAAAAGGGAGGCTGGCGTGCATTGGGGGAAGAATGTTTTGTGACCGCATGGGTACCTAAAAGGGAAGGCTGGCGTGCATTGGGGGAAGAATGTTTTGTGACCGCATGTGTGTCTAAAAGGGAGGCTGGCGTGCATTGGGGGAAGAATGTTTTGTGACCGCATGGGTGCCTAAAAGGGAGGCTGGCGTGCATTGGGGGCAAGAATGATTAGTGTTAGCATGGGATTCTAAAAGGGAAGGCTGGCGTGCATTGGGGGAAGAAAGTTTTGTGACCGCATGGGTGCCTAAAAGGGAAGGCTGGCGTGCATTGGGGGAAGAATGTTTTGTCACTGCATGGGTGCCTAAAAGGGAAGGCTGGCGTGCATTGGGGGAAGAATGTTTTGTGACCGCATGGGTGTCTAAAAGGGAGGCTGGCGTGCATTGGGGGAACAATGTTTTGTGATAGCATGGTTGTCTAAAAGGGAGGCTGGCGTGCATTTGGGGAAGAATGTTTTGTGATAGCATGGGTGCCTAAAAGGGAAGGCTGGCGTGCATTGGGGGAAGAATGTTTTGTGACCGCATGGTGTCTAAAAGGGAGGCTGGCATGCATTGGGGGCAAGAATGATTAGTGATAGCATGGGTTTCTAAAAGGGAAGGCTGACGTGCATTGGGGGAAGAATGTTTTGTGACAGCATGGGTGTCTAAAAGGGAAGCTTGTATGCATTGGGGAAGAATGTTTTGTGACCGCATGGGTGCCTAAAAGGGAAGGCTGGCGTGCATTGGGGGAAGAATGTTTTGTGACCGCAAGGGTGTCAAAAAGGGAGGCTGGCGTGCATTGGGGGAAGAATGATTAGTGATAGCATGGGTGTCTAAAGGGGAGGCTGGCGTGCATCGGGGGCAAGAATGATTAGTGATAGCATGGGTGTCTAAAAGGGAAGGCTGGCGTGCATTGGGGGAAGAATGTTTTGTGACCGCATGGGTGCCTAAAAGGGAAGGCTGGCGTGCATGGGGGGAAGAACGTTTTGTGACTGCATGGGTGCCTAAAAGGGAAGGCTGGCGTGCATTGGGGGAAGAATGTTTTGTGACCGCATGGGTGCCTAAAAGGGAGGCTGGCGTGCATTGGGGGAAGAATGTTTTGTGACAGCATGGGTGACTAAATGGGAGGCTGGCGTGCCTTGGGGGTAGAATTTTTTGTGACCGCAAGGGTGTCTAAAAGGGAGGCTGGTGTGCATTGGGGCAAGAATGATTAGTGACAGCATGGGTGTCTAAAAGGGAGGCTGGCATGCATTGGGGGAAGAATGTTTTGTGACGGCATGGGTGCCTAAAAGGGAGGCTGGTGTGCATTGGGGGAAGAATGTTTTATAATAGCATGGGTGCCTAAACGGGAGGCTGGCGTGCATTGGGGGAAGAATGATTAGTAATAGCATGGGTGTCTAAAAGGGAGGATGGCGTGCATTGGGGGCAAGAAAGATTTTTTTAATAGCATGGGTGCCTAAAAGGGAGGCTGGCGTGCATTGGGGGCAAGAATGATTAGTGATAGCATGGGTGCCTAAAAGGGAGGCTGGCGTGCATTGGGGGAAGAATGTTTTGTGACAGCATGGGTGTCTAAAAGGGAGGCTGGCGTGCATTGGGGGAAGAATGTTTTGTGACAGCATGGGTGTCTAAAAGGGAGGCTGGCGTGGATTGGGGGAAGAATGTTTTGTGACAGCATGGGTGCCTTAAAGGGAGGCTTGCGTGCATTGGGGGAAGAATGTTTTGTCACCGCATGGGTGTCTAAAAGGGAGGCTGGCATGCATTGGGGGAAGAATGTTTTGTGACCGCATGGGTGCCTAAAAGGCAAGGCTGGCGTGCATTGGGGGAAGAATGTTTTGTGACCGCATGGGTGTCTAAAAGGGAGGCTGGCGTGCATTGGGGGAAGAATGTTTTATAATAGCATGGGTGCCTAAACGGGAGGCTGGCGTGCATTGGGGGAAGAATGATTAGTGATAGCATGGGTGTCTAAAAGGGAGGCTGGCGTGCATTGGGGGCAAGAAAGATTTTTTTAATAGCATGGGTGCCTAAAAGGGAGGCTGGCGTGCATTGGGGGCAAGAATGATTAGTGATAGCATGGGTGCCTAAAAGGGAGGCTGGCGTGCATTGGGGGAAGAATGTTTTGTGACAGCATGGGTGCCTAAAAGGGAGGCTGGCGTGCATTGTGGGAAGAATGTTTTGTGACAGCATGGGTGCCTAAAAGGGAAGGCTGGCGTGCATTGGGGGAAGAATGTTTTGTAATAGCATGGGTGCCCAAAAGAGAGGCTGGCGTGCATTGGGGAAGAATGTTTTGTAATAGCATGGGTGCCTAAAAGGGAGGCTGGCGTGCATTGGGGGAAGAATGATTAGTGATAGCATGGGTGAGTAAAAGGGAGGCTGGCGTGCATTGGAGCAAGAATGATTAGTGATAGCATGGGTGCCTAAAAGGGAGGTTGGCGTGCATTGGGGGCAAGAATGATTAGTGATAGCATGGGTGCCTAAAAGGGAGGCTGGCGTGCATTAGGGGAAGAATGTTTTGTGACCGCATGTGTGTCTCAAAGGGAAGGCTGGCGTGCATTGGGGGAAGAATGTTTTGTGACCGCATGGGTGCCTAAAAGGGAGGCTGGCGTGCATTGGGGGAAGAATGTTTTGTGACTGCATGGGTGTCTAAAAGAGAAGGCTGGCGTGCATTGGGGGAAGAATGTTTTGTGATTGCATGGGTGCCTAAAAGGGAGGCTGGCGTGCATTGTGGGAAGAATGTTTTGTGACAGCATGGGTGCCTAAAAGGGAAGGCTGGCCTGCATTGGGGGAAGAATGTTTTGTGACAAAATGTTTTCCTAAAAGGGAGGATGGCGTGCATTGGGGAAAAATGTTTTGTGACCACATGAGTGTCTAAAAGGGAATGCTGGCGTACATTGGTGGAAGAATGTTTTGTGACCGCATGGGTGTCTAAAAGGGAGGCTGGCGTGCATTGGGGGAAGAATGTTTTGTGACCGCATGGGTGCCTAAAAGGGAGGCTGGCGTGCATTGGGGGCAAGAATGATTAGTGATAGCATGGGTGTCTAAAAGGGAGTCTGGCGTGCATTGGGGAAAGAATGTTTTGTGACCGCATGGGTGCCTAAAAGGGAAGGCTGGCGTGCATTGGGGGAAGAATGTTTTGTGACCGCATGGGTGCCTAAAAGGGAAGGCTGGCGTGCATTGGAGGAAGAATGTTTTGTGACCGCATGGGTGCCTAAAAGGGAAGGCTGGCGTGCATTGAGGGAAGAATGTTTTGTGACCGCATGGGTGCCTAAAAGGGAAGGCTGGCATGCATTGGGGGAAGAATGTTTTGTGACAGCATGGGTGTCTAAAAGGGAGGCTGGCGTGCATTGGGGGAAGAATGTTTTGTGACAGCATGGGTGTCTAAAAGGGAGGCTGGCGAGGATTGGGGGAAGAATGTTTTGTGACAGCATGGGTGCCTTAAAGGGAGGCTTGCGTGCATTGGGGGAAGAATGTTTTGTGACCGCATGGGTGTCTAAAAGGGAGGCTGGCATGCATTGGGGGAAGAATGTTTTGTGACCGCATGGGTGCCTAAAAGGGAAGGCTGGCGTGCATTGGGGGAAGAATGTTTTGTGACCGCATGGGTGTCTAAAAAGGAGGCTGGCGTGCATTGGGGGAAGAATGTTTTGTGACAGCATGGGTGTCTAAAAGGGAGGCTGGCGTGGATTGGGGGAAGAATGTTTTGTGACAGCATGGGTGCCTTAAAGGGAGGCTTGTGTGCATTGGGGGAAGAATGTTTTGTGACCGCATGGGTGTCTAAAAGGGAGGCTGGCGTGTATTGGGGGAAGAATGTTTTGTGACCGCATGGGTGTCTAAAAGAGAAGGCTGGCGTGCATTGGGGGAAGAATGTTTTGTGACCGCATGAGTGTCTAAAAAGGAGGCTGGCATGCATTGGGGGAAGAATGTTTTGTGACAGCATGGGTGCCTAAAAGGGAGGCTGGCGTGCATTGGGGGCAAGAATGATTAGTGATAGCATGGGTGTCTAAAAGGGAGTTTGGTGTGCATTGGGAAAAGAATGTTTTGTGACCGCATGGGTGCCTAAAAGGGAAGGCTGGCGTGCATTGGGGGAAGAATTTTTTGTGACCGCATGGGTGCCTAAAAGGGAAGGCTGGCGTGCATTGGGGGAAGAATGTTTTGTGACCGCATGGATGCCTAAAAGGGAAGGCTGGCGTGCATTGAGGGAAGAATGTTTTGTGACCGCATGGGTGCCTAAAAGGGAAGGCTGGCGTGCATTGGGGGAATAATGTTTTGTGACCGCATGGGTGCCTAAAAGGGAAGGCTGGCGTGCATTGGGGGAAGAATGTTTTATGACCGCATGGGTGTCTAAAAGGGAGGCTGGCGTGCATTGGGGGAAGAATGTTTTGTGACCGCATGGGTACCTAAAAGGGAAGGCTGGCGTGCATTGGGGGAAGAATGTTTTGTGACCGCATGTGTGTCTAAAAGGGAGGCTGGCGTGCATTGGGGGAAGAATGTTTTGTGACCGCATGGGTGCCTAAAAGGGAGGCTGGCGTGCATTGGGGGCAAGAATGATTAGTGTTAGCATGGGATTCTAAAAGGGAAGGCTGGCGTGCATTGGGGGAAGAAAGTTTTGTGACCGCATGGGTGCCTAAAAGGGAAGGCTGGCGTGCATTGGGGGAAGAATGTTTTGTCACTGCATGGGTGCCTAAAAGGGAAGGCTGGCGTGCATTGGGGGAAGAATGTTTTGTGACCGCATGGGTGTCTAAAAGGGAGGCTGGCGTGCATTGGGGGAACAATGTTTTGTGATAGCATGGTTGTCTAAAAGGGAGGCTGGCGTGCATTTGGGGAAGAATGTTTTGTGATAGCATGGGTGCCTAAAAGGGAAGGCTGGCGTGCATTGGGGGAAGAATGTTTTGTGACCGCATGGTGTCTAAAAGGGAGGCTGGCATGCATTGGGGGCAAGAATGATTAGTGATAGCATGGGTTTCTAAAAGGGAAGGCTGACGTGCATTGGGGGAAGAATGTTTTGTGACAGCATGGGTGTCTAAAAGGGAAGCTTGTATGCATTGGGGAAGAATGTTTTGTGACCGCATGGGTGCCTAAAAGGGAAGGCTGGCGTGCATTGGGGGAAGAATGTTTTGTGACCGCAAGGGTGTCAAAAAGGGAGGCTGGCGTGCATTGGGGGAAGAATGATTAGTGATAGCATGGGTGTCTAAAGGGGAGGCTGGCGTGCATCGGGGGCAAGAATGATTAGTGATAGCATGGGTGTCTAAAAGGGAAGGCTGGCGTGCATTGGGGGAAGAATGTTTTGTGACCGCATGGGTGCCTAAAAGGGAAGGCTGGCGTGCATGGGGGGAAGAACGTTTTGTGACTGCATGGGTGCCTAAAAGGGAAGGCTGGCGTGCATTGGGGGAAGAATGTTTTGTGACCGCATGGGTGCCTAAAAGGGAGGCTGGCGTGCATTGGGGGAAGAATGTTTTGTGACAGCATGGGTGACTAAATGGGAGGCTGGCGTGCCTTGGGGGTAGAATTTTTTGTGACCGCAAGGGTGTCTAAAAGGGAGGCTGGTGTGCATTGGGGCAAGAATGATTAGTGACAGCATGGGTGTCTAAAAGGGAGGCTGGCATGCATTGGGGGAAGAATGTTTTGTGACGGCATGGGTGCCTAAAAGGGAGGCTGGTGTGCATTGGGGGAAGAATGTTTTATAATAGCATGGGTGCCTAAACGGGAGGCTGGCGTGCATTGGGGGAAGAATGATTAGTAATAGCATGGGTGTCTAAAAGGGAGGATGGCGTGCATTGGGGGCAAGAAAGATTTTTTTAATAGCATGGGTGCCTAAAAGGGAGGCTGGCGTGCATTGGGGGCAAGAATGATTAGTGATAGCATGGGTGCCTAAAAGGGAGGCTGGCGTGCATTGGGGGAAGAATGTTTTGTGACAGCATGGGTGCCTAAAAGGGAGGCTGGCGTGCATTGTGGGAAGAATGTTTTGTGACAGCATGGGTGCCTAAAAGGGAAGGCTGGCGTGCATTGGGGGAAGAATGTTTTGTGATTGCATGGGTGCCTAAAAGGGAGGCTGGCGTGCATTGTAGGAAGAATGTTTTGTGACAGCATGGGTGCCTAAAAGGGAAGGCTGGCCTGCATTGGGGGAAGAATGTTTTGTGACAACATGGGTGCCTAAAAGGGAGGATGGTGTGCATTGGGGAAAAATGTTTTGTGACCACATGAGTGTCTAAAAGGGAATGCTGGCGTACATTGGTGGAAGAATGTTTTGTGACCGCATGGGTGTCTAAAAGGGAGGCTGGCGTGCATTGGGGGAAGAATGTTTTGTGACCGCATGGGTGCCTAAAAGGGAGGCTGGCATGCATTGGGGGAAGAATGTTTTGTGACTGCATGGGTGTCTAAAAGAGAAGGCTGGCGTGCATTGGGGGAAGAATGTTTTGTGATTGCATGGGTGCCTAAAAGGGAGGCTGGCGTGCATTGTAGGAAGAATGTTTTGTGACAGCATGGGTGCCTAAAAGGGAAGGCTGGCCTGCATTGGGGGAAGAATGTTTTGTGACAACATGGGTGCCTAAAAGGGAGGATGGTGTGCATTGGGGAAAAATGTTTTGTGACCACATGAGTGTCTAAAAGGGAATGCTGGCGTACATTGGTGGAAGAATGTTTTGTGACCGCATGGGTGTCTAAAAGGGAGGCTGGCGTGCATTGGGGGAAGAATGTTTTGTGACCGCATGGGTGTCTAAAAGGGAAGGCTGGCGTGCATTGGGGGAAGAATGTTTTGTGACATCATGGGTGCCTAAAAGGGAGGCTGGCGTGCATTGGGGGCAAGAATGATTAGTGATAGCATGGGTGTCTAAAAGGGAGTTTGGCGTGCATTGGGGAAAGAATGTTTTGTGGCCGCATGGGTGCCTAAAAGGGAAGGCTGGCGTGCATTGGGGGAAGAATGTTTTGTGACCGCATGGGTGCCTAAAAGGGAAGGCTGGCGTGCATTGGGGGAAGAATGTTTTGTGACTGCATGGGTGCCTAAAAGGGAAGGCTGGCGTGCATTGAGGGAAGAATGTTTTGTGACCGCATGGGTGCCTAAAAGGGAAGGCTGGCGTGCATTGGGGGAAGAATGTTTTGTGACAGCATGGGTGTCTAAAAGGGAGGCTGGCGTGCATTGGGGGAAGAATGTTTTGTGACAGCATGGGTGTCTAAAAGGGAGGCTGGCGTGGATTGGGGGAAGAATGTTTTGTGACAGCATGGGTGCCTTAAAGGGAGGCTTGCGTGCATTGGGGGAAGAATGTTTTGTGACCGCATGGGTGTCTAAAAGGGAGGCTGGCATGCATTGGGGGAAGAATGTTTTGTGACCGCATGGGTGCCTAAATGGGAAGGCTGGCGTGCATTGGGGGAAGAATGTTTTGTGACCGCATGGGTGTCTAAAAGGCAGGCTGGCGTGCATTGGGGGAAGAATGTTTTATAATAGCATGGGTGCCTAAACGGGAGGCTGGCGTGCATTGGGGGAAGAATGATTAGTGATAGCATGGGTGTCTAAAAGGGAGGCTGGCGTGCATTAGGGGCAAGAAAGATTTTTTTAATAGCATGGGTGCCTAAAAGGGAGGCTGGCGTGCATTGGGGGCAAGAATGATTAGTGATAGCATGGGTGCCTAAAAGGGAGGCTGGCGTGCATTGGGGGAAGAATGTTTTGTGACAGCATGGGTGCCTAAAAGGGAGGCAGGCGTGCATTGTGGGAAGAATGTTTTGTGACAGCATGGGTGCCTAAAAGGGAAGGCTGGCGTGCATTGGGGGAAGAATGTTTTGTAATAGCATGGGTGCCCAAAAGGGAGGCTGGCGTGCATTGGGGGAAGAATGTTTTGTAATAGCATGGGTGCCTAAAAGGGAGGCGGGCGTGCATTGGGGGAAGAATGATTAGTGATAGCATGGGTGAGTAAAAGGGAGGCTGGCGTGCATTGGAGCAAGAATGATTAGTGATAGCATGGGTGCTTAAAAGGGAGGCTGGAGTGCATTGGGGGAAGAATGTTTTGTGACCGCATGGGTGCCTAAAAGGAAAGATTGGCGTGCATTGGGGGAAGAATGTTTTGTGACTGCATGGGTGTCTAAAAGGGAGGCTGGCGTGCATTGGGGGAAGAATGTTTTGTGACCGCATGGGTGCCTAAAAGGGAGGCTGGCGTGCATTGGGGGCAAGAATGATTAGTTATAGCATGGGTGCCTAAAAGGGAGGCTGGCGTGCATTGGGGGAAGAATGTTTTGTAGTAGCATGGGTGTCTAAAAGGGAGGCTTGCGTGCATTGGGTTAAGAATGATTAGTGATAGCATGGGTGCCTAAAAGGGAGGCTGGTGTGCATTGGGGGAAGAATGATTAGTGACAGCATGGGTGTCTAAAAGGGAAGCTGGCGTGCATTTGGGGCAAGAATGATTAGTGATAGCATGGGTGCCTAAAAGGGAGGCTGGCGTGCATTGGGGGAAGAATGTTTTGGGACAGCATGGGTGCCTAAAAGGGAGGCTGGCGTGCATTGGGCGAAGAATGTTTTGTGACCGCATGGGTGTCTAAAAGGGAAGGCTGGCGTACATTGGGGGAAGAATGTTTTGTGACCGCATGGGTGCCTAAAAGGGAGGCTGGCGTGCATTGGGGGAAGAATGTTTTGTGACAGCATGGGTGCCTAAATGGGAGGTTGGCGTGCCTTGGGGGTAGAATTTTTTGTAACCGCATGGGTGTCGAAAGGGAGGCTGGTGTGCATTGGGGGAAGAATGTTTTATAATAGCATGGGTGCCTAAACGGGAGGCTGGCGTGCATTGGGGGAAGAATGATTAGTGATAGCATGGTGTCTAAAAGGGAGGCTGGCGTGCATTGGGGGCAAGAAAGATTTTTTTAATAGCATGGGTGCCTAAAAGGGAGGCTGGCGTGCATTGGGGGCAAGAATGATTATTGATAGCATGGGTGCCTAAAAGGGAGGCTGGCGTGCATTGGGGGAAGAATGATTAGTGACAGCATGGGTGTCTAAAAGGGAGGCTGGCGTGCATTGGGGCAAGAAAGATTTTTTTAATAGCATGGGTGCCTAAAAGGGAGGCTGGTGTGCATTGGGGGCAAGAATGATTATTGATAGCATGGGTGCCTAAAAGGGAAGGCTGGCGTGCATTGGGGGAAGAATGATTAGTGACAGCATGGGTGTCTAAAAGGGAGGCTGGCGTGCATTGGGGGAAGAATGTTTTGTGACAGCATGGGTGCCTAAAAGGGAGGCTGGTGTGCATTGGGGGAAGAATGTTTTATAATAGCATGGGTGCCTAAACGGGAGGCTGGCGTGCATTGGGGGAAGAATGATTAGTGATAGCATGGGTGTCTAAAAGGGAGGCTGGCGTGCATTGGGGGCAAGAAAGATTTTTTTAATAGCATGGGTGCCTAAAAGGGAGGCTGGCGTGCATTGGGGGCAAGAATGATTATTGATAGCTTGGGTGCCTAAAAGGGAGGCTGGCGTGCATTGGGGGAAGAATGTTTTGTGACAGCATGGGTGCCTAAAAGGGAGGCTGGCGTGCATTGTGGGAAGAATGTTTTGTGACAGCATGGGTGCCTAAAAGGGAAGGCTGACGTGCAATGGGGGAAGAATGTTTTGTAATAGCATGGGTGCCTAAAAGGGAGGCTGGCGTGCATTGGGGGAAGAATGTTTTGTAATAGCATGGGTGCCTAAAAGGGAGGCTGGCGTGCATTGGGGGAAGAATGATTAGTGATAGCATGGGTGAGTAAAAGGGAGGCTGGCGTGCATTGGAGCAAGAATGATTAGTGATAGCATGGGTGCCTAAAAGGGAGGTTGGCGTGCCTTGGGGGTAGAATTTTTTGTAACCGCATGGGTGTCGAAAGGGAGGCTGGTGTGCATTGGGGGAAGAATGTTTTATAATAGCATGGGTGCCTAAACGGGAGGCTGGCGTGCATTGGGGGAAGAATGATTAGTGATAGCATGGGTGTCTAAAAGGGAGGCTGGCGTGCATTGGGGGCAAGAAAGATTTTTTTAATAGCATGGGTGCCTAAAAGGGAGGCTGGCGTGCATTGGGGGCAAGAATGATTATTGATAGCATGGGTGCCTAAAAGGGAGGCTGGCGTGCATTGGGGGAAGAATGATTAGTGACAGCATGGGTGTCTAAAAGGGAGGCTGGCGTGCATTGGGGCAAGAAAGATTTTTTTAATAGCATGGGTGCCTAAAAGGGAGGCTGGTGTGCATTGGGGGCAAGAATGATTATTGATAGCATGGGTGCCTAAAAGGGAAGGCTGGCGTGCATTGGGGGAAGAATGATTAGTGACAGCATGGGTGTCTAAAAGGGAGGCTGGCGTGCATTGGGGAAGAATGTTTTGTGACAGCATGGGTGCCTAAAAGGGAGGCTGGTGTGCATTGGGGGAAGAATGTTTTATAATAGCACAAGTGCCTAAACGGGAGGCTGGCATGCATTGGGGGAAGAATGATTAGTGATAGCAAGGGTGTCTAAAAGGGAGGCTGGCGTGCATTGGGGGCAAGAAAGATTTTTTTAATAGCATGGGTGCCTAAAAGGGAGGCTGGCGTGCATTGGGGGCAAGAATGATTATTGATAGCATGGGTGCCTAAAAGGGAGGCTGGCGTGCATTGGGGGAAGAATGTTTTGTGACAGCATGGGTGCCTAAAAGGGAGGCTGGCGTGCATTGTGGGAAGAATGTTTTGTGACAGCATGGGTGCCTAAAAGGGAAGGCTGATGTGCATTGGGGGAAGAATGTTTTGTAATAGCATGGGTGCCTAAAAGGGAGGCTGGCGTGCATTGGGGGAAGAATGTTTTGTAATAGCATGGGTGCCTAAAAGGGAGGCTGGCGTGCATTGGGGGAAGAATGATTAGTGATAGCATGGGTGAGTAAAAGGGAGGCTGGCGTGCATTGGAGCAAGAATGATTAGTGATAGCATGGGTGCCTAAAAGGGAGGCTGGCGTGCATTGGGGGCAAGAATGATTATTGATAGCATGGGTGCCTTTAAAGGGAGGCTGGCGTGCATTAGGGGAAGAATGTTTTGTGACCGCATGTGTGTCTCAAAGGGAAGGCTGGCGTGCATTGGGGAAAGAATGTTTTGTGACCGCATGTGTGCCTAAAAGGGAGGCTGGCGTGCATTGGGGGAAGAATGTTTTGTGACTGCAATGGTGTCTAAAAGGGAAGGCTGGCGTGCATTGGGGGAAGAATGTTTTGTGATTGCATGGGTGCCTAAAAGGGAAGGCTGGCGTGCATTGGGGGAAGAATGTTTTGTGATTGCATGGGTGCCTAAAAGGGAGGCTGGCGTGCATTGTGGGAAGAATGTTTTGTGACAGCATGTGTGCCTAAAAGGGAAGGCTGGCGTGCATTGGGGGGAGAATGTTTTGTGACAACATGGGTGCCTAAAAGGGAGGATGGCGTGCATTGGGGAAAAATGTTTTGTGACCGCATGAGTGTCTAAAAGGGAGGCTGGCGTGCATTGGGCGAAGAATATTTTGTGACCGCATGGGTGTCTAAAAGGGAAGGCTGGCGTGCATTGGGGGAAGAATGTTTTGTGACTGCATGGGTGTCTAAAAGGGAGGCTGGCATGCATTGGGGGAAGAATGTTTTGTGACAGCATGGGTGCCTAAAAGGGAAGCTGGCGTGCATTGGGGGCAAGAATGATTAGTGATAGCATGGATGTCTAAAAGGGAGGCTGGTGTGCATTGGGGGAAATATGTTTTGTGACCGCATGGGTGCCTAAAAGGGAGGCTGGCGTGCATTGGGGGAAGAATGTTTTGTGACCGCATCGGTGCCTAAAAGGGACGGCTGGCGTGCATTGGGGGAAGAATGTTTTGTGACCGCATGGGTGCCTAAAAGGGAAGGCTAGCGTGCATTGGGGGAAGAATGTTTTGTGACCGCATGGGTGTCTAAAAGGGAAGGCTGGCGTGCATTGGGGGAAGAATGTTTTGTGACCGCATGGGTGCCTAAAAGGGAGGCTTGCGTCCATTAGGGGAAGAATGATTCGTGATAGCATGGGTGCCTAAAAGGGAGGCTGGCGTGCATTGGGGGAAGAATGTTTTGTGACAGCATGGGTGTCTAAAAGGGAGGCTGGCGTGCATTGGGGGAAGAATGATTAGTGACAGAATGGGTGTCTAAAAGGGAGGCTGGCGTGCATGGGGGGCAAGAATGATTAGTGATAGCATGGGTGCCTAAAAAGGAGGCTGGCATGCATTGAGGGAAGAATGTTTTGTGACAGCATGGGTGCCTAAAAGGGAGGCTGGCGTGCATTGGGGGAAGAATGTTTTGTGACCGCATGGGTGTCTAAAAGGGAAGGCTGGCGTGCATTGGGGGAAGAATGTTTTGTGACCGCATGGGTGCCTAAAAGGGAGGCTGGCGTGCATTGGGGGAAGAATGTTTTGTGACAGCATGGGTGCCTAAAAGGGAGGCTGGCGTGCATTGGGGGCAAGAATGATTAGTGATTGCATGGGTGCCTAAAAGGGAGGCTGGCGTGCATTGGGAGAAGAATGTTTTGTAATAGCATGGGTGTCTAAAAGGGAGTCTTGCGTGCATTGGGGGAAGAATGATTAGTGATAGCATGGGTGCCTAAAAGGGAGGCTGGCGTGCATTGGGGGAAGAATGTTTTGTGACAGCATGGGTGTCTAAAAGGGAGGCTGGCGTGCATTGGGGGAAGAATGATTAGTAACAGCATGGGTGTCTAAAAGCGAGGCTGGCGTGCATTGGGGGCAAGAATGATTAGTGATAACATGGGTGCCTAAAAGGGAGGCTGGCGTGCATTGGGGCAAGAATGTTTTGTGACAGCATGGGTGCCTAAAAGGGAGGGTGGCGTGCATTGGGGGAAGAATGTTTTGTGACCGCATGGGTGTCTAAAAGGGAAGGCTGCCGTGCATTGGGGGAAGAATGTTTTGTGACCGCATGGGTGCCTAAAAGGGAGGCTGGCGTGCATTGGGGGAAGAATGTTTTGTGACAGCATGGGTGCCTAAAAGGGAGGCTGGCGTGCATTGGGGGAAGAATGATTAGTGACAGCATGGGTGTCTAAAAGGAAGGCTGGCTGCATTGGGGGAAGAATGTTTTGTGACAGCATGGGTGCCTAAAAGGGAGGCTGGCGTGCATTGGGGCAAGAATGTTTTGTAATAGCATGGGTACCTAAAAGGGAGGCTGGCGTGCATTGGGGGAAGAATGATTAGTGATAGCATGGGTGCCTAAAAGGGAGGCTGGCGTGCATTGGGGGCAAGAATGATTAGTGATAGCATGGGTGCCTAAAAGGTAGGCTGGCGTGCATTGTGGGAAGAATGTTTTGTGACAGCATGGGTGCCTAAAAGGGAGGCTGGCGTGCATTGGGGGAAGAATGTTTTGTGACCGCATGTGTGTCTAAAAGGGAAGGCTGGCGTGCATTGGGGGAAGAATGTTTTGTGACCGCATGGGTGCCTAAAAGGGAGGCTGGCGTGCATTGGGGGAAGAATGTTTTGTGACCGCATGGGTGTCTAAAAGGGAAGGCTGGCGTGCATTGGGGCAAGAATGTTTTGTAATAGCATGGGTACCTAAAAGGGAGGCTGGCGTGCATTGGGGGAAGAATGATTAGTGATAGCATGGGTGCCTAAAAGGGAGGCTGGCGTGCATTGGGGGCAAGAATGATTAGTGATAGCATGGGTGCCTAAAAGGTAGGCTGGCGTGCATTGTGAGAAGAATGTTTTGTGACAGCATGGGTGCCTAAAAGGGAGGCTGGCGTGCATTGGGGGAAGAATGTTTTGTGACCGCATGTGTGTCTAAAAGGGAAGGCTGGCGTGCATTGGGGGAAGAATGTTTTGTGACCGCATGGGTGCCTAAAAGGGAGGCTGGCGTGCATTGGGGGAAGAATGTTTTGTCACCGCATGGGTGTCTAAAAGGGAAGGCTGGCGTGCATTGGGGGAAGAATGTTTTGTGACAGCATGGGTGCCTAAAAGGGAAGGCTGGCGTACATTGGGGGAAGAATGTTTTGTGACAACATGGGTGCCTAAAAGGGAGGCTGGCGTGCATTCGGGAAAAATGTTTTGTGACCGCATGGGTGTCTAAAAGGGAATGCTGGCGTGCATTGGTGGAAGAATGTTATGTGACCGTATGGGTGTCTAAAAGGGAGGCTGGCGTGCATTGGAGGAAGAATGTTTTGTGACCGCATGGGTGTCTAAAAGGGAAGGCTGGCGTGCATTGGGGGAAGAATGTTTTGTGACCGCATGGGTGTCTAAAAGGGAGGCTGGCGTGCATTGGGGGAAGAATGTTTTGTGACAGAATGGGTGCCTAAAAGGGAGGCTGGCATGCATTGGGGGCAAGAATGATTAGTGATAGCATGGGTGTCTAAAAGGGAGTCTGGCGTGCATTGGGGGAAGTATGTTTTGTGACCGCATGGCTGCCTAAAAGCGAAGGCTGATGTGCATTGTGGGAAGAATGTTTTGTGACCGCATGGGTGCCTAAAAGGGAAGGCTGGCGTGCATTGGGGGAAGAATGTTTTGTGACCGCATGGGTGCCTAAAAGGGACGGCTGGCGTGCATTGGGGGAAGAATGTTTTGTGACCGCATGGGTGCCTAAAAGGGAAGGCTGGCGTGCATTGGGGGAAGAATGTTTTGTGACCGCATGGGTGCCTAAAAGGGAAGGCTGGCGTGCATTGGGGGGAGAATGTTTTGTGACCGCATGGGTGCCTAAAAGGGAAGGCTGGCGTGCATTGGGGGAAGAATGTTTTGTGACCGCATGGGTGCCTAAAAGGGAAGGCTGGCGTGCATTGGGGGAAGAATGTTTTGTGACCGCATGGGTGTCTAAAAGGGAGGCTGGCGTGCATTGGGGAAGAATGTTTTGTGACCGCATGGGTGCCTAAAAGGGAGGCTGGCGTGCATTGGGGGCAAGAATGATTAGTTATAGCATGGGTGACTAAAAGGGAGGCTGGCGTGCATTGGGGGAAGAATGTTTTGTAGTAGCATGGGTGCCTAAAAGGGAAGGCTGGCGTGCATTGGGGGAAGAATGTTTTGTGACAACATGGGTGCCTAAAAGGGAGGCTGGCGTGCATTGGGGAAAAATGTTTTGTGACCGCATGGGTGTCTAAAAGGGAATGCTGGCGTGCATTGGTGGAAGAATGTTATGTGACTGCATGGGTGTCTAAAAGGGAGGCTGGCGTGCATTGGGGGAAGAATGTTTTGTGACCGCATGGGTGTCTAAAAGGGAAGGCTGGCGTGCATTGGGGGAAGAATGTTTTGTGACCGCATGGGTGTCTAAAAGGGAGGCTGGCGTGCATTGGGGGAAGAATGTTTTGTGACAGCATGGGTGCCTAAAAGGGAGGCTGGCATGCATTGGGGGCAAGAATGATTAGTGATAGCATGGGTGTCTAAAAGGGAGCCTGGCGTGCATTGGGGGAAGTATGTTTTGTGACCGCATGGGTGCCTAAAAGGGAAGGCTGGCGTGCATTGTGGAAAGAATGTTTTGTGACCGCATGGGTGCCTAAAAGGGAAGGCTGGCGTGCATTGGGGGAAGAATGTTTTGTGACCGCATGGGTGCCTAAAAGGGATGGCTGGCGTGCATTGGGGAAGAATGTTACGTGACCGCATGGGTGCCTAAAAGGGAAGGCTGGTGTGCATTGGGGGAAGAATGTTTTGTGACCGCATGGGTGCCTAAAGGGAAGGCTGGCGTGCATTGGGGGAAGAATGTTTTGTGACCGCATGGGTGCCTAAAAGGGAAGATTGGCGTGCATTGGGGGAAGAATGTTTTGTGACTGCATGGGTGTCTAAAAGGGAGGCTGGCGTGCATTCGGGGAAGAATGTTTTGTGACCGCATGGGTGCCTAAAAGGGAGGCTGGCGTGCATTGGGGGCAAGAATGATTAGTTATAGCATGGGTGCCTAAAAGGGAGGCTGGCGTGCATTGGGTTGAAGAATGTTTTGAAGTGGGAGAATGGAAGAAACGGCTCCCAACAATCATCTCCCACCATTGGCCTAGAGGATCACGGCCCAGACACCCACCACGAGAGGAGTTTGCCCATATCCCAGACGACCAAGTGCCCTGGTACAAGAACATACGGATGTGCCCACCCGCGTGCCCGCTAGCCTGCCGTACCCTTGCCAACGCCTGCGGCATGGAGGGACTCGACTGATCCACCCAGCACTACCTCAACACATCGTTAGAGATGCCATGACGACTAAGCCAGCAGACAGAATACCTGTACAACATACACACTGGACATTCCCACACCAATCCGCACGAAGAACATACTCAGTGCTATGACGTAGGTGACGGACACACCCTCAGACGCGCATCTTTATTATTTTTCACTCAGGCTTCTACAATGCAGAAACGCAAGACGCACAATGAACTCTTCTAAAAGCTTGCTTACGCTTCTCCTAAACCCATGTGCAACAACGAAAAGTCTAATGAAGGCACGACAATGAGGACAAAGCAATATGGCACCATAACCTAAAGCGCCTGCGCACCAAACGGCTCCACCTATACACCAGGCCCCAGTAGGCCTCAAGCAAGAGTTTCCATGAACATTGAATGAGTAAGAGTACAGTTGCTGATCCCGCAGAATGAGCCCGGCTAAAGCAGACAGTCAAGGGCACGATGTTGCTAACTCACATGCCACAAGCCGACACCAAGGTCACCCCTGCAATTAAGCGAAGCGCACAGTGGAAAATGCAATATAATTGTGCAGAATTATGCCTCAAACACGGTCCCACCTCACGTGACCAAGCCGAAACTGACAGAGTGCCAGGTCCGGGAGGAGAGAGAGATGCCTGGATACCCTGCTTTAAAGGCCCAGGCAGATACAAGCGAGCGTCTCAAGGGACATCTGCAGCGGAGTAACCGGCCTTCCAGCATATGAATAAATCTTACATTGTCTACACATATCACTAGTGAAACATTGTTGCAATTGACAGGTGCACCGCGAGCTGGGAACAGCG
Source organism: Ambystoma mexicanum (assembly GCF_040938575.1). Classification (NCBI taxonomy): domain Eukaryota; kingdom Metazoa; phylum Chordata; class Amphibia; order Caudata; family Ambystomatidae; genus Ambystoma; species Ambystoma mexicanum. The sequence continues at coordinate 27,162,871 of NC_090939.1, read as the reverse complement.
ATGGTCCCAGACTGGGGGGCTCGTGTGTGGACCAATCAGAACATGGGGCTCTTATCACTGATGCCACTAGCATTGACCAATCCTCAAGGGCCTCCATGTAACAATTTTCATGTATCAATTTATAGGGACAACCCAAGTACACCACCTGACTAACCCTCAACCACTAACAAAGCTCTCTATACGTGTGCTATACTAAACCTACCACTCGAGGAGCCAATCCAGAGTGGCGATAGGTTTTTGCCAACTTTCCCAGGTGACGCAAGTAGCGCGTCATACTAAGGTAAAAAGGGCCTGCGAGCCCATGGTGAAGTGAGAGTGTCAGGACGGACGCGTACGTTCCTTGACCCATCCCTGCCGTTTGTTCAATAAACAGCAGAACCACCTTGCTTCTTGTGTGTGCCTCATACTCATTTTTGGGATAAACGGGAGGAGTTGGGGCCTCCCTGCCCGGAGGTCCGCGGACGGCCCTGCCGGCCCCGGGAGAATTTCCCCCCCGACAAGTTGGAGGCACTGCTGAGATCTGTTTGAGGTCTGCTTTTATTTTTATTTTTCCGAGTGCCCCTGTTGCTGGGAGGCCCGGCGGCGCGGCCCCCTCTGCCGCTGCCCCCTTTTGAGGACTACAGGACCATCACGAAACTGCGAGAAGACCGGACAGCGCAATCCGGATATTGGCCTTCGGGAGCCGGTTGAGAAGTATCCCGCACGCGGTTGGCGAGTGTCCAGACGTGGTCCAGACGAGGGGAGGTGCGAGCCGCTTGGAGGGGTGCACGCGGTCGAGCAGCCCCGCATCAAGAGCACTTGGTGAGTATGCCACGCACAACAAACAATGTGAAATTGTGAGGGAGGGGGAGGAATTGAATGAGGGAGGAGGGAGGTGTTACACAGGCGCGCGGCGAAGGTTTGACAAATTAGTGTTGGCAATGAATGAATGGTAGCCGGACAAGTGCGAGAGCAGTCTGCTACGTTACGGGAGAGGAGGGGGCGGAGCACGAAAACATCACGTGCGGCCGCTCGGAGACACTGATTGGCATAGGTCGTGACCACGTGTAAGGGTGTGTGTGCGTGCGCGGTTTCCTACGATTTAGTGATTATTGATCAATGAGTAGATGAGGATCCCTATTGATCGAGCAAGAAACTCGATAGGTAGATGATGTTTCCCTGTAGGCGGTAGCTAGCTGGTTGCCCAAAACGGAAGATAATTGGCTGGTTAAGCCCTCCTGTTGAGGGGCATATCACACGCGAGGCGACGCAGCGTGCGCAGTCCGATTATATTGTTGATTACCTTGTTCCAGGCGTGACAGGAAGACAGCTGTGGGGCTAACGGGGGTGGATTGCAAATATATTTTGAACTTTTGAAGAATTTACCAGTAGTTTGAAAAAGATCGGTGACGTCACCAGTAGGGCTTTCTCATAGGATATCTCAAATGTAAGGCACATTTATAGTTTTGAAGGTGAAAGAGAGCGGAAGCGGAGATAAACGGTACTGAATTGGTCAAGGGGGCAAGGCGGAAAAGGGGACGTGGCTGTGCACGGAGAACGCCGGTCACGGCAAGCATATAAGAGGGAGGAGGAGCAAGTGGGACGGCGGTATAGGAACGTAAATAAGGGGCACGCAGCCACAGGGGGCTACGTGCACCTCGGCCGCAGGGGGCCGTAAAGGTGGAAAAGAGAGAAAAGAATATACAAATGTGAATGATATACATTATTGTTGGATTATCACAAGTGGCTATACATTATAAAGTGTAAGAAAGGTAACGACTATCAACTAGGGGAGAGACAACGAGTGTAGGAGCTACCATGTCATACGGGACAGGATCGGGAGGGTGGGGGAACACTCTCACCACCCCGCTACAACACATATGCAAAACATTATCGCCCCATAGAGAGAAACTTATCAAGTATAGCATTGAATGGACACAGGGGACGGACAACAAAATGACGACACCATGGCCACCTAACGGTAGTTTCGACCCATATATCCAACATTCGCTATTGACCCACCTGCATAACACATACAAGGGGAAGAAGTTGACTAACCATGTGGAGGTGTTTAACTTATGGAGAATGTTCCAAGGATCCCGACCAGGACCAAACGGAATGTTTGTTATGGGTGGAACAATGGAGGAAGAGAAGATTAAGGAAGAAGGGGAGAATGGAGAAAAGGAGAGTGGAAGCACACAGAACACGGGGAATGGAGGAGAGGGAGAAGAGAAGAGTAGCAATATAAGTGGAAAGGAAATAAAAAAGGAACAGTCAGAAGATATACCCATAGCGAAGGTGGTGAAAACGGAAGGAGGGGGGTTATATCCTCTAACAGAACTACGAGAAATGGTTGAATTAAGGGCGGCTGAAGGGTACTCGAACCCGACATACAGCCCACCACCGTATACGGCTACAGGTAACTACACAGGAAGGGGACAGAGCAGCACGACGGGGTCAGCCTGCACGAAAAAACAAACAAAAGGAGGAGGGACTGGCGAGGAACAGATACCTGGAATAGGGCAGGACGAGTGGGTAGCTGCGCAGGTATTATTAAAATTACGAGGTTCATTAACAGGAGAGGAGGAGGAGGTAGTGAGGAAAGTGGAGGAGGATGACACCAGGAGGAGCAACGGGACAGGGGTAGAGGGGAAAATAAAGGGGGAAGAGCTGTTAAGGCAGAAGGAAGAGATGTTGGAAGAATGACTTGCAGAACTAAGAGATGAGCAGAATACACTGATCAAGCAGCTCGAAAGAGAGGAAAGAGAAAGAGCGCGAAAAAAGAAGGAAAGCAAGGATGAGCTGGGCAAAATAAGGGAACGGAATGAGGAGAAAAGGAGAGAAGCAGAAAGGGTGAAGGCAGCAGCAGAAAGAGGGTCAAGAGCAGCACTGCGCGACAAAAAGAGGGAAGAAGAATAGGAAGAAGAGAAATTGGAAATATGTAGAAGGAAGTTACTATCAGAAACGACAAGGAAATACGAAGAACGAAGGATGATAGAGGGCATATTAGAGAAGGAAAGGGCCAGATGGGAAAAACAGAAAGAGGAAGAAAGAATAATGGAAAAGATGGATATAAAATCGTTGGAGGAATATATAAAGGAAAAAGCAGAAATTGGCAGAGGTATAGTTATAAGAAATGAAGGAGAGAGAGAAGAAAAGTGGGGGGGAGGTGAATTAAGTAAGTACCTATACAGAGACACAGAAGTGGCAAAGACATCACAACAAAGGGGAGCAGCTGGCAAAGTAAGAAATGAAGAATTAGATCTAATAGACTTACAAACAGTAACAATAAAAGGGAAAAAGACGGAGTGGGGGTCGCCATTAATGGAAGGATTTTGTAGTGAGGAAGAAGAAGGGGTTGAGAGGGAAGGGGGAGGTAGTGGAAGGGAGAGTTTAGATAAACTATACATCACTAGGACAAACAGAGAATCACCATGGATATGTAGGAGGAAGGAAGAGGAGGAGGGAAGTGAGGACAATGAGCAAGGGTCAGTAGTTAAAGAGACACGTGCAGTTACACCGTCACCCTCCCGCCCAACATGCTCCACTACCCTGCGCTCATTACGTGCGACAGCACGATCTAACTTAGCGCCCTTCCCACGTGACCTGACCCCCTATGCAGGGAAGCTTAGGGACCTCCCTGGACGTAGGCTGAGAGAACAACTACACACGCCCATATTAGATAAAGGAAAAAATATAAGAAAAGGACGAGAGGGAGGTGAACAAGATACATGTGATATGGGGCAAATTGACGATGTAAAAGAGAGAGAAGAGGAGGAGGGGTGCACGGATGCGATTTTGTGGGACCCCAAGGACAAACAAGGACACAACTTGATGCCTCTTCTGGAGAGGGGAGGGGTTAGACCACAATACGTCCCCTGGAAACATGCTGACAAGGAAAATATAAAGTGCAGACTCCCATCACTAAGTGGAGGTGCGGGTAAATGGATATATGAAATGGAAAAGCACACTGCAGGACAGAAGTTGGCAGTGGGGGATGTAAAGGGCCTTCTAATATCAATATTGGGGGATGCAGCGGATGATATATGGAAGAGAGCAGGCTTCCCCGGGGTAACAATAACAAACACGTCACACGATCGGGCACCATTCGCAAACTGCAGACATGCATTATGGCAGGCACTAAGGGTCCAGTACCCAGACACATCAGGCATATGGGCAATTACCTCGCGCAAGATGAGGGACAATGAAGATCCTGTTGATTATATCCAGGAAATTCAAGAGAAGTGGCGCATGGAAACTAGAGAACCGTGGGACAAGACACCAGCAATATTTTACCACATACTAGTACAAGGGCTCCCAGACGTAGTACAGAAACAACTGAAGAAAGTAGTGGGGATGGAAGCAAAAGCTTGGCCAGAAATACAACTGACGATAGTGCATCATTGTAGAACATGGCAAGAGAAGGTAAGACAAAAGGAAGAGGATAGAAAAGCAGAAGAGGCTAAATTAGTGTAGAAAAAACTGAATAAATATACAATGGAAGGTGCATTAATAACCACACCCGCAACAATGATTCAAAGCCCCACACAAGTAGTGGCTGCACAGGATCCCTCTCAAATTCAATCACCACAGGCTGTAACACAACACCAGCCACCACTCCCACCATACACAACAAACATGGGAGGGGGATACACAACACCAGGAGCTGGGTATTATAATTACAACAGGGGACGGGGAGGGATGATGGGAGGTAGGGGATATGGATACAACGCACAACAGCAGGTGGGGGGACTTAGAAACTACTACCCCATCGGACAACCAGTATATCAGGACAACACAGGAAATTTCCATGGCAGAGCAGGGAACCACCAGTGTGCTGGATCTGTGGATTGGTGGGGCACATGTCACGCACATGTAGAGTAAGACCAGGCACACAATCCTGGAATGAACAGGGGCAACAAGGGCTCACACAGGAACAGCAGAGCACCCAACAACAGCAGACATTGCAAATGGGAAATGGACAACAACACCTGGTAACTCAACCACAGCCACAGGCATATTCACCACCGCAACAACAGGTGGCGTTACCACAACAGCCCCAAACACAGCAAGTACAACCCCCTGCACAAATCCAAGATAACATCGTATCTTCTACCAATACACAGCCACAGCAAACACAACTGGGTAGGGTGACGGTATTGGGACACAACCCTTACACGGGAAGTGGCCAATCATTATACCCCCAATAGGACAGCCCACAGACGGCCTTGGTGTGTCCCATCCTGTCAGTAACACCTAATAGTGCGGAGGAGCCACGCATAGAGGTGACAATAGGTGACAAAAATTATCATTCCTTGTTGACACTGGGGCAACCCGGTCATGCATAAGGGAAGGTTAATTTAAGATGTCAGGTGAAGCCATGAACACACAAGGATTCTCTGGGGCTAGGGGATTGGTTCCTTTTACTGATAACATTCCCTTATCCATAGGGGATTATGACATGTCAGTTCCACTATTGTACTCTAGGGCCTCACCAGTGAACATACTGGGGAGAGACATCATGAGCAGACTGAATATGACGATCTCCTTTACGGAGGACGGCATAATATGCTCAACCCCAGGAATTAACATGCTCACTGCACGACAAATAATGCAAGCATACTGTGGACAGACAGTGGTTAGGGCTGAGCCAATGGATGGTGAACTATTCCAATACGGGACAGACATGGCAATTGCATGGATGCCAGGAATAGAAGGAAAAGTTTGGAGGAGGCCAGCAGCCTACTTGTTTAGACCTGAGACGCCAACAAATGAACAAGAAGGAAAAGTGATTTCGGTGAGCATAGAGTGCATACTGGCAACTGCTGATTACATAGCAGTACATGCCCAAGACAGAGAAGGAAGAGCATGGAGGGCGGTGATAGCTCTAGCAGAAGGATGTATACTCACCCAGGTGTCAGATGAGGAGCTGTTTTCAGAAGGAAAGGAAGAGGGTGAAATGGTGTTCATGATGAGTGTGGAAATTTGGCTAAGAGTAACTTATAAACAAGTGGCGCAGAAAATGGCAATGGCACTTGAGGCACCCACGTCCACCCCAGTTCCATTTTTTGAGGAGGATATGGCAAATGTACCTACATCATTATGGACTACCAGTCCCTATGACGTGGGGTGCATAAAAAGCATTGGGGGAGTGAGGATAAAATTGAAAAAGGGTGTAATACTACCCAGAGTGAAACAATACCCACTATCAAAAGAGGCAGATGAGGGAATATATGAAACAATTACAGCCCTCATAAACAATGGCATATTGGTCCCATCGGAATCACCATGTAACACTGCCGTATACCCAGTGCGCAAGGCTAAAGGGGGATCTTGGCGCTTCATACAGGATCTCAGGCCCTCAAACAACATAGTGGAAGCAGAATACCCAATAGCAGCGAACCCGGCCACAATCTTGTGTGGCATTCCAGCAGAAGCATCACGATTCACGGTGATAGATCTCAAAAATGCCTTTTTCTCAATACCTCTACACCCAGATTCACAAGACCTGACAAGCTTCACTTACAGAAACACAAAGTGGAAACACACCAGACTGCCACAAGGTTACTGCGAGTCACCCTCAATATTCAACAGAGTAATACAGATGGACTTGGGTAACATTGAAGTGGACAGTACAGTATTACAATATGTTGATGACATAATTATTTGCAGCACCAATGAGAAAAGATGCAGAGAAGACTCAGTCAAAATGCTGATGATACTGGCAGAGAAAGGTTACAAGGTAGACAAGGAAAAATTACAGTACTGTCAGGAACAGGTACTTTATATTGGTCAGCTCATATCCCAACACGGAAGAAAGATTGCACCACAAAGGGCACAGGCCATTTCGAAAACACCCCTACCACAAACAGTAAGGGAACTACAACAGTTCCTAGGACTATGCAACTACTGCAGGGCATTGGTATTTGACTACAGCTCGTACATAGGGCCCCTACTTGAAGGATTAAAAGAAGCTAACAGAGGGGGGAAAAAGTTCGGGTGGACAATGGAAATGAGAGAGGCTTTTGATGAACTGAAGGATGCAATATACACTGCCCCGGTACTAGCCTCCCCAGATTATGAACGGCAATTTTTCATATTTTCACATTGCGACTCAGCCGTGATGAAAGCAGTGCTAGCCTAAAAAACAAGTATGGGCTACAAACCAGTAGCATTCTACAGCGGCCACCTAGATCCTGTCATGTTAGGACATTTTCCCTGCGAACAAGGCCTCGCCGCAGCTGCTTTTGCGGTAGAAAAAGCATCAGCAATAACGATGGGGTGCCCAACCACACTGTTTGTGGAACATGCATTATTTGCAATATTGAACAAGCCTAAGTCTACACTAACGACGCAGAGGGCGTCAGGCTACGAGATTATCTTATCTAAACCAGAACTATCCATTGTTAGATGCAACACGGTTAACCCTGCAAGGTTTATAGCAGAAGAAACTGAGGAGGGGGACTATGTACACGACTGTACACAGACTACTGAAATGTACTCATGTACTAGGAAAGTTGAAGAGAACGCACTAGAGGGAGGTGAGCTCTTGTTCATTGATGGGTCATCAACAATTGACCAAAGTGACGGGATACGAAGAACGGGGGCAGCAGTGGTGAAAATGACAGAAGTACCTGTGTGTGTGGCGATGAAATGTGTACAATTACCGCAACATTACTCTGCTCAAGCGGCCAAATTGGTTGCACTGATCTTGGCATTGAAGGAAAGCTTTAACAAACGAGTGACCATATATTCTGACAGTGCATATGTCACATCCACTGTCCACTCAGGGCTGTCTAAATGGAGAAGAAGAGGGTTCAGGAGAGCTGACGGCACTCCAGTGCAACATGCTCTCTTGCTGGCTGAACTAATTGAAGTAATAAATGACCCCCAAGAGTTAGCCTTGGTCAAATGCACGGCACATACCAATGGAGAAGATCATGTCTCAAAAGGAAATGCGGCAGCTGACGCACATGCAAAGTATGCTGCATATTTTGGTGAGATTTGGAACCCCCCCGGAGTCAGAGAGAGGGAGAGGGAGGGGGATAGCCAAAGAGATGTTAATAAGAGAAGGGTACACCCATCTCCCAGCCACCCAGATAATGGAACTACAAGCAGCGGCACCAATGGCAGAAAAAGAGACATGGGTAAAAAGAGGATGTACAATGTCACCAACTGACGCATTATGGTGCCAGGGTAACACTGGGAAGATGGTAATGCCATTGGCACTATTGAACACCGCCCTGAGCCAATTACACCACCCAGCTCAAACAGGCAAGGAAGTAATTGCAGCACGAATTAGGGAAGATTGGTTCTGCCCCGAGTTAAACTCCCATGTGACAAACTTCATCAGCAATTGTCTCACATGCCAACAGTTCACGGCTGGTCACACTCTGAAGGTGATAAAAGGTACTATACCCCGGCCAGAGGGACCCTTCCTACACATACATATTGACTATGTTGATATGATCAACGTATGTCAAGGAAATAGGTATATGATTGTAGTAGTATGCCCATTCTCCAGTTGGATTGAAGCAGGACCCTGCTCACACCCAGATGCATTTAGAGCAGCTACGTTTCTGGTGAGGGAAGTTTTTCCCAGATGGGGAGTGTGCGAGGTACTGCGGTCAGACAATGGCCCGCATTTCGCCAACGAAATGTTCCAGCACATCACATCCCTCCTGAACATCAAGCATAAATTTGCATGCGCATACCACCCACAAGCCAACGGTATATGTGAACGCCTGAATGGCCTACTAAAGGAGGCAATTGCAAAGATACAGCAAACCACAAAGAACAGTTGGCTATATTGCCTTCCACTAGCCCTATTTGAGTTAAGGAACAGACCAGGCTCCGACCACCACCTCACCCCTCACGAGGTGGTAACTGGACGCCAAATGCGCCTTCCTCTGACGCCAACATCAAGAGCATTCACTGACCACGAAAGCACAGCAACTGTTCTTGGAGATGAAATGTACCAATATGTGTCTTCCTTGATTACTAGTGTTGTGTTTGTATCTCAACAGCTCGAGCGCACGCGGGGCGGGTCTAAGAGCGACCAACAAGAAGACGAGGACAAAGAACGAGAAACAGGAAAACTGTGCAAAATTGCTAAAGGTGACCACGTGCTACTGCGCAACTTCAATAGAAAGTGGAACAGCCCACGTTTCACTGGCCCCCATCTGGTAGAGGAAGTATCAACAAGAGCAGTAAAGCTACAGGACAAACGCGCCTGGACTCATCTACACGACGTAAAGACCTGCAAACTCCAGACCCGCCCCAGCGCCACCGACAGGGCCGTTGGAAAAACAGCAACAGCGTCTCCCATAGAAGAAGTGACTTTTTCTACAGCTAACGACCCCCACAACCCCCCTGATCCCCCAGAGACAATTACCAACATAGAGAAGGACAATACCCACACAGCCCACCCCATGGTCACACGATCAAAGAGTAAAGTAACCCCCGCCAGTTGAGCACTAAACCCCCTGCCTGTATAACCCAACTGAAGGACATTTGAAGGACATTGTCTTGCACATATACACATGTAAACTCTTGAATGTTCTCTTCTCTTTCTCTCGCACATGCAGGTATCGTGTATTATTGTACTGCCTAGAATATAAGTAACTAACAAAACTCACTGCCCAGGAGTAGATGCTACCCTCAGACGACAACTACCCTGAAGAATTATCACACCAATTTGTCTATCACATAAAAAGGCCAAAGTACCTAAAAAGAAGGAGGGTACGTGTCTACTACACAGCATTCCTCTTGGCCATAGAACAATCAATGCCCCACCTCCACCCTTACTTGCCTGTCCTAAGAGATAGATCACTTAGATTGGCGTGGGGACAGCTCTTCGCCTGGGCATTGAATGACTATCTGATAGGGAGGGCTTGAAAACAACAACTAACACTAGTAACAAGCATATTGAGAATTTTCAGGCGGGCAACTTTAACATCGCAAGAATTAGCTGCCAGACTGCAGCAAGGTAAGAGCAAAATGCCGGTGAGACTAGCATCTGTAATAAAAATGATAGGGATATTACTAATCACCGGGTTCTTGGCTGCCTCTGTATGGCAGAACAGCTGTGCTATCAATATTTTGGCTGTTCCCAAATCTAACATGCCCCCACCCCCGGCTGCAACAGGTGTTACGTCAGGTGGTACCAGAAAGATCACACACAAAGGAGATAGAGTAAAACGCAGCACATACTCAGACCGTAAAGGTATTGACAACTACATACAAGATTCAGCACATGTCTCGAACAACATGTGGTACCAGCACATGACCCAAATTGGTAAACAGACAACAGAAGACAGTTGCTACGTTTGCTCATTGATCACATACGCCATGAGCGCTACCCGAACATTCGTTGCCACAGAAATTGATGAGAAGACGGCACGATGTATAATATACATGGCACTGTTCCAAACGAAAGGGAGGTTCCAAGGGACCACGGTGCAACTGGTATGGAAAACACGAGACACATACCCGTACGAAAACAACTTCCTCAAGATTTATTTGAGTTACCACAAGGCCAGTTTGTACACTGAAGCGTTCAGATATATAACTAGCGGCCCTGAAAAAGGAGAAACAAAGAAAGTAACACTGCAGTACCTGCCATGTGATTGGTATGCCACTGAAGTCCCTGGTAAACAAGGATGTTGGGAAAGGCCACTGATAATAATAACAGGGAAGGTGTACCTGGGTGACAAATGGGACACAGGTGTGGCTGGCAGCAATATGATAACGAGAGAAGATACCAAGAGCATTGCTGAACACAACGAAAGATGTTGGATGACGTGGGTCAAATATGTACCCATGCTAACGTGGTTAGAGGAGGATGAACCCAATAACAATACTACCACTGACTGCGCCTAAGGTATGCTACAAGCATAAAGGAGAAGTGGATGTGGGATACAACACCAACTGTGCAAGTTTGATGGAGTTACCTGAGGGGGGAGCAGGAACAGCAGTGATAATGGGCCATTACTGGGCCTGTGGAGACAAGGCATACCACACACTGCCCCCTCTGTGGAATGGTATATGCTCAATGGTACACGTCAATGTACCATCACTAGTGGTGCCCCAAAAACATGTGAATGTGGCAAGCTTTCCCAAGATGGATGAAGGAAACAAGAGAAAGAAAAGATCTGCACACACTCAAAAGGGGCCAGAAAATAAAGATAGCAGCAACAACACTGTCCTGAACAGGAAAAGGAGACAAGGAGAACCCCTGACAGGAAATTATCTATGGGGACGATCGGAAACAGCACTCTCCTCAATCCCTCCAGAACACAGACTATTCAGCAGGGCAGCAATGTTCCTCTCCTCAATCATACATCCGGGACTACAGGCGCACGCAAACACAAAATGTCTCCAGATAACCAGGTGGGAACTAATGATGACAATTAATTCTACAGTACATGGATTTAATGCAATAAAGGAAGAACTGCGAGCAGTAAGGATGGTAGCACTACAGAATAGATATGTACTGGACCTCCTCACAGCAATGGAAGGAGGAGTTTGCGCAAAGATAGGACAATCATGCTGCACATTCATTCCTGCTAACGACGCTGACAATGGCACACTGACAGAAGCAGTATTACAACTGGCCCAGATGCATTCCAAGATGGTGGATGAAAGTAAAGGTGTAAATAAGGATGAAAGCTGGTTTTCAATATTATGGTCGTGGATGCCATCCTGGCTGTCAGATGGACTGAAGATTATAGTTGGGTGCATTATCTTGGCTGGAGCCGCACTAATACTGACAAGATTTTGGAAGGCCCGAAAAGCATGGACCACTGACGAAATGATCGAAATGGTTGGTATGCACCCCTTGATGCCAGCAGATGACGGTCCTCACACAGGTATAATAATAAAGGAAAGAGAGAAGTTGCGCAACCAGATCATCGCTAACCATCTAGACCCACCATCTGTGAAGCTCGAGAACCCAAGAAACCCAAGAAGCTACGTAGGAAAGTGGGTATACTGCACACCTGGAGGAGCTTGCCTATATATGTATTGGTCATTTGAAGATCATGTTAACCACTATGGACATTTGGGAGGAATAACCAAAATATGGAGAGTAAGAGGAGATAAGGAAAAAGATGTGTTTGTGGTTGACAAGTCGACCAGAGGGGGGACTGAAGTGGGAGAATGGAAGAAACGGCTCCCAACAATCATCTCCCACCCTTGGCCTAGAGGATCACGGCCCAGACACCCACCACGAGAGGAGTTTGCCCATATCCCAGACGACCAAGTGCCCTGGTACAAGAACATACGGATGTGCCCACCCGCGTGCCCGCCAGCCTGCCGTACCCTTGCCAATGCCAGCGGCATGGAGGGACTCGACTGATCCACCTAGCACTACCTCAACACATCGTTAGAGATGCCATGACGACTAAGCCAGCGGACAGAATACCTGTACAACATACACACTGGACATTCCCACACCAATCCGCACGAAGAACATACTCAGTGCTATGACGTAGGTGACGGACACACCCACAGACGCGCATCTTTATTATTTTTCACTCAGGCTTCTACAATGCAGAAACGCAAGACGCACAATGAACTCTTCTAAAAGCTTGCTTACGCTTCTCCTAAACCCATGTGCAACAACGAAAAGTCTAATGAAGGCACGACAATGAGGACAAATCAATATGGCACCATAACCTAAAGCGCCTGCGCACCAAACGGCTCAACCTATATACCAGGCCCCAGTAGGCCTCAAGCAAGAGTTTCCATGAACATTGAATGAGTAAGAGTACAGTTGCTGATCCCGCAGAATGAGCCCGGCTAAAGCAAACAGTCAAGGGCACGATGTTGCTAACTCACATGCCACAAGCCGACACCAAGGTCGCCCCTGCAATTAAGCGAAACGCACAGTGGAAAATGCAATATTAATTGTGCAGAATTATGCCTCAAACACGGTCCCACCGCACGTGACCAAGCCGAACCTGACAGAGTGCCAGGTCCGGGAGGAGAGAGAGACGCCTGGATACCCCGCTTCAAAGGCCCAGGCAGATACAAGCGAGCGTCTCAAGGGACATCTGCAGCGGTGGGAGTAACCGGCCTTCCAGCATATGAATAAATCTTACATTGTCTACACATATCACTAGTGAAACATTGTTGCAATTGACAGGTGCACAGCGAGCTGGGAACAGCGATGGTCCCAGACTGGGGGGCTCGTGTGTGGACCAATCAGAACATTGGGCTCTTATCAATGACGCCACTAGCATTGACCAATCCACAAGGGCCTCCATGTAACAATTTTCATGTATCAATTTGTAGGGACAACCCAAGTACACCACCTGACTAACCCTCAACCACTAACAAAGCTCTCTATACGTGTGCTATACTAAACCTACCACTCGAGGAGCCAATCCAGAGTGGCGATAGGTTTTTGCCAACTTTCCCAGGTGACGCAAGTAGCGTGTCATACTAAGGTAAAAAGGGCCTGCGAGCCCATGGTGAAGTGAGAGTGTCAGGACAGACGCGTACGTTCCTTGACCCATCCCTGCCGTTTGTTCAATAAACAGCAGAACCACCTTGCTTCTTGTGTGTGCCTCATACTCATTTTTGGGATACACGGGAGGAGTTGGGGCCTCCCTGCCCGGAGGTCCGCGGACGGCCCTGCCGGCCCCGGGAGAATTTCCCCCGACAGTTTTGTAGTAGCATGGGTGTCTAAAAGGGAGGCTTGCGTGCATTGGGTTAAGAATGATTAGTGACAGCATGGGTGCCTAAAAGGGAGACTGGCGTGCATTGGGGGAAGAATGATTAGTGACAGCATGGGTGTCTAAAAGGGAAGCTGGCGTACATTTGGGGCAAGAATGATTAGTGATAGCATGGGTGCCTAAAAGGGAGGCTGGCGTGCATTGGGAGAAGAATGTTTTGGGACAGCATGGGTGCCTAAAAGGGAGGCTGGCGTGCATTGGGGGAAGAATGTTTTGTGACCGCATGGGTGTCTAAAAGGGAAGGCTGGCGTGCATTGGGGGAAGAATGTTTTGTGACCGCATGGGTGCCTAAAAGGGAGGCTGGCGTGCATTGGGGGAAGAATGTTTTGTGACAGCATGGGTGACTAAATGGGAGGCTGGCGTGCCTTGGGGGTAGAATTTTTTGTGACCGCAAGGGTGTCTAAAAGGGAGGCTGGTGTGCATTGGGACAAGAATGATTAGTGACAGCATGGGTGTCTAAAAGGGAGGCTGGCATGCATTGGGGGAAGAATGTTTTGTGACGGCATGGGTGCCTAAAAGGGAGGCTGGTGTGCATTGGGGGAAGAATGTTTTATAATAGCATGGGTGCCTAAACGGGAGGCTGGCGTGCATTGGGGGAAGAATGATTAGTAATAGCATGGGTGTCTAAAAGGGAGGATGGCGTGCATTGGGGGCAAGAAAGATTTTTTTAATAGCATGGGTGCCTAAAAGGGAGGCTGGCGTGCATTGGGGGCAAGAATGATTAGTGATAGCATGGGTGCCTAAAAGGGAGGCTGGCGTGCATTGGGGGAAGAATGTTTTGTGACAGCATGGGTGCCTAAAAGGGAGGCTGGCGTGCATTGTGGGAAGAATGTTTTGTGACAGCATGGGTGCCTAAAAGGGAAGGCTGGCGTGCATTGGGGGAAGAATGTTTTGTGATTGCATGGGTTCCTAAAAGGGAGGCTGGCGTGCATTGTAGGAAGAATGTTTTGTGACAGCATGGGTGCCTAAAAGGGAAGGCTGGCCTGCATTGGGGGAAGAATGTTTTGTGACAACATGGGTGCCTAAAAGGGAGGATGGTGTGCATTGGGGAAAAATGTTTTGTGACCACATGAGTGTCTAAAAGGGAATGCTGGCGTACATTGGTGGAAGAATGTTTTGTGACCGCATGGGTGTCTAAAAGGGAGGCTGGCGTGCATTGGGGGAAGAATGTTTTGTGACCGCATGGGTGCCTAAAAGGGAGGCTGGCGTGCATTGGGGGAAGAATGTTTTGTGACTGCATGGGTGTCTAAAAGAGAAGGCTGGCGTGCATTGGGGGAAGAATGTTTTGTGATTGCATGGGTGCCTAAAAGGGAGGCTGGCGTGCATTGTAGGAAGAATGTTTTGTGACAGCATGGGTGCCTAAAAGGGAAGGCTGGCCTGCATTGGGGGAAGAATGTTTTGTGACAACATGGGTGCCTAAAAGGGAGGATGGTGTGCATTGGGGAAAAATGTTTTGTGACCACATGAGTGTCTAAAAGGGAATGCTGGCGTACATTGGTGGAAGAATGTTTTGTGACCGCATGGGTGTCTAAAAGGGAGGCTGGCGTGCATTGGGGGAAGAATGTTTTGTGACCGCATGGGTGTCTAAAAGGGAAGGCTGGCGTGCATTGGGGGAAGAATGTTTTGTGACAGCATGGGTGCCTAAAAGGGAGGCTGGCGTGCATTGGGGGCAAGAATGATTAGTGATAGCATGGGTGTCTAAAAGGGAGTTTGGCGTGCATTGGGGAAAGAATGTTTTGTGGCCGCATGGGTGCCTAAAAGGGAAGGCTGGCGTGCATTGGGGGAAGAATGTTTTGTGACCGCATGGGTGCCTAAAAGGGAAGGCTGGCGTGCATTGGGGGAAGAATGTTTTGTGACTGCATGGGTGCCTAAAAGGGAAGGCTGGCGTGCATTGAGGGAAGAATGTTTTGTGACCGCATGGGTGCCTAAAAGGGAAGGCTGGCGTGCATTGGGGGAAGAATGTTTTGTGACAGCATGGGTGTCTAAAAGGGAGGCTGGCGTGCATTGGGGGAAGAATGTTTTGTGACAGCATGGGTGTCTAAAAGGGAGGCTGGCGTGGATTGGGGGAAGAATGTTTTGTGACAGCATGGGTGCCTTAAAGGGAGGCTTGCGTGCATTGGGGGAAGAATGTTTTGTGACCGCATGGGTGTCTAAAAGGGAGGCTGGCATGCATTGGGGGAAGAATGTTTTGTGACCGCATGGGTGCCTAAAAGGGAAGGCTGGCGTGCATTGGGGGAAGAATGTTTTGTGACCGCATGGGTGTCTAAAAGGGAGGCTGGCGTGCATTGGGGGAAGAATGTTTTATAATAGCATGGGTGCCTAAACGGGAGGCTGGCGTGCATTGGGGGAAGAATGATTAGTGATAGCATGGGTGTCTAAAAGGGAGGCTGGCGTGCATTAGGGGCAAGAAAGATTTTTTTAATAGCATGGGTGCCTAAAAGGGAGGCTGGCGTGCATTGGGGGAAGAATGTTTTGTGACAGCATGGGTGCCTAAAAGGGAGGCTGGCGTGCATTGTGGGAAGAATGTTTTGTGACAGCATGGGTGCCTAAAAGGGAAGGCTGGCGTGCATTGGGGGAAGAATGTTTTGTAATAGCATGGGTGCCCAAAAGGGAGGCTGGCGTGCATTGGGGGAAGAATGTTTTGTAATAGCATGGGTGCCTAAAAGGGAGGCGGGCGTGCATTGGGGGAAGAATGATTAGTGATAGCATGGGTGAGTAAAAGGGAGGCTGGCGTGCATTGGAGCAAGAATGATTAGTGATAGCATGGGTGCTTAAAAGGGAGGCTGGAGTGCATTGGGGGCAAGAATGATTAGTGATAGCATGGGTGCCTAAAAGGGAGGCTGGCGTGCATTAGGGGAAGAATGTTTTGTGACCGCATGTGTGTCTCAAAGGGAAGGCTGGCGTGCATTGGGGGAAGAATGTTTTGTGACCGCATGGGTGCCTAAAAGGGAGGCTGGCGTGCATTGGGGGAAGAATGTTTTGTGACTGCATGGGTGTCTAAAAGAGAAGGCTGGCGTGCATTGGGGGAAGAATGTTTCGTGATTGCATGGGTGCCTAAAAGGGAGGCTGGCGTGCATTGTGGGAAGAATGTTTTGTGACAGCATGGGTGCCTAAAAGGGAAGGCTGGCCTGCATTGGGGGAAGAATGTTTTGTGACAACATGGGTGCCTAAAAGGGAGGATGGCGTGCATTGGGGAAAAATGTTTTGTGACCACATGAGTGTCTAAAAGGGAATGCTGGCGTACATTGGTGGAAGAATGTTTTGTGACCGCATGGGTGTCTAAAAGGGAGGCTGGCGTGCATTGGGGGAAGAATGTTTTGTGACCGCATGGGTGTCTAAAAGGGAAGGCTGGCGTGCATTGGGGGAAGAATGTTTTGTGACCGCATGGGTGCCTAAAAGGGAGGCTGGCGTGCATTGGGGGCAAGAATGATTAGTGATAGCATGGGTGTCTAAAAGGGAGTTTGGCGTGCATTGGGGAAAGAATGTTTTGTGACCGCATGGGTGCCTAAAAGGGAAGGCTGGCGTGCATTGGGGGAAGAATGTTTTGTGACCGCATGGGTGCCTAAAAGGGAAGGCTGGCGTGCATTGGGGGAAGAATGTTTTATGACCGCATGGGTGCCTAAAAGGGAAGGCTGGCGTGCATTGAGGGAAGAATGTTTTGTGACCGCATGGGTGCCTAAAAGGGAAGGCTGGCGTGCATTGGGGGAAGAATGTTTTGTGACAGCATGGGTGTCTAAAAGGGAGGCTGGCGTGCATTGGGGGAAGAATGTTTTGTGACAGCATGGGTGTCTAAAAGGGAGGCTGGCGTGGATTGGGGGAAGAATGATTAGTGATAGCATGGGTGCCTAAAAGGGAGGCTGGCGTGCATTAGGGGAAGAATGTTTTGTGACCGCATGTGTGTCTCAAAGGGAAGGCTGGCGTGCATTGGGGGAAGAATGTTTTGTGACCGCATGGGTGCCTAAAAGGGAGGCTGGCGTGCATTGGGGGAAGAATGTTTTGTGACTGCATGGGTGTCTAAAAGAGAAGGCTGGCGTGCATTGGGGGAAGAATGTTTTGTGATTGCATGGGTGCCTAAAAGGGAGGCTGGCGTGCATTGTGGGAAGAATGTTTTGTGACAGCATGGGTGCCTAAAAGGGAAGGCTGGCCTGCATTGGGGGAAGAATGTTTTGTGACAACATGGGTGCCTAAAAGGGAGGATGGCGTGCATTGGGGAAAAATGTTTTGTGACCACATGAGTGTCTAAAAGGGAATGCTGGCGTACATTGGTGGAAGAATGTTTTGTGACCGCATGGGTGTCTAAAAGGGAGGCTGGCGTGCATTGGGGGAAGAATGTTTTGTGACCGCATGGGTGTCTAAAAGGGAAGGCTGGCGTGCATTGGGGGAAGAATGTTTTGTGACCGCATGGGTGCCTAAAAGGGAGGCTGGCGTGCATTTGGGGCAAGAATGATTAGTGATAGCATGGGTGTCTAAAAGGGAGTTTGGCGTGCATTGGGGAAAGAATGTTTTGTGACCGCATGGGTGCCTAAAAGGGAAGGCTGGCGTGCATTGGGGGAAGAATGTTTTGTGACCGCATGGTTGCCTAAAAGGGAAGGCTGGCGTGCATTGGGGGAAGAATGTTTTGTGACCGCATGGGTGCCTAAAAGGGAAGGTTGGCGTGCATTGAGGGAAGAAGTTTTGTGACCGCATGGGTGCCTAAAAGGGAAGGCTGGCGTGCATTGGGGGAAGAATGTTTTGTGACAGCATGGGTGTCTAAAAGGGAGGCTGGCGTGCATTGGGGGAAGAATGTTTTGTGACAGCATGGGTGTCTAAAAGGGAGGCTGGCGTGGATTGGGGGAAGAATGTTTTGTGACAGCATGGGTGCCTTAAAGGGAGGCTTGCGTGCATTGGGGGAAGAATGTTTTGTGACCGCATGGGTGTCTAAAAGGGAGGCTGGCATGCATTGGGGGAAGAATGTTTTGTGACCGCATGGGTGCCTAAAAGGCAAGGCTGGCGTGCATTGGGGGAAGAATGTTTTGTGACCGCATGGGTGTCTAAAAGGGAGGCTGGCGTGCATTGGGGGAAGAATGTTTTATAATAGCATGGGTGCCTAAACGGGAGGCAGGCGTGCATTGGGGGAAGAATGATTAGTGATAGCATGGGTGTCTAAAAGGGAGGCTGGCGTGCATTGGGGGCAAGAAAGATTTTTTTAATAGCATGGGTGCCTAAAAGGGAGGCTGGCGTGCATTGGGGGCAAGAATGATTAGTGATAGCATGGGTGCCTAAAAGGGAGGCTGGCGTGCATTGGGGGAAGAATGTTTTGTGACAGCATGGGTGCCTAAAAGGGAGGCTGGCGTGCATTGTGGGAAGAATGTTTTGTGACAGCATGGGTGCCTAAAAGGGAAGGCTGGCGTGCATTGGGGGAAGAATGTTTTGTAATAGCATGGGTGCCCAAAAGAGAGGCTGGCGTGCATTGGGGGAAGAATGTTTTGTAATAGCATGGGTGCCTAAAAGGGAGGCTGGCGTGCATTGGGGGAAGAATGATTAGTGATAGCATGGGTGAGTAAAAGGGAGGCTGGCGTGCATTGGAGCAAGAATGATTAGTGATAGCATGGGTGCCTAAAAGGGAGGTTGGCGTGCATTGGGGGCAAGAATGATTAGTGATAGCATGGGTGCCTAAAAGGGAGGCTGGCGTGCATTAGGGGAAGAATGTTTTGTGACCGCATGTGTGTCTCAAAGGGAAGGCTGGCGTGCATTGGGGGAAGAATGTTTTGTGACCGCATGGGTGCCTAAAAGGGAGGCTGGCGTGCATTGGGGGAAGAATGTTTTGTGACTGCATGGGTGTCTAAAAGAGAAGGCTGCCGTGCATTGGGGGAAGAATGTTTTGTGATTGCATGGGTGCCTAAAAGGGAGGCTGGCGTGCATTGTGGGAAGAATGTTTTGTGACAGCATGGGTGCCTAAAAGGGAAGGCTGGCCTGCATTGGGGGAAGAATGTTTTGTGACAAAATGTTTTCCTAAAAGGGAGGATGGCGTGCATTGGGGAAAAATGTTTTGTGACCACATGAGTGTCTAAAAGGGAATGCTGGCGTACATTGGTGGAAGAATGTTTTGTGACCGCATGGGTGTCTAAAAGGGAGGCTGGCGTGCATTGGGGGAAGAATGTTTTGTGACCGCATGGGTGTCTAAAAGGGAAGGCTGGCGTGCATTGGGGGAAGAATGTTTTGTGACCGCATGGGTGCCTAAAAGGGAGGCTGGCGTGCATTGGGGGCAAGAATGATTAGTGATAGCATGGGTGTCTAAAAGGGAGTCTGGCGTGCATTGGGGAAAGAATGTTTTGTGACCGCATGGGTGCCTAAAAGGGAAGGCTGGCGTGCATTGGGGGAAGAATGTTTTGTGACCGCATGGGTGCCTAAAAGGGAAGGCTGGCGTGCATTGGAGGAAGAATGTTTTGTGACCGCATGGGTGCCTAAAAGGGAAGGCTGGCGTGCATTGAGGGAATAATGTTTTGTGACCGCATGGGTGCCTAAAAGGGAAGGCTGGCATGCATTGGGGGAAGAATGTTTTGTGACAGCATGGGTGTCTAAAAGGGAGTCTGGCGTGCATTGGGGGAAGAATGTTTTGTGACAGCATGGGTGTCTAAAAGGGAGGCTGGCGAGGATTGGGGGAAGAATGTTTTGTGACAGCATGGGTGCCTTAAAGGGAGGCTTGCGTGCATTGGGGGAAGAATGTTTTGTGACCGCATGGGTGTCTAAAAGGGAGGCTGGCATGCATTGGGGGAAGAATGTTTTGTGACCGCATGGGTGCCTAAAAGGGAAGGCTGGCGTGCATTGGGGGAAGAATGTTTTGTGACCGCATGGGTGTCTAAAAAGGAGGCTGGCGTGCATTGGGGGAAGAATGTTTTGTGACAGCATGGGTGTCTAAAAGGGAGGCTGGCGTGGATTGGGGGAAGAATGTTTTGTGACAGCATGGGTGCCTTAAAGGGAGGCTTGTGTGCATTGGGGGAAGAATGTTTTGTGACCGCATGGGTGTCTAAAAGGGAGGCTGGCGTGTATTGGGGGAAGAATGTTTTGTGACCGCATGGGTGTCTAAAAGGGAAGGCTGGCGTGCATTGGGGGAAGAATGTTTTGTGACCGCATGAGTGTCTAAAAAGGAGGCTGGCATGCATTGGGGGAAGAATGTTTTGTGACAGCATGGGTGCCTAAAAGGGAGGCTGGCGTGCATTGGGGGCAAGAATGATTAGTGATAGCATGGGTGTCTAAAAGGGAGTTTGGTGTGCATTGGGAAAAGAATGTTTTGTGACCGCATGGGTGCCTAAAAGGGAAGGCTGGCGTGCATTGGGGGAAGAATTTTTTGTGACCGCATGGGTGCCTAAAAGGGAAGGCTGGCGTGCATTGGGGGAAGAATGTTTTGTGACCGCATGGATGCCTAAAAGGGAAGGCTGGCGTGCATTGAGGGAAGAATGTTTTGTGACCGCATGGGTGCCTAAAAGGGAAGGCTGGCGTGCATTGGGGGAATAATGTTTTGTGACCGCATGGGTGCCTAAAAGGGAAGGCTGGCGTGCATTGGGGGAAGAATGTTTTATGACCGCATGGGTGTCTAAAAGGGAGGCTGGCGTGCATTGGGGGAAGAATGTTTTGTGACCGCATGGGTACCTAAAAGGGAAGGCTGGCGTGCATTGGGGGAAGAATGTTTTGTGACCGCATGTGTGTCTAAAAGGGAGGCTGGCGTGCATTGGGGGAAGAATGTTTTGTGACCGCATGGGTGCCTAAAAGGGAGGCTGGCGTGCATTGGGGGCAAGAATGATTAGTGTTAGCATGGGATTCTAAAAGGGAAGGCTGGCGTGCATTGGGGGAAGAAAGTTTTGTGACCGCATGGGTGCCTAAAAGGGAAGGCTGGCGTGCATTGGGGGAAGAATGTTTTGTCACTGCATGGGTGCCTAAAAGGGAAGGCTGGCGTGCATTGGGGGAAGAATGTTTTGTGACCGCATGGGTGTCTAAAAGGGAGGCTGGCGTGCATTGGGGGAACAATGTTTTGTGATAGCATGGTTGTCTAAAAGGGAGGCTGGCGTGCATTTGGGGAAGAATGTTTTGTGATAGCATGGGTGCCTAAAAGGGAAGGCTGGCGTGCATTGGGGGAAGAATGTTTTGTGACCGCATGGTGTCTAAAAGGGAGGCTGGCATGCATTGGGGGCAAGAATGATTAGTGATAGCATGGGTTTCTAAAAGGGAAGGCTGACGTGCATTGGGGGAAGAATGTTTTGTGACAGCATGGGTGTCTAAAAGGGAAGCTTGTATGCATTGGGGAAGAATGTTTTGTGACCGCATGGGTGCCTAAAAGGGAAGGCTGGCGTGCATTGGGGGAAGAATGTTTTGTGACCGCAAGGGTGTCAAAAAGGGAGGCTGGCGTGCATTGGGGGAAGAATGATTAGTGATAGCATGGGTGTCTAAAGGGGAGGCTGGCGTGCATCGGGGGCAAGAATGATTAGTGATAGCATGGGTGTCTAAAAGGGAAGGCTGGCGTGCATTGGGGGAAGAATGTTTTGTGACCGCATGGGTGCCTAAAAGGGAAGGCTGGCGTGCATGGGGGGAAGAACGTTTTGTGACTGCATGGGTGCCTAAAAGGGAAGGCTGGCGTGCATTGGGGGAAGAATGTTTTGTGACCGCATGGGTGCCTAAAAGGGAGGCTGGCGTGCATTGGGGGAAGAATGTTTTGTGACAGCATGGGTGACTAAATGGGAGGCTGGCGTGCCTTGGGGGTAGAATTTTTTGTGACCGCAAGGGTGTCTAAAAGGGAGGCTGGTGTGCATTGGGGCAAGAATGATTAGTGACAGCATGGGTGTCTAAAAGGGAGGCTGGCATGCATTGGGGGAAGAATGTTTTGTGACGGCATGGGTGCCTAAAAGGGAGGCTGGTGTGCATTGGGGGAAGAATGTTTTATAATAGCATGGGTGCCTAAACGGGAGGCTGGCGTGCATTGGGGGAAGAATGATTAGTAATAGCATGGGTGTCTAAAAGGGAGGATGGCGTGCATTGGGGGCAAGAAAGATTTTTTTAATAGCATGGGTGCCTAAAAGGGAGGCTGGCGTGCATTGGGGGCAAGAATGATTAGTGATAGCATGGGTGCCTAAAAGGGAGGCTGGCGTGCATTGGGGGAAGAATGTTTTGTGACAGCATGGGTGTCTAAAAGGGAGGCTGGCGTGCATTGGGGGAAGAATGTTTTGTGACAGCATGGGTGTCTAAAAGGGAGGCTGGCGTGGATTGGGGGAAGAATGTTTTGTGACAGCATGGGTGCCTTAAAGGGAGGCTTGCGTGCATTGGGGGAAGAATGTTTTGTGACCGCATGGGTGTCTAAAAGGGAGGCTGGCATGCATTGGGGGAAGAATGTTTTGTGACCGCATGGGTGCCTAAAAGGCAAGGCTGGCGTGCATTGGGGGAAGAATGTTTTGTGACCGCATGGGTGTCTAAAAGGGAGGCTGGCGTGCATTGGGGGAAGAATGTTTTATAATAGCATGGGTGCCTAAACGGGAGGCTGGCGTGCATTGGGGGAAGAATGATTAGTGATAGCATGGGTGTCTAAAAGGGAGGCTGGCGTGCATTGGGGGCAAGAAAGATTTTTTTAATAGCATGGGTGCCTAAAAGGGAGGCTGGCGTGCATTGGGGGCAAGAATGATTAGTGATAGCATGGGTGCCTAAAAGGGAGGCTGGCGTGCATTGGGGGAAGAATGTTTTGTGACAGCATGGGTGCCTAAAAGGGAGGCTGGCGTGCATTGTGGGAAGAATGTTTTGTGACAGCATGGGTGCCTAAAAGGGAAGGCTGGCGTGCATTGGGGGAAGAATGTTTTGTAATAGCATGGGTGCCCAAAAGAGAGGCTGGCGTGCATTGGGGAAGAATGTTTTGTAATAGCATGGGTGCCTAAAAGGGAGGCTGGCGTGCATTGGGGGAAGAATGATTAGTGATAGCATGAGTAAAAGGGAGGCTGGCGTGCATTGGAGCAAGAATGATTAGTGATAGCATGGGTGCCTAAAAGGGAGGTTGGCGTGCATTGGGGGCAAGAATGATTAGTGATAGCATGGGTGCCTAAAAGGGAGGCTGGCGTGCATTAGGGGAAGAATGTTTTGTGACCGCATGTGTGTCTCAAAGGGAAGGCTGGCGTGCATTGGGGGAAGAATGTTTTGTGACCGCATGGGTGCCTAAAAGGGAGGCTGGCGTGCATTGGGGGAAGAATGTTTTGTGACTGCATGGGTGTCTAAAAGAGAAGGCTGGCGTGCATTGGGGGAAGAATGTTTTGTGATTGCATGGGTGCCTAAAAGGGAGGCTGGCGTGCATTGTGGGAAGAATGTTTTGTGACAGCATGGGTGCCTAAAAGGGAAGGCTGGCCTGCATTGGGGGAAGAATGTTTTGTGACAAAATGTTTTCCTAAAAGGGAGGATGGCGTGCATTGGGGAAAAATGTTTTGTGACCACATGAGTGTCTAAAAGGGAATGCTGGCGTACATTGGTGGAAGAATGTTTTGTGACCGCATGGGTGTCTAAAAGGGAGGCTGGCGTGCATTGGGGGAAGAATGTTTTGTGACCGCATGGGTGCCTAAAAGGGAGGCTGGCGTGCATTGGGGGCAAGAATGATTAGTGATAGCATGGGTGTCTAAAAGGGAGTCTGGCGTGCATTGGGGAAAGAATGTTTTGTGACCGCATGGGTGCCTAAAAGGGAAGGCTGGCGTGCATTGGGGGAAGAATGTTTTGTGACCGCATGGGTGCCTAAAAGGGAAGGCTGGCGTGCATTGGAGGAAGAATGTTTTGTGACCGCATGGGTGCCTAAAAGGGAAGGCTGGCGTGCATTGAGGGAAGAATGTTTTGTGACCGCATGGGTGCCTAAAAGGGAAGGCTGGCATGCATTGGGGGAAGAATGTTTTGTGACAGCATGGGTGTCTAAAAGGGAGGCTGGCGTGCATTGGGGGAAGAATGTTTTGTGACAGCATGGGTGTCTAAAAGGGAGGCTGGCGAGGATTGGGGGAAGAATGTTTTGTGACAGCATGGGTGCCTTAAAGGGAGGCTTGCGTGCATTGGGGGAAGAATGTTTTGTGACCGCATGGGTGTCTAAAAGGGAGGCTGGCATGCATTGGGGGAAGAATGTTTTGTGACCGCATGGGTGCCTAAAAGGGAAGGCTGGCGTGCATTGGGGGAAGAATGTTTTGTGACCGCATGGGTGTCTAAAAAGGAGGCTGGCGTGCATTGGGGGAAGAATGTTTTGTGACAGCATGGGTGTCTAAAAGGGAGGCTGGCGTGGATTGGGGGAAGAATGTTTTGTGACAGCATGGGTGCCTTAAAGGGAGGCTTGTGTGCATTGGGGGAAGAATGTTTTGTGACCGCATGGGTGTCTAAAAGGGAGGCTGGCGTGTATTGGGGGAAGAATGTTTTGTGACCGCATGGGTGTCTAAAAGGGAAGGCTGGCGTGCATTGGGGGAAGAATGTTTTGTGACCGCATGAGTGTCTAAAAAGGAGGCTGGCATGCATTGGGGGAAGAATGTTTTGTGACAGCATGGGTGCCTAAAAGGGAGGCTGGCGTGCATTGGGGGCAAGAATGATTAGTGATAGCATGGGTGTCTAAAAGGGAGTTTGGTGTGCATTGGGAAAAGAATGTTTTGTGACCGCATGGGTGCCTAAAAGGGAAGGCTGGCGTGCATTGGGGGAAGAATTTTTTGTGACCGCATGGGTGCCTAAAAGGGAAGGCTGGCGTGCATTGGGGGAAGAATGTTTTGTGACCGCATGGATGCCTAAAAGGGAAGGCTGGCGTGCATTGAGGGAAGAATGTTTTGTGACCGCATGGGTGCCTAAAAGGGAAGGCTGGCGTGCATTGGGGGAATAATGTTTTGTGACCGCATGGGTGCCTAAAAGGGAAGGCTGGCGTGCATTGGGGGAAGAATGTTTTATGACCGCATGGGTGTCTAAAAGGGAGGCTGGCGTGCATTGGGGGAAGAATGTTTTGTGACCGCATGGGTACCTAAAAGGGAAGGCTGGCGTGCATTGGGGGAAGAATGTTTTGTGACCGCATGTGTGTCTAAAAGGGAGGCTGGCGTGCATTGGGGGAAGAATGTTTTGTGACCGCATGGGTGCCTAAAAGGGAGGCTGGCATGCATTGGGGGCAAGAATGATTAGTGTTAGCATGGGATTCTAAAAGGGAAGGCTGGCGTGCATTGGGGGAAGAAAGTTTTGTGACCGCATGGGTGCCTAAAAGGGAAGGCTGGCGTGCATTGGGGGAAGAATGTTTTGTCACTGCATGGGTGCCTAAAAGGGAAGGCTGGCGTGCATTGGGGGAAGAATGTTTTGTGACCGCATGGGTGTCTAAAAGGGAGGCTGGCGTGCATTGGGGGAACAATGTTTTGTGATAGCATGGTTGTCTAAAAGGGAGGCTGGCGTGCATTTGGGGAAGAATGTTTTGTGATAGCATGGGTGCCTAAAAGGGAAGGCTGGCGTGCATTGGGGGAAGAATGTTTTGTGACCGCATGGTGTCTAAAAGGGAGGCTGGCATGCATTGGGGGCAAGAATGATTAGTGATAGCATGGGTTTCTAAAAGGGAAGGCTGACGTGCATTGGGGGAAGAATGTTTTGTGACAGCATGGGTGTCTAAAAGGGAAGCTTGTATGCATTGGGGAAGAATGTTTTGTGACCGCATGGGTGCCTAAAAGGGAAGGCTGGCGTGCATTGGGGGAAGAATGTTTTGTGACCGCAAGGGTGTCAAAAAGGGAGGCTGGCGTGCATTGGGGGAAGAATGATTAGTGATAGCATGGGTGTCTAAAGGGGAGGCTGGCGTGCATCGGGGCAAGAATGATTAGTGATAGCATGGGTGTCTAAAAGGGAAGGCTGGCGTGCATTGGGGGAAGAATGTTTTGTGACCGCATGGGTGCCTAAAAGGGAAGGCTGGCGTGCATGGGGGGAAGAACGTTTTGTGACTGCATGGGTGCCTAAAAGGGAAGGCTGGCGTGCATTGGGGGAAGAATGTTTTGTGACCGCATGGGTGCCTAAAAGGGAGGCTGGCGTGCATTGGGGGAAGAATGTTTTGTGACAGCATGGGTGACTAAATGGGAGGCTGGCGTGCCTTGGGGGTAGAATTTTTTGTGACCGCAAGGGTGTCTAAAAGGGAGGCTGGTGTGCATTGGGGCAAGAATGATTAGTGACAGCATGGGTGTCTAAAAGGGAGGCTGGCATGCATTGGGGGAAGAATGTTTTGTGACGGCATGGGTGCCTAAAAGGGAGGCTGGTGTGCATTGGGGGAAGAATGTTTTATAATAGCATGGGTGCCTAAACGGGAGGCTGGCGTGCATTGGGGGAAGAATGATTAGTAATAGCATGGGTGTCTAAAAGGGAGGATGGCGTGCATTGGGGGCAAGAAAGATTTTTTTAATAGCATGGGTGCCTAAAAGGGAGGCTGGCGTGCATTGGGGGCAAGAATGATTAGTGATAGCATGGGTGCCTAAAAGGGAGGCTGGCGTGCATTGGGGGAAGAATGTTTTGTGACAGCATGGGTGCCTAAAAGGGAGGCTGGCGTGCATTGTGGGAAGAATGTTTTGTGACAGCATGGGTGCCTAAAAGGGAAGGCTGGCGTGCATTGGGGGAAGAATGTTTTGTGATTGCATGGGTGCCTAAAAGGGAGGCTGGCGTGCATTGTAGGAAGAATGTTTTGTGACAGCATGGGTGCCTAAAAGGGAAGGCTGGCCTGCATTGGGGGAAGAATGTTTTGTGACAACATGGGTGCCTAAAAGGGAGGATGGTGTGCATTGGGGAAAAATGTTTTGTGACCACATGAGTGTCTAAAAGGGAATGCTGGCGTACATTGGTGGAAGAATGTTTTGTGACCGCATGGGTGTCTAAAAGGGAGGCTGGCGTGCATTGGGGGAAGAATGTTTTGTGACCGCATGGGTGCCTAAAAGGGAGGCTGGCATGCATTGGGGGAAGAATGTTTTGTGACTGCATGGGTGTCTAAAAGAGAAGGCTGGCGTGCATTGGGGGAAGAATGTTTTGTGATTGCATGGGTGCCTAAAAGGGAGGCTGGCGTGCATTGTAGGAAGAATGTTTTGTGACAGCATGGGTGCCTAAAAGGGAAGGCTGGCCTGCATTGGGGGAAGAATGTTTTGTGACAACATGGGTGCCTAAAAGGGAGGATGGTGTGCATTGGGGAAAAATGTTTTGTGACCACATGAGTGTCTAAAAGGGAATGCTGGCGTACATTGGTGGAAGAATGTTTTGTGACCGCATGGGTGTCTAAAAGGGAGGCTGGCGTGCATTGGGGGAAGAATGTTTTGTGACCGCATGGGTGTCTAAAAGGGAAGGCTGGCGTGCATTGGGGGAAGAATGTTTTGTGACATCATGGGTGCCTAAAAGGGAGGCTGGCGTGCATTGGGGGCAAGAATGATTAGTGATAGCATGGGTGTCTAAAAGGGAGTTTGGCGTGCATTGGGGAAAGAATGTTTTGTGGCCGCATGGGTGCCTAAAAGGGAAGGCTGGCGTGCATTGGGGGAAGAATGTTTTGTGACCGCATGGGTGCCTAAAAGGGAAGGCTGGCGTGCATTGGGGGAAGAATGTTTTGTGACTGCATGGGTGCCTAAAAGGGAAGGCTGGCGTGCATTGAGGGAAGAATGTTTTGTGACCGCATGGGTGCCTAAAAGGGAAGGCTGGCGTGCATTGGGGGAAGAATGTTTTGTGACAGCATGGGTGTCTAAAAGGGAGGCTGGCGTGCATTGGGGGAAGAATGTTTTGTGACAGCATGGGTGTCTAAAAGGGAGGCTGGCGTGGATTGGGGGAAGAATGTTTTGTGACAGCATGGGTGCCTTAAAGGGAGGCTTGCGTGCATTGGGGGAAGAATGTTTTGTGACCGCATGGGTGTCTAAAAGGGAGGCTGGCATGCATTGGGGGAAGAATGTTTTGTGACCGCATGGGTGCCTAAATGGGAAGGCTGGCGTGCATTGGGGGAAGAATGTTTTGTGACCGCATGGGTGTCTAAAAGGCAGGCTGGCGTGCATTGGGGGAAGAATGTTTTATAATAGCATGGGTGCCTAAACGGGAGGCTGGCGTGCATTGGGGGAAGAATGATTAGTGATAGCATGGGTGTCTAAAAGGGAGGCTGGCGTGCATTAGGGGCAAGAAAGATTTTTTTAATAGCATGGGTGCCTAAAAGGGAGGCTGGCGTGCATTGGGGGCAAGAATGATTAGTGATAGCATGGGTGCCTAAAAGGGAGGCTGGCGTGCATTGGGGGAAGAATGTTTTGTGACAGCATGGGTGCCTAAAAGGGAGGCAGGCGTGCATTGTGGGAAGAATGTTTTGTGACAGCATGGGTGCCTAAAAGGGAAGGCTGGCGTGCATTGGGGGAAGAATGTTTTGTAATAGCATGGGTGCCCAAAAGGGAGGCTGGCGTGCATTGGGGGAAGAATGTTTTGTAATAGCATGGGTGCCTAAAAGGGAGGCGGGCGTGCATTGGGGGAAGAATGATTAGTGATAGCATGGGTGAGTAAAAGGGAGGCTGGCGTGCATTGGAGCAAGAATGATTAGTGATAGCATGGGTGCTTAAAAGGGAGGCTGGAGTGCATTGGGGGCAAGAATGATTAGTGATAGCATGGGTGCCTAAAAGGGAGGCTGGCGTGCATTAGGGGAAGAATGTTTTGTGACCGCATGTGTGTCTCAAAGGGAAGGCTGGCGTGCATTGGGGGAAGAATGTTTTGTGACCGCATGGGTGCCTAAAAGGGAGGCTGGCGTGCATTGGGGGAAGAATGTTTTGTGACTGCATGGGTGTCTAAAAGAGAAGGCTGGCGTGCATTGGGGGAAGAATGTTTTGTGATTGCATGGGTGCCTAAAAGGGAGGCTGGCGTGCATTGTGGGAAGAATGTTTTGTGACAGCATGGGTGCCTAAAAGGGAAGGCTGGCCTGCATTGGGGGAAGAATGTTTTGTGACAACATGGGTGCCTAAAAGGGAGGATGGCGTGCATTGGGGAAAAATGTTTTGTGACCACATGAGTGTCTAAAAGGGAATGCTGGCGTACATTGGTGGAAGAATGTTTTGTGACCGCATGGGTGTCTAAAAGGGAGGCTGGCGTGCATTGGGGGAAGAATGTTTTGTGATTGCATGGGTGCCTAAAAGGGAGGCTGGCGTGCATTGTAGGAAGAATGTTTTGTGACAGCATGGGTGCCTAAAAGGGAAGGCTGGCCTGCATTGGGGGAAGAATGTTTTGTGACAACATGGGTGCCTAAAAGGGAGGATGGTGTGCATTGGGGAAAAATGTTTTGTGACCACATGAGTGTCTAAAAGGGAATGCTGGCGTACATTGGTGGAAGAATGTTTTGTGACCGCATGGGTGTCTAAAAGGGAGGCTGGCGTGCATTGGGGGAAGAATGTTTTGTGACCGCATGGGTGTCTAAAAGGGAAGGCTGGCGTGCATTGGGGGAAGAATGTTTTGTGACATCATGGGTGCCTAAAAGGGAGGCTGGCGTGCATTGTGGGCAAGAATGATTAGTGATAGCATGGGTGTCTAAAAGGGAGTTTGGCGTGCATTGGGGAAAGAATGTTTTGTGGCCGCATGGGTGCCTAAAAGGGAATGCTGGCATGCATTGGGGGAAGAATGTTTTGTGACCGCATGGGTGCCTAAAAGGGAAGGCTGGCGTGCATTGGGGGAAGAATGTTTTGTGACTGCATGGGTGCCTAAAAGGGAAGGCTGGCGTGCATTGAGGGAAGAATGTTTTGTGACCGCATGGGTGCCTAAAAGGGAAGGCTGGCGTGCATTGGGGGAAGAATGTTTTGTGACAGCATGGGTGTCTAATAGGGAGGCTGGCGTGCATTGGGGGAAGAATGTTTTGTGACAGCATGGGTGTCTAAAAGGGAGGCTGGCGTGGATTGGGGGAAGAATGTTTTGTGACAGCATGGGTGCCTTAAAGGGAGGCTTGCGTGCATTGGGGGAAGAATGTTTTGTGACCGCATGGGTGTCTAAAAGGGAGGCTGGCATGCATTGGGGGAAGAATGTTTTGTGACCGCATGGGTGCCTAAATGGGAAGGCTGGCGTGCATTGGGGGAAGAATGTTTTGTGACCGCATGGGTGTCTAAAAGGCAGGCTGGCGTGCATTGGGGGAAGAATGTTTTATAATAGCATGGGTGCCTAAACGGGAGGCTGGCGTGCATTGGGGGAAGAATGATTAGTGATAGCATGGGTGTCTAAAAGGGAGGCTGGCGTGCATTAGGGGCAAGAAAGATTTTTTTAATAGCATGGGTGCCTAAAAGGGAGGCTGGCGTGCATTGGGGGCAAGAATGATTAGTGATAGCATGGGTGCCTAAAAGGGAGGCTGGCGTGCATTGGGGGAAGAATGTTTTGTGACAGCATGGGTGCCTAAAAGGGAGGCAGGCGTGCATTTTGGGAAGAATGTTTTGTGACAGCATGGGTGCCTAAAAGGGAAGGCTGGCGTGCATTGGGGGAAGAATGTTTTGTAATAGCATGGGTGCCCAAAAGGGAGGCTGGCGTGCATTGGGGGAAGAATGTTTTGTAATAGCATGGGTGCCTAAAAGGGAGGCGGGCGTGCATTGGGGGAAGAATGATTAGTGATAGCATGGGTGAGTAAAAGGGAGGCTGGCGTGCATTGGAGCAAGAATGATTAGTGATAGCATGGGTGCTTAAAAGGGAGGCTGGAGTGCATTGGGGGCAAGAATGATTAGTGATAGCATGGGTGCCTAAAAGGGAGGCTGGCGTGCATTAGGGGAAGAATGTTTTGTGACCGCATGTGTGTCTCAAAGGGAAGGCTGGCGTGCATTGGGGGAAGAATGTTTTGTGACCGCATGGGTGCCTAAAAGGGAGGCTGGCGTGCATTGGGGGAAGAATGTTTTGTGACTGCATGGGTGTCTAAAAGAGAAGGCTGGCGTGCATTGGGGGAAGAATGTTTTGTGATTGCATGGGTGCCTAAAAGGGAGGCTGGCGTGCATTGTGGGAAGAATGTTTTGTG
Organism: Ambystoma mexicanum; assembly: GCF_040938575.1. Lineage (NCBI taxonomy): Eukaryota > Metazoa > Chordata > Amphibia > Caudata > Ambystomatidae > Ambystoma > Ambystoma mexicanum. The sequence continues at coordinate 27,131,206 of NC_090939.1, read as the reverse complement.
ACAGCATGGGTGCCTAAAAGGGAAGGCTGGCCTGCATTGGGGGAAGAATGTTTTGTGACAACATGGGTGCCTAAAAGGGAGGATGGCGTGCATTGGGGAAAAATGTTTTGTGACCACATGAGTGTCTAAAAGGGAATGCTGGCGTACATTGGTGGAAGAATGTTTTGTGACCGCATGGGTGTCTAAAAGGGAGGCTGGCGTGCATTGGGGGAAGAATGTTTTGTGACCGCATGGGTGTCTAAAAGGGAAGGCTGGCGTGCATTGGGGGAAGAATGTTTTGTGACCGCATGGGTGCCTAAAAGGGAGGCTGGCGTGAATTGGGGGCAAGAATGATTAGTGATAGCATGGGTGTCTAAAAGGGAGTTTGGCGTGCATTGGGGAAAGAATGTTTTGTGACCGCATGGGTGCCTAAAAGGGAAGGCTGGCGTGCATTGGGGGAAGAATGTTTTGTGACCGCATGGGTGCCTAAAAGGGAAGGCTGGCGTGCATTGGGGGAAGAATGTTTTGTGACCGCATGGGTGCCTAAAAGGGAAGGCTGGCGTGCATTGAGGGAAGAATGTTTTGTGACCGCATGGGTGCCTAAAAGGGAAGGCTGGCGTGCATTGGGGGAAGAATGTTTTGTGACAGCATGGGTGTCTAAAAGGGAGGCTGGCGTGCATTGGGGGAAGAATGTTTTGTGACAGCATGGGTGTCTAAAAGGGAGGCTGGCGTGGATTGGGGGAAGAATGATTAGTGATAGCATGGGTGCCTAAAAGGGAGGCTGGCGTGCATTAGGGGAAGAATGTTTTGTGACCGCATGTGTGTCTCAAAGGGAAGGCTGGCGTGCATTGGGGGAAGAATGTTTTGTGACCGCATGGGTGCCTAAAAGGGAGGCTGGCGTGCATTGGGGGAAGAATGTTTTGTGACTGCATGGGTGTCTAAAAGAGAAGGCTGGCGTGCATTGGGGGAAGAATGTTTTGTGATTGCATGGGTGCCTAAAAGGGAGGCTGGCGTGCATTGTGGGAAGAATGTTTTGTGACAGCATGGGTGCCTAAAAGGGAAGGCTGGCCTGCATTGGGGGAAGAATGTTTTGTGACAACATGGGTGCCTAAAAGGGAGGATGGCGTGCATTGGGGAAAAATGTTTTGTGACCACATGAGTGTCTAAAAGGGAATGCTGGCGTACATTGGTGGAAGAATGTTTTGTGACCGCATGGGTGTCTAAAAGGGAGGCTGGCGTGCATTGGGGGAAGAATGTTTTGTGACCGCATGGGTGTCTAAAAGGGAAGGCTGGCGTGCATTGGGGGAAGAATGTTTTGTGACCGCATGGGTGCCTAAAAGGGAGGCTGGCGTGCATTTGGGGCAAGAATGATTAGTGATAGCATGGGTGTCTAAAAGGGAGTTTGGCGTGCATTGGGGAAAGAATGTTTTGTGACCGCATGGGTGCCTAAAAGGGAAGGCTGGCGTGCATTGGGGGAACAATGTTTTGTGACCGCATGGTTGCCTAAAAGGGAAGGCTGGCGTGCATTGGGGGAAGAATGTTTTGTGACCGCATGGGTGCCTAAAAGGGAAGGTTGGCGTGCATTGAGGGAAGAATGTTTTGTGACCGCATGGGTGCCTAAAAGGGAAGGCTGGCGTGCATTGGGGGAAGAATGTTTTGTGACAGCATGGGTGTCTAAAAGGGAGGCTGGCGTGCATTGGGGGAAGAATGTTTTGTGACAGCATGGGTGTCTAAAAGGGAGGCTGGCGTGGATTGGGGGAAGAATGTTTTGTGACAGCATGGGTGCCTTAAAGGGAGGCTTGCGTGCATTGGGGGAAGAATGTTTTGTGACCGCATGGGTGTCTAAAAGGGAGGCTGGCATGCATTGGGGGAAGAATGTTTTGTGACCGCATGGGTGCCTAAAAGGCAAGGCTGGCGTGCATTGGGGGAAGAATGTTTTGTGACCGCATGGGTGTCTAAAAGGGAGGCTGGCGTGCATTGGGGGAAGAATGTTTTATAATAGCATGGGTGCCTAAACGGGAGGCTGGCGTGCATTGGGGGAAGAATGATTAGTGATAGCATGGGTGTCTAAAAGGGAGGCTGGCGTGCATTGGGGGCAAGAAAGATTTTTTTAATAGCATGGGTGCCTAAAAGGGAGGCTGGCGTGCATTGGGGGCAAGAATGATTAGTGATAGCATGGGTGCCTAAAAGGGAGGCTGGCGTGCATTGGGGGAAGAATGTTTTGTGACAGCATGGGTGCCTAAAAGGGAGGCTGGCGTGCATTGTGGGAAGAATGTTTTGTGACAGCATGGGTGCCTAAAAGGGAAGGCTGGCGTGCATTGGGGGAAGAATGTTTTGTAATAGCATGGGTGCCCAAAAGAGAGGCTGGCGTGCATTGGGGGAAGAATGTTTTGTGACCGCATGGGTGTCTAAAAGGGAAGGCTGGCGTGCATTGGGGGAAGAATGTTTTGTGACCGCATGGGTGCCTAAAAGGGAGGCTGGCGTGCATTGGGGGCAAGAATGATTAGTGATAGCATGGGTGTCTAAAAGGGAGTCTGGCGTGCATTGGGGAAAGAATGTTTTGTGACCGCATGGGTGCCTAAAAGGGAAGGCTGGCGTGCATTGGGGGAAGAATGTTTTGTGACCGCATGGGTGCCTAAAAGGGAAGGCTGGCGTGCATTGGGGGAAGAATGTTTTGTGACCGCATGGGTGCCTAAAAGGGAAGGCTGGCGTGCATTGAGGGAAGAATGTTTTGTGACCGCATGGGTGCCTAAAAGGGAAGGCTGGCATGCATTGGGGGAAGAATGTTTTGTGACAGCATGGGTGTCTAAAAGGGAGGCTGGCGTGCATTGGGGGAAGAATGTTTTGTGACAGCATGGGTGTCTAAAAGGGAGGCTGGCGAGGATTGGGGGAAGAATGTTTTGTGACAGCATGGGTGCCTTAAAGGGAGGCTTGCGTGCATTGGGGGAAGAATGTTTTGTGACCGCATGGGTGTCTAAAAGGGAGGCTGGCATGCATTGGGGGAAGAATGTTTTGTGACCGCATGGGTGCATAAAGGGAAGGCTGGCGTGCATTGGGGGAAGAATGTTTTGTGACCGCATGGGTGTCTAAAAAGGAGGCTGGCGTGCATTGGGGGAAGAATGTTTTGTGACAGCATGGGTGTCTAAAAGGGAGGCTGGCGTGGATTGGGGGAAGAATGTTTTGTGACAGCATGGGTGCCTTAAAGGGAGGCTTGTGTGCATTGGGGGAAGAATGTTTTGTGACCGCATGGGTGTCTAAAAGGGAGGCTGGCGTGCATTGGGGGAAGAATGTTTTGTGACCGCATGGGTGTCTAAAAGGGAAGGCTGGCGTGCATTGGGGGAAGAATGTTTTGTGACCGCATGCGTGTCTAAAAAGGAGGCTGGCATGCATTGGGGGAAGAATGTTTTGTGACAGCATGGGTGCCTAAAAGGGAGGCTGGCGTGCATTGGGGGCAAGAATGATTAGTGATAGCATGGGTGTCTAAAAGGGAGTTTGGTGTGCATTGGGAAAAGAATGTTTTGTGACCGCATGGGTGCCTAAAAGGGAAGGCTGGCGTGCATTGGGGGAAGAATTTTTTGTGACCGCATGGGTGCCTAAAAGGGAAGGCTGGCGTGCATTGGGGGAAGAATGTTTTGTGACCGCATGGATGCCTAAAAGGGAAGGCTGGCGTGCATTGAGGGAAGAATGTTTTGTGACCGCATGGGTGCCTAAAAGGGAAGGCTGGCGTGCATTGGGGGAATAATGTTTTGTGACCGCATGGGTGCCTAAAAGGGAAGGCTGGCGTGCATTGGGGGAAGAATGTTTTATGACCGCATGGGTGTCTAAAAGGGAGGCTGGCGTGCATTGGGGGAAGAATGTTTTGTGACCGCATGGGTACCTAAAAGGGAAGGCTGGCGTGCATTGGGGGAAGAATGTTTTGTGACCGCATGTGTGTCTAAAAGGGAGGCTGGCGTGCATTGGGGGAAGAATGTTTTGTGACCGCATGGGTGCCTAAAAGGGAGGCTGGCGTGCATTGGGGGCAAGAATGATTAGTGTTAGCATGGGATTCTAAAAGGGAAGGCTGGCGTGCATTGGGGGAAGAAAGTTTTGTGACCGCATGGGTGCCTAAAAGGGAAGGCTGGCGTGCATTGGGGGAAGAATGTTTTGTCACTGCATGGGTGCCTAAAAGGGAAGGCTGGCGTGCATTGGGGGAAGAATGTTTTGTGACCGCATGGGTGTCTAAAAGGGAGGCTGGCGTGCATTGGGGGAACAATGTTTTGTGATAGCATGGTTGTCTAAAAGGGAGGCTGGCGTGCATTTGGGGAAGAATGTTTTGTGATAGCATGGGTGCCTAAAAGGGAAGGCTGGCGTGCATTGGGGGAAGAATGTTTTGTGACCGCATGGTGTCTAAAAGGGAGGCTGGCATGCATTGGGGGCAAGAATGATTAGTGATAGCATGGGTTTCTAAAAGGGAAGGCTGACGTGCATTGGGGGAAGAATGTTTTGTGACAGCATGGGTGTCTAAAAGGGAAGCTTGTATGCATTGGGGAAGAATGTTTTGTGACCGCATGGGTGCCTAAAAGGGAAGGCTGGCGTGCATTGGGGGAAGAATGTTTTGTGACCGCAAGGGTGTCAAAAAGGAAGGCTGGCGTGCATTGGGGGAAGAATGATTAGTGATAGCATGGGTGTCTAAAGGGGAGGCTGGCGTGCATCGGGGGCAAGAATGATTAGTGATAGCATGGGTGTCTAAAAGGGAAGGCTGGCGTGCATTGGGGGAAGAATGTTTTGTGACCGCATGGGTGCCTAAAAGGGAAGGCTGGCGTGCATGGGGGGAAGAACGTTTTGTGACTGCATGGGTGCCTAAAAGGGAAGGCTGGCATGCATTGGGGGAAGAATGTTTTGTGACCGCATGGGTGCCTAAAAGTGAAGGCTGGCATGCATTGGGGGATGAATGTTTTGTGATAGCATGGGTGTCTAAAAGGGAGGCTTGCGTGCATTGGGGGAAAAATGTTTGTGACAGCATGGGTGCCTAAAAGGGAGGCTTGCGTGCATTGGGGGAAGAATGTTTTGGGATAGCATGGGTGCCTAAAAGGGAAGACTGGCGTGCATTGGGGGAAGAATGTTTTGTGATAGCATGGGTGTCTAAAAGGGAGGCTTGCGTGCATTGGGGGAAGAATGTTTTGTGACAGCATGGGTGCCTAAATGGGAGGCTTGCGTGCCTTGGGGGAAGAACGTTTTTTGACAGCATGGGTGCCTAAAAGGGAGGCTTGCGTGCGTTGGGGGAAGAATGTTATGTGATAGCATGGGTGCCTAAAAGGGAGGCTGGCATGCATAGGGGGAAGAATGTTTTGTGATAGCATGGGTGTCTAAAAGGGAAGGCTGGCATGCATTAGGAAAAGAATGTTTTGTGATAGCATGGGTGTCTAAAAGGGAGGCTTGCGTGCATTGGGTGAAGAATGTTTTGTGACAGCATGGGTGCCTAAAAGGGAGGCTTGCGTGCATTGGGGGAAGAATGTTTTGTGATAGCATGGGTGCCTAAAAGGGAGGCTGGCGTGCATTGGGGGAAGAATGTTTTGTGATAGCATGGGTGTCTAAAAGGGAGGCTGGTGTGCATTGGGGGAAAAATGTTTTGTGATAGCATGGGTGCCTAAAAGGGAGGCTGGCGTGCATTGGGGGAAGAATGTTTTGTGATAGCATGGGTGCCAAAAAGGGAGGCTGGTGTGCATTGGGGGAAGAATGTTTTGTGATAGCATGGGTGCCTTAAAGGGAAGGCTGGCGTGCATTGGGGGAAGAATGTTTTGTGATAGCATGGGTGTCTAAAAGGGAGGCTGGCGTGCATTGGGTGCAAGAATGATTAGTGATAGCACGGGTGTCTAAAAGGGAGGCTGGCGTGCATTGGAGGAAGAATGTTTTATGATGCTTGGGTGCCTAAAAGTGAAGGCTGGCGTGCATTGTGGGAAGAATGTTTTGTGACCCCATGGGTGTCTAAAAGGGAGGCTGGCGTGCATTGGGGGAAGAATGTTTTGTGACAGCATGGGTGCCTAAAAGGGAGGCTGGCGTGGATTGGGGGAAGAATGTTTTGTGATAGCATGGGTGCCTAAAAGGGAGGCTTGCGTGCATTGGGGGAAGAATGTTTTGTGACCGCATGGGTGTCTAAAAGGGAAGGCTGGCGTGCATTGGGGGAACAATGTTTTGTGTTAGCATGGGTGCCTAAAAGGGAGGCTGGCGTGGATTGGGGGAAGAATGTTTTGTGATAGCATGGGTGCCTAAAAGGGAGGCTTGCGTGCATTGGGGGAAGAATGTTTTGTGACCGCATGGGTGCCTAAAAGGGAAGGCTGGCGTGCACTGGGGGAAGAATGTTTTGTGATAGCATGGGTGTCTAAAAGGGAGGCTTGCATGCATTGGGGGAAGAATGTTTTGTGACAGCATGTGTGCCTAAAAGTGAAGGCTGGCGTGCATTGGGGGAAGAATGTTTTGTGACCGCATGGGTGTCTAAAAGGGAGGCTGGCGTGCATTGGGGGGAGAATGTTTTGTGACAGCATGGGTGCCTAAAAGGGAGGCTGGCGTGGATTGGGGGAAGAATGTTTTGTGATAGCATGGGTGCCTAAAAGGGAAGGCTGGCGTGCACTGGGGGAAGAATGTTTTGTGATAGCATGGGTGTCTAAAAGGGAGGCTTGCATGCATTGGGCGGAGAATGTTTTGTGACAGCATGGGTGCCTAAAAGGGAGCCTTGCGTGCATTGGGCGAAGAATGTTTTGTGACAGCATGGGTGCCTAAAAGGGAGGCTTGCGTGCATTGGGGGAAGAATGTTTTGTGATAGCATGGGTGCCTAAAAGGGAAGGGTGGTGTGCATTGGGGGAAGAATGTTTTGTGATAGCATGGGCATCTAAAAAGGAGGCTTGCGTGCATTGGGGGAAGAATGTTTTGTGACAGCATGGGTGCCTAAAAGGGAGGCTTGCGTGCATTGGGGAAGAGTATTTTGTGATAGCATGGGTGCCTAAAAGGGAGGCTGTCATGCATTGGGGGAAGAATGTTTTGTGATAGCATGGGTGCCTAAAACGGAGGCTGGCGTGCATTGGGGGAAGAATGTTTTGTGATAGCATGGGTGTCTAAAAGAGAGGCTTGTGTGCGTTGGGGGAAGAATGTTTTGTGATAGCATGGCTGTCTAAAAGGGAAGGCTGGCGTGCATTGGGGGAAAAATGTTTTGTGATAGCATTGGTGTCTAAAAGGGAGGCTGGCGTGCATTGGGGGCAAGAATGTTTTGTGATAGCATGGGTGTCTAAAAGGGAGGATGGCGTGCATTGGGGGAAGAATGTTTTGTGATAGCATGGGTGCCTAAAAGGGAGGCTGGCGTGCATTGGGGGGAAGAATGTTTTGTGATAGCATGGTTGCCTAAAAGGGAGTCTGGCGTGCATTGGGGGAAGAATGTTTTGTGATAGCATGGGTGTCTAAAAGGGAGGCTGGCGTGCATTGGGGAAGAATGTTTTGTGACCGCATTGGCGCCTAAAAGGGAGGCTGGCGTGCATTGAGGGAAGAATGTTTTGTGACCGCATGGGTGCCTAAAAGGGAGGCTGGCGTGCATTGGGGGAAGAATGTTTTGTGACAGCATGGGTGTCTAAAACAGAGGCTGGCGTGCATTGGGGGCAAGAATGATTACCTAAAAGGGAGGCTGACATGCATTGTGGGAAGAATGTTTTGTGACAGCATTGGTGCCTAAAAGGGAGGCTGGCGTGCATTGGTGGAAGAATGATTAGTGATAGCATGGGTGCCTAAAAGGGAGGCTGGCGTGCATTTGGGGAAGAATGTTTTGTGATAGCATGGGTGTCTAAAAGGGAGGCTTGCGTGCATTGGGGGAAGAATGTTTGTGACAGCATGGGTGCCTAAAAGGGAGGCTTGCGTGTATTGGGGGAAGAATGTTTTGTGATAGCATGGGTGCCTACAAGGGAAGACTGGCGTGCATTGGGGGAAGAATGTTTTTTGATAGCATGGGTGTCTAAAAGGGAGGCTTGCGTGCATTGGGGGAAGAATGTTTTGTGACAGCATGGGTGCCTAAAAGGGAGGCTTGCGTGCATTGGGGGAAGAATGTTTTGTGACAGCATGGGTGCCTAAAAGGGATGCTTGCGTGCATTGGGGGAAGAATGTTTTGTGACAGCATGGGTGCCTAAAAGGGAGGCTGGCATGCATTGGGGGAAAAATGTTTTGTGATAGCATGGGTGTCTAAAAGGGAGGCTGGTCTGCATTGGGGGAAGAATGTTTTGTGATAGCATGGGTGCCTAAAAGGGAGGCTGGCGTGCATTGGGGGAAGAATGTTTTGTGATAGCATGGGTGCCTAAAAGGGAGGCTGGTGTGCATTGGGGGAAGAATATTTTGTGATAGCATGGGTGCCTAAAAGGGAAGGCTGGCGTGCATTGGGGGAAGAATGTTTTGTGATAGCATGGGTGTCTAAAAGGGAGGCTGGCTTGCATTGGGGGCAAGAATGATTAGTGATAGCATGGGTGTCTAAAAGGGAGGCTGGCGTGCATTGGGGGAGGAATGTTTTATGATGCTTGGGTGCCTAAAAGGGAAGGCTGGCATGCATTGGGGGAAGAATGTTTTGTGTCTGCCTGGGTGTCTAAAAGGGAAGGCTGGCGTGCATTGGGGGAAGAATGTTTTGTGATAGCATGGGTGTCTAAAAGGGAGGCTGGCGTGCATTGGGTGCAAGAATGATTAGTGATAGCATGGGTGTCTAAAAGGGAGGCTGGCGTGCATTGGGGGAAGAATGTTTTATGATGCTTGGGTGCCTAAAAGTGAAGGCTGGCGTGCATTGGGGGAAGAATGTTTTGTGACCGCATGGGTGTCTAAAAGGGAGGCTGGCGTGCATTGGGGGAAGAATGTTTTGTGACAGCATGGGTGTCTAAAAGGGAGGCTGGCGTGGATTGGGGGAAGAATGTTTTGTGATAGCATGGGTGCCTTAAAGGGAGGCTTGCGTGCATTGGGGGAAGAATGTTTTGTGACCGCATGGGTGTCTAAAAGGGAAGGCTGGCGTGCATTGGGGGAACAATGTTTTGTGTTAGCATGGGTGCCTAAAAGGAAGGCTGGCGTGCATTGGGGTTAGAATGTTTTGTGACCGCATGGGTTCCTAAAAGGGAGGCTTGCGTGCATTGGGCGAAGAATGTTTTGTGACAGTATCGGTGCCTAAAAGGGAGGCTTGCGTGCATTGGGGGAAGAACGTTTTGTGACAGCATTGGTGCCTAAAAGGGAGGCTTGCGTGCATTGGGGGAAGAACGTTTTGTGATAGCATGGGCGCCTAAAAGAGAGGCTGGCGTGCATTGGGGGACGAATGTTTTGTGATAGCATGGGTGTCTAAAAGGGAAGGCTGGCGTGCATTAGGGGAAGAATGTTTTGTGACAGCATGGGTGTCTAAAAGGGAGGCTTGCGTGCATTGGGGGAAGAATGTTTTGTGACAGCATGGGTGCCTAAAAGGGAGGCTTGCATGCATTGGGGGAAGAATGTTTTGTGACAGCATGGGTGCCTAAAAGGGAGGCTGGCGTGCATTGGGGGAAGAATGTTTTGTGATAGCATGGGTGTCTAAAAGGGAGGCTGGTGTGCATTGGGGGAAGAATGTTTTGTGATAGCATGGGTGCCTAAAAGGGAAGGCTGGCGTGCATTGGGGGAAGCATGTTTTGTGATAGCATGGGTGTCTAAAAGGGAGGCTGGCTTGCATTGGGGGCAAGAATGATTAGTGATAGCATGGGTGTCTAAAAGGGAGGCTGGCGTGCATTGGGGGAGGAATGTTTTATGATGCTTGCGTGCCTAAAAGGGAAGTCTGGCATGCATTGGGGGAAGAATGTTTTCTGTCTGCCTGGGTGTCTAAAAGGGAAGGCTGGCGTGCATTGGGGGAAGAATGTTTTGTGATAGCATGGGTGTCTAAAAGGGAGGCTGGCGTGCATTGGGTGCAAGAATGATTAGTGATAGCATGGGTGTCTAAAAGGGAGGCCGGCGTGCATTGGGGAAGAATGTTTTGTAATAGCATGGGTGCCTAAAAGGGAGGCTGGCGTGCATTGGGGGAAGAATGATTAGTGATAGCATGGGTGTCTAAAAGGGAGACTGGCGTGGATTGGGGGAAGAATACCTTAAAGGGAGGCTTGCGTGCATTGGGGGAAGAATGTTTTGTGACCGCATGGGTGTCTAAAAGGGAAGGCTGGCGTGCATTGGGGGAACAATGTTTTGTGTTAGCATGGGTGCCTAAAAGGAAGGCTGGCGTGCATTGGGGTTAGAATGTTTTGTGACCGCATGGGTGCCTAAAAGGGAAGGCTGGCGTGCATTGGGGGAAGAATGTTTTGTGATAGCATGGGTGTCTAAAAGGGAGGCTTGCATGCATTGGGGCAAGAATGTTTTGTGACAGCATGGGTGCCTAAAAGGGAGGCTTGCGTGCATTGGGCGAAGAATGTTTTGTGACAGCATGGGTGCCTAAAAGGGAGGCTTGCGTGCATTGGGGGAAGAATGTTTTGTGATAGCATTTGTGCCTAAAAGTGAAGAGTGGTGTGCATTGGGGGAAGAATGTTTTGTGATAGCATGGGTGTCTAAAAGGGAGGCTTGCATGCATTGGGGGAAGAATGTTTTGTGACAGCATGGGTGCCTAAAATGGAGGCTTGCGTGCATTGGGTGAAGAATGTTTTGTGACAGCATGGGTGCCTAAAAGGGAGGCTTGCGTGCATTGGGGGAAGAACATTTTGTGACAGCATGGGTGCCTAAAAAGGAGGCTTGCGTGCATTGGGGGAAGAACGTTTTGTGACAGCATGGGTGCCTAAAAGGGAGGCTGGCGTGCATTGGGGGAAGAATGTTTTGTGATAGCATGGGTGTCTAAAAGGGAGGCTGGTGTGCATTGGGGGAAGAATGTTTTGTGATAGCATGGGTGCCTAAAAGGGAGGCTGGCGTGCATTGGGGGAAGAATGTTTTGTGATAGCATGGGTGCCTAAAAGGGAGGCTGGTGTGCATTGGGGGAAGAATGTTTTGTGATAGCATGGGTGCCTAAAAGGGAAGGCTGGCGTGCATTGGGGGAAGAATGTTTTGTGATAGCATGGGTGTCTAAAAGGGAGGCTGGCTTGCATTGGGGGCAAGAATGATTAGTGATAGCATGGGTGTCTAAAAGGGAGGCTGGCGTGCATTGGGGGAGGAATGTTTTATGATGCTTGGGTGCCTAAAAGGGAAGGCTGGTATGCATTGGGGGAAGAATGTTTTGTGTCTGCCTGGGTGTCTAAAAGGGAAGGCTGGCGTGCATTGGGGGAAGAATGTTTTGTGATAGCATGGGTGTCTAAAAGGGAGGCTGGCGTGCATTGGGTGCAAGAATGATTAGTGATAGCATGGGTGTCTAAAAGGGAGGCTGGCGTGCATTGGGGGAAGAATGTTTTATGATGCTTGGGTGCCTAAAAGTGAAGGCTGGCGTGCATTGGGGGAAGAATGTTTTGTGACCGCATGGGTGTCTAAAAGGGAGGCTGGCGTGCATTGGGGGAAGAATGTTTTGTGACAGCATGGGTGTCTAAAAGGGAGGCTGGCGTGGATTGGGGGAAGAATGTTTTGTGATAGCATGGGTGCCTTAAAGGGAGGCTTGCGTGCATTGGGGGAAGAATGTTTTGTGACCGCATGGGTGTCTAAAAGGGAAGGCTGGCGTGCATTGGGGGAACAATGTTTTGTGTTAGCATGGGTGCCTAAAAGGAAGGCTGGCGTGCATTGGGGTTAGAATGTTTTGTGACCGCATGGGTTCCTAAAAGGGAGGCTTGCGTGCATTGGGCGAAGAATGTTTTGTGACAGTATCGGTGCCTAAAAGGGAGGCTTGCGTGCATTGGGGGAAGAACGTTTTGTGACAGCATTGGTGCCTAAAAGGGAGGCTTGCGTGCATTGGGGGAAGAACGTTTTGTGATAGCATGGGCGCCTAAAAGAGAGGCTGGCGTGCATTGGGGGACGAATGTTTTGTGATAGCATGGGTGTCTAAAAGGGAAGGCTGGCGTGCATTAGGGGAAGAATGTTTTGTGACAGCATGGGTGTCTAAAAGGGAGGCTTGCGTGCATTGGGGGAAGAATGTTTTGTGACAGCATGGGTGCCTAAAAGGGAGGCTTGCATGCATTGGGGGAAGAATGTTTTGTGACAGCATGGGTGCCTAAAAGGGAGGCTGGCGTGCATTGGGGGAAGAATGTTTTGTGATAGCATGGGTGTCTAAAAGGGAGGCTGGTGTGCATTGGGGGAAGAATGTTTTGTGATAGCATGGGTGCCTAAAAGGGAGGCTGGCGTGCATTGGGGGAAGAATGTTTTGTGATAGCATGGGTGCCTAAAAGGGAGGCTGGTGTGCATTGGGGGAAGAATGTTTTGTGATAGCATGGGTGCCTAAAAGGGAAGGCTGGCGTGCATTGGGGGAAGAATGTTTTGTGATAGCATGGGTGTCTAAAAGGGAGGCTGGCTTGCATTGGGGGCAAGAATGATTAGTGATAGCATGGGTGTCTAAAAGGGAGGCTGGCGTGCATTGGGGGAGGAATGTTTTATGATGCTTGCGTGCCTAAAAGGGAAGTCTGGCATGCATTGGGGGAAGAATGTTTTGTGTCTGCCTGGGTGTCTAAAAGGGAAGGCTGGCGTGCATTGGGGGAAGAATGTTTTGTGATAGCATGGGTGTCTAAAAGGGAGGCTGGCGTGCATTGGGTGCAAGAATGATTAGTGATAGCATGGGTGTCTAAAAGGGAGGCCGGCGTGCATTGGGGAAGAATGTTTTGTAATAGCATGGGTGCCTAAAAGGGAGGCTGGCGTGCATTGGGGGAAGAATGATTAGTGATAGCATGGGTGTCTAAAAGGGAGACTGGCGTGGATTGGGGGAAGAATACCTTAAAGGGAGGCTTGCGTGCATTGGGGGAAGAATGTTTTGTGACCGCATGGGTGTCTAAAAGGGAAGGCTGGCGTGCATTGGGGGAACAATGTTTTGTGTTAGCATGGGTGCCTAAAAGGAAGGCTGGCGTGCATTGGGGTTAGAATGTTTTGTGACCGCATGGGTGCCTAAAAGGGAAGGCTGGCGTGCATTGGGGGAAGAATGTTTTGTGATAGCATGGGTGTCTAAAAGGGAGGCTTGCATGCATTGGGGCAAGAATGTTTTGTGACAGCATGGGTGCCTAAAAGGGAGGCTTGCGTGCATTTTGCGAAGAATGTTTTGTGACAGCATGGGTGCCTAAAAGGGAGGCTTGCGTGCATTGGGGGAAGAATGTTTTGTGATAGCATTTGTGCCTAAAAGTGAAGAGTGGTGTGCATTGGGGGAAGAATGTTTTGTGATAGCATGGGTGTCTAAAAGGGAGGCTTGCATGCATTGGGGGAAGAATGTTTTGTGACAGCATGGGTGCCTAAAATGGAGGCTTGCGTGCATTGGGTGAAGAATGTTTTGTGACAGCATGGGTGCCTAAAAGGGAGGCTTGCGTGCATTGGGGGAAGAACATTTTGTGACAGCATGGGTGCCTAAAAGGGAGGCTTGCGTGCATTGGGGGAAGAACGTTTTGTGACAGCATGGGTGCCTAAAAGGGAGGCTGGCGTGCATTGGGGGAAGAATGTTTTGTGATAGCATGGGTGTCTAAAAGGGAGGCTGGTGTGCATTGGGGGAAGAATGTTTTGTGATAGCATGGGTGCCTAAAAGGGAGGCTGGCGTGCATTGGGGGAAGAATGTTTTGTGATAGCATGGGTGCCTAAAAGGGAGGCTGGTGTGCATTGGGGGAAGAATGTTTTGTGATAGCATGGGTGCCTAAAAGGGAAGGCTGGCGTGCATTGGGGGAAGAATGTTTTGTGATAGCATGGGTGTCTAAAAGGGAGGCTGGCTTGCATTGGGGGCAAGAATGATTAGTGATAGCATGGGTGTCTAAAAGGGAGGCTGGCGTGCATTGGGGGAGGAATGTTTTATGATGCTTGGGTGCCTAAAAGGGAAGGCTGGTATGCATTGGGGGAAGAATGTTTTGTGTCTGCCTGGGTGTCTAAAAGGGAAGGCTGGCGTGCATTGGGGGAAGAATGTTTTGTGATAGCATGGGTGTCTAAAAGGGAGGCTGGCGTGCATTGGGTGCAAGAATGATTAGTGATAGCATGGGTGTCTAAAAGGGAGGCTGGCGTGCATTGGGGGAAGAATGTTTTATGATGCTTGGGTGCCTAAAAGTGAAGGCTGGTGTGCATTGGGGGAAGAATGTTTTGTGACCGCATGGGTGTCTAAAAGGGAGGCTGGCATGCATTGGGGGAAGAATGTTTTGTGACAGCATGGGTGTCTAAAAGGGAGGCTGGCGTGGATTGGGGGAAGAATGTTTTGTGATAGCATGGGTGTCTAAAAGGGAAGGCTGGCGTGCATTGGGGGAACAATGTTTTGTGTTAGCATGGGTGCCTAAAAGGAAGGCTGGCGTGCATTGGGGTAAGAATGTTTTGTGACCGCATGGGTGCCTAAAAGGGAAGGCTGGCGTGCATTGGGGGAAGAATGTTTTGTGACCGCATGGGTGTCTAAAAGGGAGGCTGGCATGCATTGGGGGAAGAATGTTTTGTGACAGCATGGGTGTCTAAAAGGGAGGCTGGCGTGGATTGGGGGAAGAATGTTTTGTGACCGCATGGGTGTCTAAAAGGGAAGGCTGGCGTGCATTGGGGGAACAATGTTTTGTGTTAGCATGGGTGCCTAAAAGGAAGGCTGGCGTGCATTGGGGTTAGAATGTTTTGTGACCGCATGGGTGCCTAAAAGGGAAAGCTGGCGTGCATTGGGGGAAGAATGTTTTGTGATAGCATGGGTGTCTAAAAGGGAGGCTTGCATGCATTGGGGGAAGAATGTTTTGTGACAGCATGGGTGCCTAAAAGGGAGGCTTGCGTGCATTGGGCGAGAATGTTTTGTGACAGCATGGGTGCCTAAAAGGGAGGCTTGCGTGCATTGGGGGAAGAATGTTTTGTGATAGCATGGGTGCCTAAAAGGGAAGGGTGGTGTGCATTGGGGGAAGAATGTTTTGTGATAGCATGGGTGTCTTAAAGGGAGGCTTGCGTGCATTGGGGGAAGAATGTTTTGTGACAGCATGGGTGCCTAAAAGGGAGGCTTGCGTGCATTGGGGGAAGAATGTTTTGTGACAGCATGGGTGCCTAAAAGGGAGGCTTGCGTGCATTGGGGGAAGAATGTTTTGTGATATCATGGGTGCCTAAAAGGGAGGCTGGCGTGCATTGGGGGAACAATGTTTTGTGATAGCATGGGTGTCTAAAAGGGAGGATTGCGTGCATTGGAGGAAGAATGTTTTGTGACAGCATGGGTGCCTAAAAGGGAGGCTTGTGTGCATTGGGGAAGAATGTTTTGTGACAGCATGGGTGCCTAAAAGGGAGGCTGTCGTGCATTGGGGGAAGAATGTTTTGTGATAGCATGAGTGTCTAAAAGGGAGGCTGGCGTGCATTGGGGGAAGAATGTTTTGTGATAGCATGGGTGTCTAAAAGGGAGGCTTGTGTGCATTGGGGGAAGAATGTTTTGTGATAGCATGGGTGTCTAAAAGGGAAGGCTGGCGTGCATTGGGGGAAAAATGTTTTGTGATATCATGGGTGCCTAAAAGGGAGGCTTGCGTGCATTGGGGGAAGAATGTTTTGTGACCGCATGGGTGCCTAAAAGGGAGGCTGGCGTGCATTGGGGGAAGAATGTTTTGTGATCGCATGAGTGCCTAAAAGGGAGGCTGGCGTGCATTGGGGGAAGAATGTTTTGTGATCGCATGAGTGCCTAAAAGGGAGGCTGGTGTGCATTGGGGGAAGAATGTTTTGTGATCGCATGAGTGCCTAAAAGGGAGGCTGGCGTGCATTGGGGGCAATAATGTTTAGTGATAGCATGGATGTCTGTCCGTTGGACCATGGATTTGCGATGTGGAGTATAGGCTCACTGCATGGGATCAATTAACATGTTACAAGGCAGATTTGGAGAACACGAAATGTGTGCATGTTGAACATAATCCCCAACAAACCATTACCATATACAGTGTTTCCGTAGTCGAAGAAGAAGCCATTTTGTGCTCAGGGAAAGCTTCACACACAGAAATGCATGTCTTCTTCTTCTTCTCAATTATCGGAGGCGTGGGCGGACCCACGCATCTATGACTCATATTTTGAAGCCATTTTACTGTTAGGGTGAATATCGTGACACTTGAAAACCAATCCCACTGTGCATTCAATGCTCAAAATAGTTGCATGTTTAGAACAGACTCAAAGGCTTATGTCTTAACTATAAAAACCAATGTCCAATTTTATGTTCCCAAAATGCTCTTTGATTTTATGCAAAGCAGCCATGAACTATTGTGCCCTGTAGCCACTCACCCATTCCCAAAGGAGATTTATTTACAGAACGAGAGAGACTATTGTATTAATAAACAGCTATTTATTTGCAAACTGAGCCAGAGAACTCTATTTACAATATTCAGACTGGATGCAAACAAGACCACCCGAGATCATGCGGAGTGCCCCAAACACGTGCTTGCACTGTCTCATGATTTCTTTTATTATTATTATTTATTTATTTTGTATTATTATTAGCAGTAGTAGTCGTAGCGTTTGTATTCAGTGTGGACCTAGCCTCGGGGAGCGACGGAGCGCTTCACAACCCATAGGGGGTATTAAGCAGTGAGGAATGCATTTAGTGAGCGATCAATACACGTGACTGGGGGGGGGTGTGACCATGGGGATGGGGAGTGTGGCCAATTTGGCACCAAGGGATCTACAAGTAATCATGGGAGGAAACTGGCGGGTGGGGGGGTGTCAGATCACAAAGTCTCAGGTAAGGTGGGGAATGGTCAGTGTATGGACCTAGGAGTTAAGGAGAAGCCATTCCTTGAAGAGGAGGGTCTTGAGATCATTCATGAAATATAAAAAACGAGGGGGCGTGTCTGGTGTTGGTGGGGAGAAGGTTCCAGAGTCATGGGCTGTAGAGAGAAAGGGGCTGTCTTCTGGTTCTTTCTTTTCTGCACTGGTGCATTTCACGTCTTCACATGCCCTTGTCTCTTGCTTCTGATTTATTGTGTGAGTGATGTTTGTGTGTGGTGGTGTGCAGGTGGGTAATGTGTGATGGTGCGCAATGCATCCATGTGTTTGGCAGCAGGGGGCATACATCGTGCACTGTATTGATAGTGACAATGCTAGTTTATAGTGTTTGTGCAAAATCATCCCATTTCCTATACTGAGAATTTAGGAATGCGTTGTGGCTGCAACTTCATCAACATGATCTACAGTGACCACACAAGCCTAGATTGTGCTTGCAGCTTCATAAAAGTTATTTACAGTAACCATAATGGCATAGATTATGGCCACAGAATCAAAGTGCTGTACACTAGGAACGCTGGCATTCATTATGGACTCACCTTCATGAAATGATTGCCAATGACAATGCTGACATATATTGTGGATGCAGCTGCATAAAACGGTCTTACAATAGCATTGCTGGCATATGTTGTGAACTCAGGCACCATGAAAATATTGTCAAGTGCTCCTGTGTACTGCTGATAACACGGCAGCTACTAATTGTTATCATGCATTACTCTAGATAACCAGTTGTACATTTTTTGACTTTTTAACCAATTCTTCTCAAAAGAGTATGCTGTAAAATGCACCATTTTGACAGATCAGATAAAACATTTTCTTGGAAGAAACACCCAATATATGGCCCCCTGGCAGCAAAGGCTGCCTCCACTGCTGCCATGTACATAATATGGTTACTAGCCTCCCACAGTGGCAGCTGGAATATTTGGGTGCGCGGGCCAGGCACCACCCCGCTTCTTTCTATGTTAGGTGTAAGATGTAAGATTTGATTCAAAATCTTACATCTTTCAGCTAGTGCAGTCCACTGTGGCAGCCTGACCATCACAATCATTAGTCATGAGTGGTGGCCTCTGCTGGCGAGAGTCTGGGGCACTGAATATGCTTTTTGGTGGATCATGCGTGGGGAGCACCTCAGCAGGGCGCACAGGTGGGAGGCCCTCATTTTGTGTTACCCCACTGACTGCAGGTCCATACCAATATATCAAATAAAAAAATATATATAGAACTCAAATAAAAAATATATAGGATGCAAATGACTCAAGATAATCAAAGTAAAGTATACTGTCTCACTAAATATATGATAACATAAAAAGGTGATCCAACAATTTTAACTCACATAAACTACAACTTCACAACACTTACAAGTCTTCTATGGAGAAGTGTCAACAATGTGAAAAGACTTTGAAAGAAACAAGCATTATGGACATATTTTCTATCAGCAATTTCTTCGTCTGAGATGAATAAATAGTTTGACTCAAATTGGTGTATTTAAGTATATGTGACACACGCAATTCCATTTTTGTCCTTATGGGACTTGTGAATTGTGTGATGTTATCAATTATGCTAGCCAATATTCTCGATCACCTTCTTATGTTACCGTAGTGTCACTATATACTTTAGTTTGATTAGCTTGATTTATTTTCTTCTGTATGTTTTTATTTGAACTGTAAATATATCTTTTGTATTTGATTTCTAGTTTTTTCTATATGAGCCCATGAACATGTATACTTACTGTATTATTCTGTAGCATTTATTTTATTTTCAGATGTCCCTAGTTTATTATTTGTTTTTCTTTTTCCTTGAGTTGGTTTGGTTTATACGCTGCCTTTCTTTTATTTTATATGAGCCCATGAACATGTATACTTACTGTATTATTCTGTAGCATTTATTTTATTTTCAGATGTCCCTAGTTTATTATTTGTTTTTCTTTTTCCTTGAGTTGGTTTGGTTTATACGCTGCCTTTCTTTTATTTTCTCTGTTTTGTTCTTCGTGATTGTCCATCTTCTCTTTTTTTTAAGTTTTCCCTCTTTGTCTGTCTGGATCCATCACGTGGGTCATGGTATAAAAAATATTCTGCTGCCTTGTTATGTTTAGTTTAGTTTTTTTATTATTTATTTGTTCTTGATTCTATTACAAAGTAACAGAACCTTTACAAAATTGAGATGACAGATAATCATTACAATATAATTCATACAAAAATGTAAAATCATTATTCAATAAACTTCATAATAAAACATTTCCTGTGCCAAGACAAGACAAGACAAAGGTTAGATTTACAAAATAGAAACAAACATACTCAGGTTAAAAAGAGAAGAAAATACAACATCAATAGTATATCTCTTCGCCTGATTTGGTGAGTTTACCTATGCAGTTTGTCAAACATTGGTATTGGCATGATTGTCTAATTCATTTTCTATCAGTTTGCAAAATCTCGTTAAGGCATAAATGAGAGGTTTGTGATTGCCTTGCAGCATTCGAGCCCATAGGAATAATAAACAATCAATATAATTGATATTCACAAATTCCATGAGTAAAACAGTTCTTGAATGTTTAAAATAAGGACAATATAAAATCAGATGTTTTAATGTTTCTATGGTTTCAGTACACGTGGGAAGTCTACAATGCTTGTTTTCAATGCTCGTCTTCTGCCCAGCCCAATTCGAGATTCTTTCTATGGTATATAGTAAATTAAATTTAAACCGTAGAAAGGCCTTGCGGGTATAATTACAAGGAAATAGAGTGATATGGTCGTATCTAGGTGTGCGTTTTTTTGTGAATAGATAGTACTCCTTGTAGAGTTTGTATGACCCTATTTGGTCGATAGTTGTGCACCAGTCAAGTTCAAACAACTTGTTTTTGGCATAATCAGGTCTAATATAAACGTCATCCACTGTAATGTTGGCATCATTCAGAATAACATGTATTCTTGTCAGATATTGATTCATGGGGGTCGTTGGCCTTAAATCAATTGTTTGCTTCATATCCACATATAGGGAATTCGCCCTAGGATAAATTATTTTTGCGAAATTTGTAAGGAGTTGCCATTTCCAGCGAGTGGATAACGCTATTAGGCCTAGCTCGTGTCTTAAGACTGCGTTAGGCAGTGACATTGGAAGGGATATTGCGCGTTTCAAGGATGTCCCTTGTAATTGATCCAAGATTGCACCCATTTCGCCCAAACATATATCTACTGAATAAAGAATAACACTTTCGATTTTCAGCGTGAAGAACTCGATGAAAGGAGTTAATGAAAACCTGCAGTATTTCACGTATATTATTTTTAACTGTGATGTGAGTGGTCTGGTCTTGTTGTTTAATAGGTCAGTCCACATTTTAATGGAGTTTTTCTCGGATAGATAGTACCCTAGGTAAATCGTATCTATATGAGAGGGGATGATAGTTTGCATAATATACCATTGGAATTTTCCAGTTTTCTTCTGAACACCAAATTTCATCACTGCTGTTTTGGCAGGGTTGGGAGTTAGATTATGTGCTATTGCGAACTCTTCAAATAATCGTAGTTTAGATTGGAGGCCTGCAGGAGTAGGATCAAATAGAATGATATCATCTGCAAAGGCGAGCCATTTTAATCGGATAAGCCCGATTTTCACAGAGAACAAGTTTTTCTCGTCCCAGCCTTTGTCGAGGTCTGCCAGGTACAAGTTGAAAAAGGTAGCGGCTAAATTACAGCCTTGCTTTAAGCCTATTTCAGTGCTGATTGGTTTGGTTGTACGGCCTTCAGAAGTGAGTTTGATCTTGTAGGAGGTGTTGGTGTGCAAAGCAATGAACCAATATATTAGCACTGGCGGTATTCCCATTTCGGTTAGTTTGACCCATAATAGATTCCGTATTACAGTATCGAAAGCTGAAGTCATATCGATAAGGGCAATATAAACTGGATTTGCAGATGTTTGTTTTGCTCCTGCGATGGTAAATGCCATTATCATGGCATTGAGCAAGGTACTCATCCCTTTCCTGAACCCAGTTTGATATTTAGAGTATATCTCATTCATTTCGATATGTTTTTCGAGATCATAGAGAAGAAGAATTGCGAAGAGTTTTGCTTCCGTATCAATTAGGGCGATAGGCCGGTAGTTCTGTGGCATGGAAGGGTCTCCTTTTTTGAATATCGGTATGATATTAGACGAGAGCCAAGAGGCAGGAGTAATTTCCGAGTTGAGAATGGCCTGAAATTTAGTTTTTATAATCATAGCCCATAAATCCGGATCTGCTTTGTACAGGCAGGGGGGAAAGCCATCTGGACCGGCTGATTTAGAATAGTTAAGTTTCGAAATAGCCCACATAATATCAGCAATGGTCCAATTCAAATGGGGAAGGTCTTGATATAGTAAAGAAATATTCAGAAACTGATAAGGGATCCGAAATTTATTTATGATATAGGTGTGCCAAGTAGATTCAGATATGGCATTAGGAGCTGAGAGTGGCACTTGATTATGGTTGGTTTTGATAGTTTGCCAAATGGTTCGTGTATCGTGGGCTGTTATGGCTCTAATAAGGTTACAGTTAAGTTCAGTGGGCCTCATTACGACCCAGGCGGATTTCGCGGTGCTAAATGCACCGCGAAGCATGGCGGAAAGCCGCCGATAGCGCCATGGGGGTTGGCGGATTCACCGCCCCATTCCGACCTTGGCGGAGCGGTGAATCCCCATTCCCCATTTTACCCTTCCCCATTCCCATTTTTGCCCCATAGGGTATAATGGGAGTGGGGAAGGAGTTAATTACGCCACCGTAA
Organism: Ambystoma mexicanum; assembly: GCF_040938575.1. Taxonomy (NCBI): domain Eukaryota; kingdom Metazoa; phylum Chordata; class Amphibia; order Caudata; family Ambystomatidae; genus Ambystoma; species Ambystoma mexicanum. The sequence continues at coordinate 27,109,697 of NC_090939.1, read as the reverse complement.
AATACGGTGGCGTAATTAACAACGAGGTCCCGTAGCGCCATGGTTTTCTCCGCCTGGTAAAACCAGCCGGAAAAGGCCGCCATGGCGCTACGGGAACTCGTAGTATGGCGGAGAGGTACGCCATGCACTACGCTGGCGTAAAACCCTCTCCGCCAGGGTCCTAATGAGGCCCATTGTGTCTTAGTATTCTTATGTGTTTTATGTTTTGTTTGTATGAAGCCATGATTCGGTTTCGCTGTATTTGATACGTTTCACGGGATAAATCTTTGGTTTTTTTCAAGTCTCTAAGGGCCTTGTTTTTTTCTCGCTTCTGAGTTTTGCAGAGGGGGTCAAATAAATGTCGATGTTTGACGACAGTACTTTTCTTTTAAACTAAAATGTAATAATGTAACATGAATTATTTCAGCGTAAATTAACTCCATAGCACTATTGGGGGTTTCCTCTGAGATGTGGCGATTGGCAATGGCCAGCGTTACATATTGTACAAATTGTTTGCATAAAACTTAACTCCATCTCAGAGAAACCTGCGGGCGATCTATTTCGCACAACATTGTAGAAGGATCAACTGCCAAAATAGGGAAATTAATTTTTAACTTGCCCAGTATTTGTGCGTGGTCACCATATGACATCGGGATGATTTTTAGCAGCGCTGATGTTACAAGCAGATTGTGAGTGACGAATATAAAATCAATCGTTGAGAATTCTACGTCTCTTGGCCATGTCATCCAGTTGGATTTTTGGTCAGGTGGAATAATGTCCATGTCCCAATCTTTTAAAAAGTTCCTCCATATGGTGCCTCTGCGCTTCGATAGTATATTACTTTTGGAGCCTCTAAGCTCATTGTTAGTCTTACAATCACAATTAAAATCGCCTCCTAGTATTATTTCAATATTTTGGTATGAGTTACAAATTCTAGGCCATTCTCAACCAAGTTAATCATCTCATCAATTGGAATGTGCGCCGGATTCCAATAAATTGTGATTACAATTAGGTGGTGGTACTTATAGATATTTGTCTTTAACAATATCGCAAGCAAATTGTTGGCCTTCCAAACAATATTGGAACTAAACATTAGGGCATTATCTGCTGCTATCAAGATGCCTCCAGAGGGGCGACCAGCAGAAGATCGTGTGGCGGGTAAGCAGTGCGTTGTATAGTCAGGTAACGAAAAAGCAATGGTTTTCATGGTTTCTTGTATCATTAATATTGATGGACAGTTATCACAATCTATCGTTGAGTGCCATTTCATCAGATTGTGATAGCCGCATGAATTCCAAGATTGAAAAGTTAGGAAAGTTTTTGTGGGCAGCTACGATGTAGAATATGGTTCCTGGGATTTGAAAAGGGAGTTGAGCATTGGGGCTAGCCACGGGAGATCATGAGAAATGCCCGCTTTATTTAGTAGTTCGTTGATAGCTGCATTTGCTTCCTCATTAGTTTTAGGTAGCAGAGCAGATCCTGATTCAGGAATAGAAGCCTGAGGGCATTTATACTCAATGAATTTCCTTGCTTCTTGTTCATTTTCCATTGTGCTTAGGACAAAGCTTCTTCTTTTATACCTTCCCTATTGAACCACAGGTATTTCATGGCAGCTTCAGAGGACAAGTAACACACAGCACGGTAGTTGTTTTCTGTAGATAATGATACTCTGAGGATATCCTCTGATTTAAACATCCGTAATTGGGGATTCGACTGAAGAGTATTAGAAGAAAAGCTCGATTAATGCGATTTATCCCAAGTAATTCGCGCTTTCCTCCGAACCCTATTAGATGGTGTTTTTCCGTGGTGATGTGTTGGATCTTATCAGGGGGTCGATCGAACAATTTTATATGAGGGTCAGAGGTGTTATCAGGAGGGGGGACATGATTGTTCGAACTGATCGGGTTTGGACTTGATAGTTTAGTTTAGTTTATTATTTGTAGTGTGCTCCAGACCCAAGGGTATTCAGGCGCAAGGCATAATGATATTGAAAGCTTGGTTACAACATGAGCATACATTTGTGTGCAAGTGCTGATTGTTTGTAACATGTGAATGACATTTAATTGTTTGGTCCTAGAAGGTTTTGTTCTCGTTTCAGAGACACATCAGAGTGTTATAAGCATTTATCATTGTTTATGTTTCATTATTTAAGAGTTACTCCTTATTTGCTCTTTCATATTTGTCATTGGAGTGAATTTGAAACCTGTTCAGTCACAAAGATGTAGTCAAGGGTCTACCAATTAGAGCATAATAAAAGAACCATGTACTCAAAAAGTGAAGTAAACACTGGGCACGAAGCAATGCTTTTTATTACAGCTGGGTGAGCACACATGAAACAGAACTGTGCATGGGCTCTGATCGAAAGGCTGACCTCTGAATGGAATACAAACAGTAGTTTTATACCAAGAAATACAATAGTCAGAAATCCATTGAAACACTTGCAAGTTGGAAAATTCACTTTTTCTAGGTTTCTCAGGAATTTCATTGGTTCGTGGACGTAGCCTCCGTTAAAGTATACATTGGTTAGTGAAGCGTAATCGAAGCAGGCAGATTAACAGTTTCCCATTACAATGCTTCTCCATGTGGTACCACATTTATGCACACCCCGCCCCAGAACAACTCATTATTATTGAAGTAACATTTGTACAGATCCCAGAACTTTAATACACTGCCATTGGCCAGCACCACTGAGAATGGAACACGAGACACCCTGCAGCTGCTGGGAAAGGGGACATTCACGCGATACCTGTTGGATGATGACCTTCGTGAACTGTGCAGTAAATACTTTGGAGGATGGCCACCTCCCCAGAGTTCAAGAACTTACCGTCTGTTTGGTTCTCCCAGGAACACCTGTCCATTTAGTGTACCTTTCCCAGAGCCGCCTGCTGATGGGCATCGGTGGTTAGGCGACCGGCACACTGGTACAGTACTTTTTTCCCACTGCCGTGCAGGGCGGCTGGTTTGGGTGATCACCCTATAATTACATCGGATTGTTCTAGTTATGTTTTTATTTTTTATAATGAGTAGCTTAAGCCCAACCCGGATTTTGCAGATCCCTGTCGTACTGGTCACGTGTTTCAGATCTAGGTTTCCCATGTCCAGTCTGCGTGAGGGATATCCCACTACGTCTGTTTATGCGGTCACTATTTTTATCCTTCCCCTTCTTTAGTTAATCTTTGCACAATATTGTGGATTGTGTGTTCCCCCATTGCCTCATTACCCCCTCCTGCTGCCGGTGAAGCCCTTTCTGTCTGTGGCTACGAGTACCTGTGTCATTTCCCATGTAACTACCCCCACCGCTGCCCTTCTTTGAACACAAAGAGTTCAGTCATCCTGGTGAAGGATGCTTTGTAAGTTGTGTTTACCTCCCTCTTGGAAGAATTTCGGCTCTTCTTGGAGTATTGATCACGTTTTCAAACAATACCTTATGTATCATTTATTATTCGCTGCCTTGTTTTTAACAGCGATGGATGTAAATGTGTCAGGTCACAGGTAATGTTTTGGCTTTAGCCTGGCAACATGTTTGGGTGATTGACGCGTTCTCATATTACCCGCCTGGGATATTCCGCAAGCGTGTGCACAGGGTCATGCTTAGCTCACCATTCATTGCTCTGATATTCATTGATTAGCATGTGTTCGTTTTCATTATAGAGCTATATGCGTTTAGCCTATTTCTTATCATGACTGAGAAGAGCAGCTCGTTCTGGATATTGCTACTGCTATTTCCAGCGAGATAACAATTCTTGTTTCTTATTAACATTTTTGATTTTTTCAATGTGTTCATTGTTTCTTGAATGTTGCTTGGAAACCTGATTTGCAGTTAATCCTGTCTGGGTTTCCATGGCATGGGTGTTCCAGGGCATCGCCTGGCCCAGTCTTGGACACCAAAGAAACTGACCTAGCAATGAAGCGCCGTCATTGTTATTCATGGCAGGGAATGAAGTGATTCATGGAACGTTTTCCAATGGGATTGCGGCATTATAAAACACTTCCATGAAGGAGGCCCATAGTGTTCTCCTTACAATACCTAACACTGGAGGGAAAGATGGCTTAGAACAGCGACCACAGCATTACAAGGGGCTTTCGATTGTGAAAGATTCATGAGGAGAATTGGGGAGCACATGCATGATCTCAAACAACGATAAACAGGAGGTCACATAATGCAAGGACTCCGATCTAACACAGGAAGGCAACTGGTACTGAGTCAGCTGGGGCTGTCCTGGAGGATCAAGTTGTGCTGGGCTCGAATGCTCGTGCCAGGCACATGGAACTGGTGCTGGGCGGGAAAGCAATAAACAGGAGCAGGTCATGGTACACATTCCCTCCAGCAAGACGAGAGGCTTGGAGGAAAGGAAGGAAGGATGTTGTCATGTAGTTCCCGTCAGGGCAGGCTGCCCTCTCTCATCGTTGTGAGGGGCAGGCCCACGTTTGGGCCAGAACAGAGGAAGTGATGTTGAGCTAGGGAGGGGAAATGCGAATGAAGACGTGCTTTGTCTGCACTGTCCTGTGTGCGCATCGTTATTTCAGAGACGGCCTCCACACCCTGAGAGGCCCACAGGGTCGGTGAGACAGGACATGACACTGGCGACGAGGAGGTCCCCGCACAGGAGACAGCACCTGGAGCACCGGGAAGCCAGCTGCTCGTGCGCGCGGCTCGGAAAGCCGTGTTACAAACTAAACCACTACCCCCCCCAAATGTGCTGATTGAGAAGGTGAGGGGAGAAAGAGCAGTTAGACCCTCAAGGCAAAGAGTGCAACTAACTGTCAAGAAAACGGGGGAAGAAGATGGAAGCCGGACCGAGAGCACTGTAAGTGTGGAGCTCTCGTCCCGCAGGGTCCTAACACAGCACCCTGTCATGGAGAGGAAATTACTCACCAGCAGAAGAAGAAGGGTCCGACGGCAATATATCAATTGCTCACCGCTCTGTAGTAATGGGACACCGATACCACATTATAGAGCTGCGGTCCGAGCTACGACCACCTGCCACCTGGGTCTAGCAGGGAGGCGGCCAGCGCTTGAGCCGTGCCTGTTGTGGAACCCATCCTGGTGCCCGCAAAGTAATGAGTGCCAGGAGAGCCCCCGCCTGGCAGGGCCGGTCATAAAGCAGGACGGGCCGGGCAACCAGCCAGGGCGCCATGCCCCCCAGGGCCCCATTAGCCCTGTGCCACACCAGCTCGGGGGTATCTTTCAAGGGCTCCCCCGAGCAGGCATAGTGAGAGAAGGCGCGGCAGGCACCCTTTTGCTATTAAATGCACCCGCAGCGGCGGGACACATTTATTAACAATGAGACTGCATCACCCTAGTCACATGATGATTGCCTCCTCGCTCTGACACAGGAGTGAGGCGGTTTGCATTGGAATCGGGCGCTCATGCAGTAGCATGAGCGCCCCATTCCAATGATTAGCTGCTCCCTGCGAGGCGCCAGAGCTAGGAGGTTGAAAAGAATGTGGCGCATCGTGCCTCCCTTGTTAACCAGGGGCACGCAGGGAGGGGGGTGGGACACCAATTTGCCTAGGGCGCTGCTGCCATTAAGACTGGCCCTGCCCCCGGGTACCCAGGGATGAGGGGCCCTGGTGAGCACGTCAGCGGCGCTGAGGCAGACTAATGTGGGGAAAGAATCTCCCAAGCAAGGGGGTCCCTGCGTGGTTGAGGGGGAGGAGCAGAGCCCCGAGGCCTTTGGGCAAAGGAGAGAGCTGCATCCAGGACAGGGGAGCACCTCAGGCCCAGCGGCAGCAAGTGTGGACTGCAGAGAAGGTGAGGCGGCACACAATTGCCCCTGAGGCAGTCCTGCGAGGTGTCGGTGGAACAAAAAGCAGAGCCAGCTGCCCAGAGGTAAAGCAGTCTGAATACCCGCCAATAGGGACCGGGTGGGGCGAGTGATTGCAGCACACCCCCACCCCCCTGCACTCCTCTCTGGTGGAGCACAGCCTCGGCAGGGGTTGGGGCTAGAGGCGGCAAGGGCCCTTTGGGGCAGTAGCAGGCCTCACCCCCAGGAAGAGCAAGGACAAGAAACACGCCTCAGGAGAGGCCAGCAGCAGATCCCTCACAGGAGAGGAGAGCACGGGCAGTGCCCTGAACTGGCGGGAACAGGCGGGGCTCCCACACTGTTGGAATTGAAATGATATTATGCCTCCTATCGCAGTAATTGAATGTGTGTTGGCCTACGCCAAGTTGTCTAAAATATCATGTAAAAAGACTCTGCGGCAAGGTCTTGACCTTAACAAAAGTTATGTAAGTCGCCATCTTGGATTTAGCCGCCATTTTAGGTTCTCTTGTAATGTGGAAGTCACCCTGAACATCAAAATGGAGGCCGAATGACATTCTGAGTGAAATTCTGGCCGTTGTGACCTCCGCACACATGAATAAGTAATATGCCTGCAGGCCACTTGTCGCGGTCGCGAACTAAGACCTTGTCCTATCCCTGACCTATGTGTAAATGAACAACTGTATCAGCGGAACTGATCAAAATGCATACATTATGGGATTGACCTGGCAAGGAACCCTAGGCCTGGTCCCAAGAATGGTTAACCCGCGAGGGGGTTGGCCAGGGCTGAATAAAGAATATAAAAGCCCAGGTATTCCAATGTACGGTCTCTCTACTAATGCATCGAACCTTCGTTGAAGTTCGTTACGTTACTCTGAGAGCCGAATAGCTATCCGTTTGTCAATTGACTTTTTGGTAACTGTTGTAGCTTTTAAATAAAGCACTTTGTATGTCCTTTGTAACCTGTGTTGGTGTGTTTCCTTTGGGCCTCCCAGCCTCATATCGATTTCTTTGTTTTCACAGTTGGCGCCCGAATAGGGACCCTCAAGATTGATGCCGGATCATTGAAGGTTGACGCAGACTATCGAACCGGGATCGGACGGTGTGATTCTGCGGGCCCGACCGAGCGAGACGCGATACCTCAGCAGCGCTGCACGATCCGGTCCTTGGACGATAGTCGTGTGGTCCGACACGGCATCTTGACGAGGGTCCATTTTTGAGGCGGGCAGATTTGTCGAAACCACCAAACACAAGGTAAAATATGTTAGGTAAGTTCTTTGATAAACCGTACAGTCCTCCTTAGGTTTGGTCAGGTGCAGTCGTGACCCGGCTCTTAATTTAACCTTGACAATTTGAATTTGGCATATTGTATCTGCAGACACAATTATTGACCAGGTAACACCAATTTTTTGTGAAATGCCTGGGAAATTGTCTAGCTGCTTTAGGGCTCTGTTCCGCAGCGATCGACAATCTTTGGAATTTAGCCGCCCGGCACCACAGGAGGGGTCGCCGGCATGTACTATGTACTGTAAGTATGGCATTGGTAGTAAAGTATTTAATGATATTTGGCACAGACAGACCAGACATGCCTCCGAATTTCAGTGCCCAATCAACGGCAGTTTCGAGATCCCCCGTATTGAATACCTAGAATCAGTCTTGTTAAAAAAGAAGGTTAGACCTGCAGCCTTTGATGTTTTACAGAATTGGAAAAAAGAAGCGTTACAGCAGCTTAAAAGTAGGGACAAACATGCACGCCGTCATAAAACAAACTCCGAAAAAGCGTTGTTATATGATAAAGAAAAACATTCAGAATTAGTTAAAAATATGGATAGGGCTTTTTCACTTGGAATCCAGAAAATGTACCCCTCCAAAGATTTCCATGTTTCCGAAGAATTTATTGAGAAGTTGTTAAACGAACGCAGGCCTGGTGCCTCTGCGCCACCTCCGTATGTTCCTATTTTGGGCGCTCTGCCCATTCCTGCTGTTGTTCCTGCTGTTATTCCTGTTCCCCCTGTACAACCTATTGTTCCTAGTCCTCTAGTTGTTGTTCCTCCACCTTTCGCACCGCCCCTTCCCTCTGCCCCGATAGTTGCACCTTTATTAAATTTACCTGCACCTCTGCTTCCGAGTGGTCCCGTATTGACTGAAGTTGATCCAGGTGCAGGATCAAAGATCGTCACTCGTAATGCTGTTTCTGCAGGTAAGAAACAGGAATTGTTTGCATGGGCTAAGCACTGTATGGAGAAAGGTAATCAAGTTAATGTTTTTTCTACATTACCTAATTTGAATAGTTTTCCCGAGAAAAATGTTTTTATCGAAGGTTTGGGGACTCATTTATGTGTGATGTGGGGTAGATTACAAAAATCGGATCTTCCACAAGGAGTGAGAGATCTGAATGCTTTGGCACTTTCGAGGGACACAGAGCAGAAAGTATATGGGCATGTTGAAAAACTGTTTGAGTATAGGAAAGACTTTGAAAAGTCACGAGATGAGGATGACTAAGACGATAGAATATATGTACAGAAACGGTTCCTTCCGTGTCGTAGATCGGCACCCGAGGAAATACGAATTTGTACCAAAGATGCGATTCGATGGATCTCGGATTCATCGATTCCGCCAGATGAAGTATATGACACGTATAGTCAGTATACAGTAGAAATGCAAAGAAAGGTAATTCAGGTAATGGTACAGTACCTGCAAGAAGAATGTGTAAGAAAGAAGGTTAGTTGCCCCATAGAATTATTGGGGATTTGTAAAAGGGCTTTTTCGCCCGTCACTTCTACAGCTGCCTTAGCGCTCGACCTGGCTCTATTGCTTAGTAAGCGGCCGGAGGTACCTATATCTCAGTTGCCTATGAGAGAGGTTCCTCCGACCTTTGTCCCAAAAGTTGAGATCCCCGCCGACGCTGGGACTGGTGCCCCCGCTGTGGATATCCCTGCACATTATGTATCACAATTCGTTCACGTCCCGTTTTCACGACAGGAAGTGAACACTATTAGACAATCAGTTCCCGATATCAGGAAAAACCCGACGGGGTTTTACAAAGAAATAGAGTCAGTTTTGCAGTCCTCTGTGTTCACCTTGAGTGATATTGACTTGCTATTCCTTGTACTCCTACCCGTAGATGTATGGAAACAGGTTCGGACAGTAGACGATGTGCCAGGGTTGGGAGATACGTGGGCTAATATGATTAGGATTGATGGGGAAAGACCAGCTGGTGAGAAACCACCACAGGTAATACTTACTTTGCCTGATAGAATTGTCGCAAAATTAAAAACTATAATTCCAGAGAAAAGAATTATTTGGGACAAGCTTACGGCCTGTGTTCAAGGAAAAACTGAAGGAGCCACCGAATTCTTTAACAGATTCGAGCAGGTATTTTCTGACTTCAGTGGACAGGATTTGGGTACAGAGTCTGGGAAAAGGTTGTTTGTGGACAAATTTGTACGTGGATTGTTGCCTGACATCCAGTCACAGATTTTGTCCTCTGAGAGCGCTTGGCAGGCAAAATCTCAATCTGAGGTTTTGCACATGGCTCAGTATTATGAGAACCGTGTTAATAATGAGAAGGACAAAATTGAATAGAGGAAAGGAGATTTGAAAACCAAAGTATTATTACAGCAAATCGTTAGAAATCCCAGAGGAGGCACGACACAGACCAGAGGTCAGTATGTCCCAAAAGGAAATGCTCCTTTGGGTCCTGTGAATATTAATCAATGTGCTTATTGCCGCCAGGAAGGTCATTGCCGAGCACAGTACCCCGTCCTTCGACAAAGGTCAAACAGTGCATTTGGGAGTATGGGTAGACGACCTAGGGGCCGCCCTGGAGCAGGGGGCCCTGATAGAGGTCAGTTTTTACAAGATCCTCAGCAACCTTTTTCACGGGAAAATCAGACCTCGAGTGTGGACTCGAGGAACATATTTGATCACCCTTCTGCTGCCTACCTTTCTGAAGAGCTTCCTTCTGATGAGGCTCTATTTCATTAGGACTGCCGAAGCAGGGTTTGGAACCTTCACCTATTCCCGTTAATCAGAAAGGCCCCTACGTTGAATTATTAGTAGGGAATAGGAAACACCAGTTTTTGATAGACACTGGAGCACAGAAGTGCTCCATTGATCATTCTTGGGTTCCAAACATTCCACTGTCAGGGCAAACCAATGTTTCCGTAGGGTTTTCTGGTATATCAATTGTTTGTCCGGTTTCTTCACCGATGTCTGTTTCTTTGGGTCCCTTTACGGACCATTGCCCTTTTCTTCTCACTTCGAACTGTGGAGAGAATTTGCTGGGGTTGAATTTGTTAAAGAAATTGAATGCAGTAATTCATTGTTCTTCTGATGGAGTACGGCTGACGGTTTCACCACAGCAACTTCCTAATTCTCAGTTCCTGATTCGACCTTTACCTCCTGAGTTTAGCATTGTCCCGGAATTTTTATGGGCGGTAGACGACAATGATGTCGGGGTATTACAGATTGAGCCCGTTAAAATAGTTTTGAAACATGGAGTGAAACTACCACGCATTCCGCAGTATAAAATATCAGTTGAGGGCCAGCGTGCTTTGAAATGCATTGTCTCTGATTTTGTGCATCGTCGGGTGATCCTGGAGATTATAGGTAGTCTGTGTAACAGTCCAAGAAAGGCGACAATGCAATTCCATACCGGTTCATAATTGATCTTCGTGCTATTAACAGAGTTGTCGCCCCACAATTTCGAATTGTGCCTGATGTGACGACGATATTGACAATGATCCCTGCTACGGCTACGCACTTCAGCGTTGTGGATTTAAAAAACGCTTTCTTTAGCATTCCTATACATAAGGAAAGTAGATATCTGTTTGCGTTCACCTTGGGGGGACGCTCATTTACATTTACCAGGGCACCTCAAGGGTATACTGAAAGTCCAAGCATTTATAGTAAAGCTTTGAAAGAGCAGCTCGACACCCTTGAATTGCCACCTACTTGTACGCTGCTTCAATATGTTGATGATTTGCTTTTGGCTGCAGACTCTGAGAGTGCTTATAAAGAAGGCACTGTACTGTTGCTTGTACATTTAGCTAAAAATGGTCATAAAGCTTCGCTTAAAAAATTTCAATATTGTTGTCAGGAGGTCGCCTATTTAGGCTACCTCCTGTCAAAGGAGGGGAGAAGATTGACACCTGAAAGAATAAAACACATTTCTGGCATGTCTGTTCCAAATACACAGAAGAAATTCAGAGCCTTAATAGGTATGGCTTCTTACTGTAGGTTGTGGATCCCGAACTTTTCGCTAGTGATAAAACCGATGTTGGCTTTGACGAAGAAGGGCATTTCTCTGCCATTGCCATGGAAATCGGAACATCAACGATCATTTGAGCTTCTCAAAACCGTGTTATGCTCTGCACCGGTTCTGGGTACTCCAAATTATGACAAGGCCTTTGTGTTGTTTGTGCATGATTGTGATGGATGTGCTTTGGCTGTGTTAACACAGGAACACGGAGGGAAGAATAGGCTGTGCGGCTACTACTCATCCGCCCTTGATCCTGTCGCATGCGCTTTGCCAAGATGTTTGCGAGCTGTCGCTGCTGCTGCCGCGTCTGTAAAACAGAGTGAGGGAATGGTCCTAGGCCATGATTTGATTTTGATGGTACCTCACTCTGTAGATATCCTATTGAATAAAACCCAAACGCAACACCTTACCTCTGCACGGTTAACAGGGTATGAATTAATTCTGTTTGCCCCTCACATCCAAATTAAGAGGTGTTGTGTTCTTAATCCGGCTGAACTCTTACCTTTCCCGCAAAACACTGTTTGCGGTGACGAAGAATTACATGACTGCCTGTATACCACTGAACAAGAAACGAAGGGCAGGGTAGATCTCATAGCTACTCCTTTGGATAATGCAGAAGGAGAGCTGTTTTGTGATGGCTCCTGCTTCAAACTTTCAGATGGTACATCTACAGCTGCTTATGCAGTTACTACATTGAGTAAAGTTGTTGAAACTAAGAGAATTTCGCATAACTCCACGCAGGCCGCAGAGATTATAGCGTTGACCCGAGCTTGTGAACTCTCCCAAGGGCGTATAGTAAATATATATACTGATAGCCAGTACGCATTTGGGGTGGCTCACAACTTTGGAAGGCTCTGGTCGGAAAGAGGGTTCCTGACCTCACATGGGACCAAGATCCAGCATGGCCCCTTGATAGTGCAATTACTCTCGGCACTCCCTAAACAGTTAGCGATCATGAAATGTGCAGCACATCGTAAGGTCATAGATGATGTGGGCAAAGGGAACGCTTTTGCGGACTTGATAGCCAGACAAACGGCCACAGACCTTAGCACGGACATGTATGCTTCAAGGGAAATGAGAGATGCTTATATAATGGATGAAGGTATTGGGTCTGTGCGAGATATTCAAACTGATGCCACAGTAGAAGAATCTAAAAGGTGGGCTGAAGGAATGGGGAAACTGGATGATGAAAGGTGTTGGGTGGATACATCTGAAGGAAAATGGTTGCTCCCTGATTCATATGTATTGGCAATGGTTACGATGGCACACGGTCCTACACGTGTGTGCCCAGCAGATCACGAAAATGTTAGAACAAGTTTGGGTGAATAACAAGATTCTGGAGACTGCGAAGAGACATGTCCGAAACTGTATGTTCTGCTTACAGCACAATGTGGGTAAGGGGACAGTAACTCCAAGGGGAAGCTCTGGGCCCCCTTCTGTTCCCTTCGAGGTCATTCACTTTGATTTTATTGAGATGGAACGATGTAACAATCTGAAATATGTTCTTGTAATTATTTGTGCCTTCAGTAAATGGGTCGAGGCTTTCCCCGTTAAAGATGCTACCGCCATGACCACTGCAAAGATTATGGTAAAAGAATTCTTTCCTCGATTTGGGCTCCCGAGGGTAATTTGGTCGGATAATGGTCCTCATTTCGTTGCAGCAGTAATTTTGCAGATATGCACAGCCTTACGTATTGAGAAACGATTTCACTCAGCTAGACATCCTCAAAGTGCTGGGTTGGTGGAAAGACACAATGGTATCTTAAAGAATAAGCTTGCGAAAACATGTGCCGATACCAAGCTGAAATGGCCAGATGCCTTACCTATTGTATTATTAGCTATGCGTACTACACCTCAAACTAAGACTGGGCTCTCTCCATTTGAGGTAGTGATGGGGAGACCTGCTAACATTTGGGGTATCCCAAAACCTAAAGCCCTGAGAGAGGTGGAAAATGTATTGTTTGTAGACTACTGTAACCAGTTAACTAAAAACCTGTATTTAATTTATCACCAGGTGCACTCGGCTTTACCTGTACGGTTCACGGGCCCAGGACACGATATACAGCCTGGAAGTTGGGTCCTAGTGAAGGCCTACGAGAGGTCTTCCTGTCTCGTGCCTCGCTGGGGGGGACCCTACCAGGTGTTGCTGGTCACCCGGACAGCAGTGCGGGTGGCTGGAAAGAAGCACTGGATCCACGCGACGCATGTCAAGAAACTTCCTCACCCGACGCCACACGTTACAGAAGAAGCAGAACCCCTCGCTGATGCTACAGTCTCTGATCTTGGAGTAGCGAACAGCGCTGTGAGTGCGTCGGAGAATTTCTCTGAGCCCGAGGAGCTTGGGGAACAGTCCATTTCGTCTCCGCAATCTCTTGAAAAATCACTTCCGGAAAATACTGTTTCAAGCTCTGCGACTTCCGTCGCCTCCGATACGTCGCTTCCCTCAGGAAGTGACGACACTTTATTTCCGGATCAGACAATCTTGGATACCACCAGGTACAACCTTCGACGAAGGAAATAGAACTACGGCACAGGTTTTTTCGTGCATCTGGAAAAAGGAAGTGATTGGAAGTTTTCTTTTGTATAAGAAAGTTCTGTTGAACAAAAGGGATTCTGCTGGCTAGGGTTGGGAAGGACTAAGAAATCGTGCGACCGTAGCGTCGCCAGCAACGAACATTGGGGTCGTCGATTGACGAACTACAATGCCTGCCACCTCCACTGCTGTTCCCCGCACTGGACTTGTGAATAAGGGGTTGACCAACTTGGACAATGAACAATGTGCCTGGGCCCCGAAAACGTACTGCTGTGTATTGATAATGATAATTGTTATTTTTGCAACTACTGCTGTTGGACTTTGGTATTTTGAAGAAATCTATCCTCTGAAACCTTTACTACCGCCCGAGATTGTACCAACTGCTTTGAATCCCTCTGTACACCTTCACACTCTGTCCCCTAGAGACTCCCAACATAGACAAAAGTATCATAATAACACTCTAATGATAGTAATGAATGCAACGCATGCCATTTTTAATAAGAGTAATTGTTGGATTTGCACTCATTTACCGCAACATGGGAACAAGGGACTGGGATGGTATATTCACCCTTTACCTTTAATGACTGCTTGCTATGCCTCTCTTAGAGCACTACTCTTTGGCCGATGGAATGATAGCATCTCAGGGAACTTTGATGGAACTAATCTGAATGATTTTGAGAAACGTGAATTAACTCCCCTGGGATGCTCGCTTTTTGCAAATAGAAGTAAACCTAATGTCGCTTCTATTAGGCCGTCTGATAAACTATCTCTTCCTTTTCAAACTTTAATTTCCTTTAAAATGGCTCCGATAGGCAATAAGGACGCTGTGCCTCCTTCTTACTCTATAAATCATAGCCCTGACTCGGTCCCCTTTTGTGTACAAAGAAATGGCACTCGGCCAATGGGAGATTTTGAAGGTTGTAAGAACATTGTAAATTTGACTGGAGAAAACAGGCCTCTGTATGTAGGGGGGCCTGTCTATTTTGTTTTTGGTAGTTTAGCATTTCCCTGGTTGCCCAAGGATTGGCAGGGAACCTGTTATTTAGGAATACTGTTACCCGGGGTATTTTTAGCTAGTACATTGGAGGTTTCTAAGGCTCGCCCACGGCGGAACAAAAACGGAGATACCCCTGGGCAAGTATTGGCAGATATAGCGAAATCAGTTGTGCCCTTTTGGGGACAAATAACAAACTCTGAGAACATTAGGGGATTAGCAAGGGTACCGGAGAGAACGATCAACCGGACCACAGACATACTCTACAATATGACCTTAGAGCAAAAAGCAATAAGATTGGTAGCACTCCAAAATCGGATGGCATTAGATGTCATTTTGGCAGAACGAGATGGAGTATGCAAATTAGTGGGGTCCGCTTGCTGTGTTTTCGTACCAGATTCCTCGCCGACAATTTTTAAAGCAATACAGAACTTTCATACTCTTAGTTCTGAAGTACATATCCCTGTAGGAGATTGGAATCTTAGCACCTGGTTCTGGGATTCTTTACGATCTTGGGGTTGGAAGGTGCTTTCTGTTATTCTGGTTATTTTGGGGATCTTGCTATTCCTTTGTTGCTGTTTTCAATGTCTTCCGAGCATATGTGGAATGCTAGGGGGATGTTGTGCCCAAGCAGTGAGCACAATAGGGCATAAAATACATGCCCCAGATATAGCATCTAAAGAATTCGTGTTACAAGAGGTTCTGATGAACGACCTAATGGCTATAGATATTACAGACAATGATTCGGGATATATGGATGACAACACATGGAGTTATTTGTAAAAGTATTAGAAATGATGTTAGCACTTGGCATAGGCCAAAAGGAGGGTCTGTTGGAATTGAAATGATATTATGCCTCCTATCGCAGTAATTGAATGTGTGTTGGCCTACGCCAAGTTGTCTAAAATATTATGTAAAAAGACTCTGCGGCAAGGTCTTGACCTTAACGAAAAGTTATGTAAGTCGCCATCTTGGATTTAGCCGCCATTTTAGGTTCTCTTGTAATGTGGAAGTCACCCTGAACATCAAAATGGAGGCCGAATGACATTCTGAGCGAAATTCTGGCCGTTGTGACCTCCGCACACATGAATAAGTAATATGCCTGCAGGCCACTTGTCAGGGTCGCAAACTAAGACCTTGTCCTATCCCTGACCTATGTGTAAATGAACAACTGTATCAGCGGAACTGATCAAAATGCACACATTATGGGATTGACCTGGCAAGGAACCCTAGGCCTGGTCCCAAGAATGGTTAACCCGCGAGGGGGTTGGCCAGGGCTGAATAAAGAATATAAAAGCCCAAGTATTCCAATGTACGGTCTCTCTACTAATGCATCGAACCTTTGTTGAAGTTCGTTGCGTTACTCTGAGAGTCGAATAGCTATCCGTTTGTCAATTGACTTTTTGGTAACTGTTGTAGCTTTTAAATAAAGCACTTTGTATGTCCTTTGTAACCTGTGTTGGTGTGTTTCCTTTGGGCCTCCCAGCCTCACATCGATTTCTTTGTTTTCACAACACCTGCAAGAAGATCAGACCAGGGCCCAGCAGTGGGCTCCCGGGGTATTGTGGGGGGCCTTTGACGCAGCCACCTGGCCCCAGGTGTGAGCACCAAACTGCAAGGAGAAATGGCCAGACTATAGGTGTCTGGAGTTTGTGCAGCATGACAGCAGTGGTGGGTAGGGCGAAGGAGGCCTGGGGACTCTAGACGAACAGCAAGGAAATCACACCAGGTGAAGGGAGAGCCTGAGTCACCTCTGTAAGTAGCAGGTCTGAGCTCTGGAAGGGGGAGAGCCCACGGGCACTATGAGAAATGCTGGTGGGACGGAGATTTCTCCGGCCTCCCGATATCCAGGAACAGGAATAAAGACATAATGCCTGCCCCTAAAACATCAAAGAATGCCCAGGAGGGCAACCTACAGAGGTTGTGTGGGAAGGATGGGGAGGCCACCTTACACAACGAGTAGGGATCCTCCTAGGCTGCTGGCCAGGAGGGTCCACCTTCCCTGATAAAAGACCAAGGGGTCACCAAGGATGTCTTTCAACAGTATTTCCAGGAATTTAGTGAGAAAATAACGGAGACACTCCAGACACAGATGAGCAGGATAAGGTCAGAGCTATCTCAATCCTTGCAGGAGGTAAAAAGTGATCCAGCGGCCCTGGAGCGGAGAACACGCACTGCTGGGAATGCCTTACAAGAACTGGCAGAGGATACCAGAAAGACAGACATTCTGCTTGATCAACTGGCGAGGGTCAGGCAAAACCTCGAAATCCATAGCGAGGACCTGGAAAACCATTCGAGGAGATCCAATGTATGCATAAAAGGTCTGTCAGCGGGAGAGGTTAACAAGTACTTAGGGGAGACAACACAACAACTTTCTGCACACCTCCTAGAAAAATAGAACTGGGTTGACATACAATTGGACCACATACACTGAGTGGTCCCATGAGAGCAGAGCCAGGGGCAAGGACGGGGTGTGTGGTTGTGGCACTGCATCAATATACGCAGAAGGACCAGATTATCATGGCCTCCCGGAGGGTGGCCCCTATTAAGATCAATGGGTCGGAGATTCAGTTGTATCAAGACTTGCCGCAGACCACTCTTGTGAAAAGAAGATTGATGGGCCCGGTGGTCAGAGAATTGGAGAAGGCACAGGTGAAATACAAGTTGACTTTCCCCTTTGGCTTCCTGTTCTGCTGGGATGGGAGGCAACACTGAGTAACCACATATGAGGAAGGTATGAGTATCCTGCAAATTGAGGAGGAGACAGCCTCAAAAAGTGACATGAGATCTGCAAGGGATCCAGTCAAGTGGAAGCTGTGGGAGTGGACGAAGGTCACTGCGAAAAACAAGAAGAAGAGGGTGCCAAGTGGCCCGGAAAAATCAGCAGAGGATGGGGTGACGCCTGGGGGGATACTGCGAGTTTTCCAAGGGGGGTTCCATGAAGCTAGAACAGATGCAGTGTGGACCTGTAGTGGGCTCATGGTGTGCAGGGAAGGGAGATGTTAATGTCTTGGTTTTGTTCCATGGGTCATAGAGGACACTGCTGGGGGCGTTCTCATAGCCCTCCAAGAGCTGCCGTAGCTGCATATTGTGTCCACGGATGGGGATGCAGAGGGCCGGTACATCCTTGCCAACATTCAATTGGGAGGGGGCCTCATACAAGCTAGCGTCTACATATGCGCCCAACACAGGTCAGCACTATTTCTTGCAGCGAGTACTTGGTAGGATTGAGGGGTTTGCAAAGGGGAAGCTCACTCTTATGGGGGATTTCAACTTGATATGGGACTTGTCTCAGGACAGGAGTGCTAAGGTGTTCCTCAACCAGAGGTTCCCTTCCAAGAAATTGAGGGATTGAGTCGCCCAATTAGCCTTGGGAGATTTCTGGAGGGAGGTACGCGGGCCAGACAAGGGCTACACATTTTGTTCCCACGTTCACAGTACCTGTCTAGGATTGATTACACCTGGGTTTGGGGCTCCTTATTGGGACGGATGCAGTGGTGGACCTAGGGGTGATAGCATTGTCAGACCATGCACCTATCACTGTTACCCTTCACCATGAGAGGGTGGGTTCCGGGCTTTGGAAATGGAAGTTGCCCGAGCACCTTCCTACAGATAAGCTGTTATGCGAGGACCTAAGAGCTAAGATAGGGGATTTCTTTAAAACCAACAAGGCTCAAGATGTACAGGATCATATGGTCTGGGACGCATTCAAGGCTACACTTAGGGGGGAGCGCATTGTCATAAAAGCCCAGAGGGATAGACAATTAAGGATGACACTGGTAGTGTTGGAAACTCAACTCCAACAGGAAATGACCAGGATAGAGGGGGCAGGGGACACGCGTTCAGAGGGAGTACAGACAGATAAAGGGGCAGTTGGAGGTTCAGACGCGGAGGGCAGAAAAATCACTATTATACCTTTTCGAGTGGTCTTTTCAAGGCATGAGACTATGGGGTTTGGGCATAGATTCTCACGGATGGTCAAAGCCAACTACCAATCCCCAGCACTTCTGGCACACGTGTGGGGGGCATTAGCTTCGGGGGGGCACAAGTTTATGGCCTTTGCGGATGACAAGCTCCTCGCGATCTCCACCCTGGGGACAATATTACTAGTGATCACTAGGGAACTTCGAGCCTTCGGCTCCGTGGCAGCCCCAAAGATTAATGTACACAAATCAGAACTATTAAACTTGACTGTGCCGGGAGCTCAACTTCAGGGAGTACAAACATCCTGCCCTTGTATATGGGTGGAAAGAAACATGAAATATTGAGGGAGTCACATAAATGGAGCCCTGAACTCTTTATATCAAGGTAACTACAGCCCCCTGCTGGAATCGGTGGGGAGTATGTTGAAGGAATGGGGGCCGCTGCCTATATCTGGGCTGGGGAGAGCCAATACGCTCAAGATGGTGATACTTCCCAAACTACTTCCAGGTCCTCCCGAGACCAGTTTCTCAGAGATTGTTCAAGACTCTAGGGAAACAGACGCGTTCTTTCATTTGGAGCAACAGAAATCCGAGGGTTTCGATAGTGGTGCTCTGGGACCCTACGCACAGGCGAGGTCTGGGAGCGCCCAACTTTTGGCTCTATCACTTAGCGGCTCAAGTGAGGGTGGCACGGAAGTGGTTCACAGGAGACAAAGGCAAGATTTGGCGATGGATGGACAGAGCAGTGGTGGGGTGGCCCCTGGAGGAGGTTATGTGGTGTGCTTGGTCAGACAGGCCCTAGAGCATGTATCTAAGCCGGATCACAGCTTTAGTGGGAGCAGTTTGGGATTCTCTTGTCCACCTGGTGGGACTGACGACTTTTCCTTCACCCTTTATGCCTCTCTTTCGGAACCTGCAGTTTGGGCCAGGAAGGGCAAGGGGAGCATTCATCCAGTGGGAGGAGGTGGGCTGCAGCAAGTTGATGGACAAGGTGGAGGGGCAGGAGATAAAAACAGTTCTACAATGCAAACAACATTTCGGCTTCGGTTGAGATGCTGGTTTATGAACCCAGGGATTAAAGAGGCAGCAATTGGGGAGCGTACCCCCTTTGAAAAGTATGTGAAAACAAACTCCGGGGACAAACATATGATTGCGCCCTATACAAAATATTTGCGCATTCCCCACGGCACCAGGATTGGTTATATGTGAAACAAACAGAGGGCACCTTGGGACACACTATAGCTGAAGACCAAGGGGTCCACCTACGGGCGAGTATACCCAAACTAACGAGAGCAATTCAGATCCGGGAAATGTGGATCAAGGTAATGGTTCAGTGGCACCCAACAGCTGAAAAGCTACTCAAGTGGTACCCGGGATCGGACAGATGTTGGAGGGGGGGTGGGTAAGTGGGGACCTGGAAACAGGTTTGGTGGGACCGTTAAGACATAGAAGCCTTCTGGACCTCGGTTAATGTGGCGATGAAGGGGGTCTTAGGCCCACAGATTTACAGGGACTTTGAGGAGGCCATGCCATGCTAGGGATGGGTGACGTCATAGAAGTACTGCCGGCCAAAGCACAAAGAAAGCCGTACACGATACTGAGCGTAGCAGCTTTACTATGAGTGGCCCCAGCTGAGCAGGAGTGGATGACCAAGATCTGGTCCTTTCTGGTATTGGAGTGGGTGACGTACTCAATTCAGGGAGATCTCCAAAAGTTTGCGTCAGACTGGACCTTGGTCTTGTCGTTCCTCTGAAATGATTTTAGGTCTGGAATGTGCCCGCAGAGACTACGGATGCTGGGGCTGGGTTGAAATTGGTGAATGGTACAATTTGGGAAATCTGTTTAGAGGTCCACTCTCTTTCTGTCTGGCAGGGTATGGTGGGTAGGGGAGGTTTGCTACGTTATTATCGAATATGTCAATAAAAACACATTTTAAAATAAAGGAAATCGCTATCGATGAACAAGGTGAACCCCAACAAGAAAAAAAGGCAATCCCACGTGTCAGAGGAAATCCTGGGTCTGAAAATCAAGGCACTAAACATGGGTGATTGCATCAATATAATGTTTCAGGAACAATTTAAACAGCTGAAGCCCTGTCCATGATTAGACTGTACACATACAGTGGGGAGGCACCTGTACCCTGGAAGGGCATATTCTGACCAAACATTATTCATGAACAGCACCAGGTACATGCCAAAGTGTTCATGCTATGATCAGAAAGGGAAAGCTACTCAGTTGTAAGACGGCTGCAGAGTTGCAACTTATAGTATTTGTGAAGAGTGTCAAAATGTTTGAATTGACCAAAAAGTTAGAAGAATTTGATGTACTCTTCAAAGAAACAGGCTGCTCGAAGGTAATGACAAAATGGTGAAGCTTCATGTTCAAACGTCAGTGCAACTGGTAGCCCTGTAACGCCCACCACAGTATAGCCTTTCAAGTTCAGAAGAAAGTGACGTCAGAACTAAATGGCATGGAAGTACAAGGTCTCATCGAGAAGGTGCAACGGACAACACCCTGGGTATTCCCCATAGTCATCACAAAAAAGGTCAAAGAATACATTCAAGTCTGCATCTGTGTAGATATGCGGTTGGCGAACCGTGCAGTCAAGCGGGAAAGACACATCACGCCTACCATGGACGACATTAATGCCCTTAGAGAAGCAAAATGATTTTCGGAATTAGTTAGATATGAAGTCCAATTATCATCAACTAACTCTGAATTCCGAGTCTCTGGTGAGCTCTCACCACACATCTGCGGCTGAGTAGACATAAGAGAAACAGCTTCCGAGTCTCCTCTGTGGCTGAGGTTTTCCAGAATGCCATAAGGGAGGTAATAAGAGATCTGCCCGAGGCTCTCAACATTAGTGATGACATATGAATATTTGCACAAGATGCAAAACAACATCATGAGAGGCTGGTGTAACAAATACTACAAGATAGAGGCCTCAGACAAGAATAGAACAAATGTGAATTCTTCCAAAACAAGATTGAATTATTTGGCCACATTTCCAGGTGAAGAGAGTATCTGCTGACCCAGAAAAAGTTAAAATACATAGAAATAGTAAAAGCCCCCTGCACTTGGGAATGATCACCTGGCAGGGTTTTCCCGACCTGGCTTAGATTATGACACTGATACATGAGCTGTTAACTATCATTCATTGTGTTCCAGTCAGGCGTCAGAGGAGCTGTCAGCAGATACGCAGCACAGCACCTTTTTCAATCTTGAAATATGCCCTCTGGGATTTTGAATCGTCCTGCCGCTAGAACCACAAACAAGCACAGGATCTAGCCCCCGATCATTAAGTTGCTAGTGATTGAATCTTCCCCCATCTACTCAAGAGAGGGGCCACTTTTGATTATACCATAGCAAAGGACAGCCTATGATAGAGACGCCAGGACACGGCCACACCATCTTCCATACGTCCTGATGAAGGCCCACTACATATAAACTCCATCAAACCGCTTCACCTTGGGCCAAAACACAACAGTGTCGACAACTTCTTCACAAATTCAGTGTCCACTCTACACACTGATATATGTTCCTTGTTCACCGAAATTTGCTCTGTTTTATGTTCCCATTGTATTTGTAAAGTTGAACATGTCGTTCAACAAAAGCAAAACATGTTGTTTTTTCACCAAAATGCAGTCCAATTGATTGGGTTGTACCTACTTGTACTGTATACATAATTGTAAATAGTAAAGTGTCTTTGTCTGCTGTCTCTTCACATTTTAGAAATATATGAAAATTAAAAAACACAAGGCCAAATATTTCACTGACCTTGATGAAACTTGAAAAATGTGCTTTATTATTGCAAGTGGCTGCTAATTCTCTCAAGTACGTAGAACGAACGAGCACAGATTGCATCCAGCACTGACGAGTGCGCAGAATGGATGAGTACATAGAGCTACTGAATGCGTAGACCGTGGGGCAAACAGGAGTGCATGCGTAGGGCAGACAAGAGTGCATACGTGGGGCAGACAAGAGCGCATGCGTGGAGCAGACAAGTGTGCATGCCTGGAGATGACTGGAGTGCGCATGTGTCACGGCTCGGGGAGCCTGGAAGCTCTGGAATAGGTGGAAGCGGCGTACGGGTGTTCCGATCACGCTTCCTCTACCCAGTGCAGCGGTCTAGTCTTTTCTGCAACGTATCCCGACACAGGATATAGCCCGCCCCTTCCTGTGTTCGGGTGCGTTGCAACGCTCCAGTTTTGGCTGCTGCTTGTTTTCTCCGTGCTAGTGTCCCTGCTACCGTATTGTTTGTTACAGTTACCTTCCGGAGCTCGCTCCGATTCTGGTTTCCTCCCTCTCCCCCTTTCCTCGCTCCCGTTCTCCATTCCCTTCCCGTCCTACCACCTTTACTACGTCCTCCTATTGCTTCTTTCCCGTGTTCCTTACCTCCCCTTCCGCCCGCCTTTGTTTACTATTATTGCCTTTTCCGCCTTGTCTACCCTTCCACCTTTCTTACTTACCTTCCTCCACTCGCCCTCTCTTGTTATCGGCTCCTTCTGTGTACAGCCCCCAGGAATACACTACGGGTTTGCCTTGCCTAGCCCGCTTACCTTGTTGCTGACACTTTGGACTTCCGAATTCCTACCGGTCTCAGCGTTTCCTCCTTGGAGACCTGTTTGTCAAATTTTGGAAAGGAGTGTGCCTTCTCCAGCAGTTTACTCAGCCCTGCAAGTGTCAAGTGCTTCCTACTACCGACGCATCTTCTACAGACCTCTGGGGTTTTTTCAGCCTCTGGCTTTTTCCCCTCACTCCGCGGCCGCGGAGGGTCACCACCGATCACCCTTGGGGTGTCACGGTGGCGGCCTCCTTCGGCCGTTCTCATCTACAAAAAAAAGGGAAGGCCAAGCCTAAGGAAAACCGGACCCTGAATCTACGCCGGGGAATACGAGGTGAGGAGGAAAGGGAAGTAAGGGAGGCCGAGATCCTACAGGATCAAGAGGAGATTCACGATACCCTTGACAGTTTGCAACGCCACGATACCGCCATGGCCTCTCCTCAACAGATCCAAGAACTGATAGCAGCAGTTCAAAACCTCAACCTAGAGGTGCAAAATCTAAAAGGGGCCAATGCTACTCTCCAACAACGGATCGCAGAACGGGATCTTCCGTCCACCGACCTGCCTCCCTTACCTCTTGTGTCGGGAAAGTTTGATGGAACCCCCAAGAAACTCCAGGAATTTTTGGATGCATGTCATCTGCATTTTACATTCCGTACACATACTTTCGCCTCTGGCCATGCTAAGGTGGGGTTCATGATTACCCATATGTGCAGTAACGCCTTGGCCTGGGCCACTCCTCTAGTGAACAGATCTGATCCCGTCCTCCTAGATTACGAGGCCTTCAAGACTTTGATGAAACAGACGTTTCTACGTACCGAGAGTACCTACTTGGCATCCGAAGATCTGCTAGACATCAGACAAGGAAACAATGATGTTATGTCATATATCACCTCCTTTAGGCAAATCGCTGCAGAAGCAGGATGGCAAGAACAAGCACAGTATGCCATCTTTAGAAGGGGACTGCGTGAGGAGTTGAAGGATGAACTAGCCAGGATAGAACGTCCCCTTACCTTTGCTGACCTGATCTCGGCTACTCTCCGGATAGATTTCCGACTGGCAGAACGTCGAGCAGAACGCCGCAAGACTAAGAGCAGTACATCAATACCCCCTGGCCCTTCTCTTTCCTTCCCCCCTACCGCCACTCGTCTCACAAGAGAAGAGCCTATGCAGATCGGAAGCACACGTTCCCCTCTCACCGCAGAGGAACGTAGAAGAAGACGAGAAGGGAACCTGTGCATGTATTGCGGATCGCCGCTTCACCTACTCAGAGATTGCCCCGACGTTCCACCCAGGCGTTCGGGAAACGAACACCCTCGGTAAAGCTGGGGACGCACTACCGAGGGAGCGAAGCTAGTCCCTTTGTCACCCTTTCTGTTACTTCTCCAGAGTGCACCGAAGACCACCGTCTTATGGTTATGGCGGTCACCTTGATCATCAACAAGACTACCATTCAGACACAAGCCCTGTTGGACTGCGGAGCCGCAGGCAACTTCATGGACATTCTCTGGGCCGAAAGGCAAGGCATTTCCCGTATTGCCAAGGCCGAAGATCAAAAGGTAGAAGGTGTTGACGGAAGGCCTTTGAGCTCTGGTCTCATTACGCACACTACCGAAGCCCTTGTCTTACACATCATGCAACACTCTGAACGTTTGTCTTTCGACTTGATCAGGGCTGCGCACTTCCCATTAATCCTCGGGATTGGGTGGTTAAGAAGACACAATCCTACCATTCTCTGGTCCGAGAACGTTCTGAGTTTCCAATCCTCCTTTTGCAAGACCAATTGTCTACCCCAAACAGAATTCTCTACAGTACACACCTTTTGTGGTGAAGATCCCAAAACAATCCATTGTTTGCCTGCTTATCTCGCTGAGTACACCGATGTAGTTACCGAGAAGATCCCCCTGGATCTTCCTCCGCATAGGCCAGAAGACTGTGCCATTGACCTTCATCCAGGGTCCTTGGTTCCGTTCGGTCGCCTGTACCCGCTAACCCTCCAGGAAAGACATCATTTGAAGGAATACCTGGACAAGAACTTAGCCAACGAACTCATTAGACCTTCTAAATCCCCTGCCGGTGCATCATTGTTTTTCATCCCCAAGAAGGACACCAAAGAACTACGTCCTTGTATTGACTACAGGGGTCTTAACAAGGTCACCATCAAAGATCGCTATCCTATGCCCCTCATTTCCGAGATCATTCAGGCCGTACATTCTGCCACCGTCTTTACTAAACTGGACCTGCGCAATGCGTATCACTTGCTCAGGGTACAAACAGGAGACGAGTGGAAAACGGCTTTTCGGACACCTTTTGGGTTGTACGAGTACCAGGTGATGCCGTTTGGGTTAGTCAACGCTCCATCTATCTTCCAGCGCTTTATGGATAGACTCTTCTCGGATCTCCTAGGCAACTCGGTCATCGTCTATCTCGATGATATATTGGTTTACTCTCGCACCCAAGAAGAACACTGTCTACACGTAGTGGAAGTTTTTCACAGACTACAGGACCATCAACTCTCAGTTAAGCTGGAGAAATGTGTTTTCTCAGCATCAACTATACCCTATTTGGGTTACATTCTTTCTTCGGCAGGGATAGCCGTTGATCCTCGCAAAGTCAGTTCTATTTTGGAGTGGCCATCTCCTGCTTCTGTGAAGGACATTCAGAGATTCTTAGGACTCTCGAACTTTTATCGGAAGTTCGTTCCGAACTTCTCCCAATTGGTGCTTCCGATGACCTCTCTCCTCAAAAAGACCTCTTCGCCATTCCGGTGGACTACCGAAGCAGAAAAGAACTTCCAGCTGCTAAAACGATCCTTCTGTGTGACTCCTATATTACGTCAACCCAATCAAAGCCTTCCCTTTGTGGTGGAAACTGATGCCTCTTCAGCCGCTGTAGGAGCCGTCCTACTTCAGGAGTACCAAGGAAAGGAACACCCGGTATCATACTATTCCAAGACTTTGAATCCCAGTCAACGTAACTACTCTGTTATTGAGAAAGAACTGCTGGCAATGAAACTGGCCTGTGTAGAGTGGCGTCATCTACTCCAAGGGGGAATGCATCCGTTCACACTCCGAACGGACCATAAGAATCTCCAGGTGTTACGCCAGTTTGAATGCTACAACACCAGACAAGCAAGATGGGCGCACTTCTTCGCGCAGTTTGACTTTAACATCACATACATTCCGGGCAACCAGAATGTAGTAGCCGATGCCCTATCACGACGGAGTGATTATTTTATGGAACTGGAGACCAAGCCTGAGCTAATGTTTCCTGAGTCCCGTACCATAGGAACGTTGTCCGCGTTCCTACAACAAGTCAAGGAAGACTCTACCGGAAGGTTTGAGGCCGAGACCGGTCTAAAGAAGAAAATGGATTATGTTATCCAAGACGGTCTATACATTGTGGACAAGAGATTGTATCTACCAACCCCTTCTCTCCGGGAAAAGGCTCTATCCTGGTGCCACGACGCCAAGGTGGCGGGTCATCGTGGCATCTATAACACTCAGGAACTCCTATTACGCTATTTCTTCTGGCCTCGAATAAGGGAAGAAGCCAGGTTATACGTCCAGTCATGTATTACCTGCCTCCGCAATAAAGCCTCCACTCAAAGACCTTTAGGTCTGCTTGAACCGGATTCTATCCCTACCGGTCCATGGACCACTGTCTCTACCGATTTCATCGTAGAGTTACCTGAATCCAGTGGTTGTACCTGTATCATGGTTGTCGTTGAGTCATTCACCAAAATGGCCCATTTTTCCCCCTTACCAGGCATACCAACCGCGTCAAGTATGGCCGAGGTGTTCCTAAGAGACATCTTCAAACTGCACGGGATTCCTACTAAGATCATCTCTGATCGTGGCAGCCAGTATACTTCCCGATTTTGGTCCTCTCTCTGCGAAAGACTAGGCATCGAGAGGGCTTTAACATCCGGGTACCATCCCCAATCGAACGGCCAGACTGAACGTCTAAATGGTACACTTGAGCAATACCTAAGGTGTTTCGTCAATCAACGCCAAGATAACTGGGTTCAACTGTTGCCGACGGCCGAATTCTCGTACAACAACTCTTGTCATTCAGCCCTCGGTATGAGTCCCTTTTACTGCACCTACGGTTACCATCCCCGTGCCTTATATCCTTTGACCGGCATTGAATCCACAGTCCCTTCTGTAGAATCTATTGCGGAAAGCCTCCAAGAAGCTCATCGTAAGGCCAAACTAGGGCTCCAAGAAGCTCAAAACAGACACCGTTACCAGGCGAACAAACATCGGAGATCAGTTCCTGAATGGAACGTGGATTCCAAGGTCCTGCTATCGACCAAGTATTTACCAAGGTGGGTGCGCCCTTCCAAGTTGTCTCCCAGATACATAGGGCCCTATAAGATAACCCAGAAAATTAATCCAGTGGCCTTCCGCTTGCAATTACCCTCTCAATTACAACGTATACATCCCGTTTTTCACTCTTCTCAGCTTAAAGACTTTCATGAGGACAAATGGTCTTGTAGGAAGACTGCCGCTCCTGTGCCAAAAGGTCCAAAGACCGACATCTTCGAAGTCTCTCAGATATGCGATTCACGTTACCATAAGGGTCGTCTAGAGTATCTGGTCCACTGGAAAGGATACCCACGATCAGAAGACTCCTGGGAACCTAAAGGACATCTGGACTCGCCCCTCTTGCTACGCAAATACCATCGTAGTCACCCTGGCAAGCCAGGAGGGGTGGACCTTAGGAGGGGGCATACTGTCACGGCTCGGGGAGCCTGGAAGCTCTGGAATAGGTGGAAGCGGCGTACGGGTGTTCCGATCACGCTTCCTCTACCCAGTGCAGCGGTCTAGTCTTTTCTGCAACGTATCCCGACACAGGATATAGCCCGCCCCTTCCTGTGTTCGGGTGCGTTGCAACGCTCCAGTTTTGGCTGCTGCTTGTTTTCTCCGTGCTAGTGTCCCTGCTACCGTATTGTTTGTTACAGTTACCTTCCGGAGCTCGCTCCGATTCTGGTTTCCTCCCTCTCCCCCTTTCCTCGCTCCCGTTCTCCATTCCCTTCCCGTCCTACCACCTTTACTACGTCCTCCTATTGCTTCTTTCCCGTGTTCCTTACCTCCCCTTCCGCCCGCCTTTGTTTACTATTATTGCCTTTTCCGCCTTGTCTACCCTTCCACCTTTCTTACTTACCTTCCTCCACTCGCCCTCTCTTGTTATCGGCTCCTTCTGTGTACAGCCCCCAGGAATACACTACGGGTTTGCCTTGCCTAGCCCGCTTACCTTGTTGCTGACACTTTGGACTTCCGAATTCCTACCGGTCTCAGCGTTTCCTCCTTGGAGACCTGTTTGTCAAATTTTGGAAAGGAGTGTGCCTTCTCCAGCAGTTTACTCAGCCCTGCAAGTGTCAAGTGCTTCCTACTACCGACGCATCTTCTACAGACCTCTGGGGTTTTTTCAGCCTCTGGCTTTTTCCCCTCACTCCGCGGCCGCGGAGGGTCACCACCGATCACCCTTGGGGTGTCACGGTGGCGGCCTCCTTCGGCCGTTCTCATCTACAAAAAAAAGGGAAGGCCAAGCCTAAGGAAAACCGGACCCTGAATCTACGCCGGGGAATACGAGGTGAGGAGGAAAGGGAAGTAAGGGAGGCCGAGATCCTACAGGATCAAGAGGAGATTCACGATACCCTTGACAGCATGGCAGACTAGAGCGTGCAGGAAGGACAGGAACGCATGAGTGCGCGGAGCGGTCAGGAGTGTGTGGAGCAGACTGGGGTGCACGGAGAGGATAGGAGTGCCTGGAACGAACTGGAGCGCATATAATTGCGCGACGTATGTAGTATGGCTTGGAATGCAGAGAACGATTTAAAGAGCATATAACCCATCATATCACACCACCATGCTTACTCTCTCCTTTACACCACCACTCAGCTAGAACACAGAGATACTATTACACCATTCGGTATAACTGTTCTCATACCAACATCCGCTGCTCACATCATTCTAACTAAACACTGCTGGTTACACACCCCCCCATCCAGGCGTTCTCCTCAGGCCTAACGCAGCCACATCCGGTCTGGATAAATCCTGCCAGAACGAACACATACTTCTGATCTCTCAACCACCACACTTACCGCTAAGAAGCAGCTATTACACGAATATCCACCAGCTGCACACATACCTGGTGCTCACACACACCTTTTGACTCTCTCCACTCTCTCTACTGATCTGAACTTCGGTTCCCAAGGGCGTTCAACCTACCAGCGCCTTCAGACCATACCAATGGTATATAAGGCGCTGTATAAATGCAAAATAACAATAACAATAACAATTTAAGCATTTAGTCGTCAGCATGCTCACCTGATAGTTGACCACATGTGTAGGACTTGATCTTTCATTGAATCTCTTTTTCAGAAATCTTTTCCACCACCTGCCACTTCAACAGACATCACAAAAACCATTGTGCCCAGAGGACGATGGGTCTGAGCACCCATAGTGGGCAGCAGCTGGAGTAGTGACCTGGCTCTTTGCATATGGTGGACATGCTCGTGGCCCGTGCCACAGGTCACCAATGTGGCATCCCAGGAGTAGACATGTGAAGCAAGGTAAGAGCAAGGGGTCCTATATGGGCTATCAGAGACATATCGGTGGGATTCTTGCTTCTTCCTCTAATTGAGCGACTACCCTCACACTCCACGGGCACTTCAGTTTCATCCCTAGGCCAGGGGTGAAGAACATCCCATGGGTCTGGAAGCAGCAAGTGAGGCAGGGATGTTGATTCACCAAATTTCCAGGAGTAGCAGAGGTGACCTCACAGACCTGATAACATCATAGGAAGTGATGTCATTTGACCTTTGACCTAGATGGCATCAGTTCCTCTTAAACCCTGGCGATAAACTGCATGTTGTCAATTGTTCTAATCTTGACAATTGTGAAGCACTCATGGTAAAACTCAACATAAATCCCACATAAATCCCACATCCTCTATTAACATACTATTAATATATCGACCCCCTAGAACCATCCCGCTTTTTGAAGAACAATAAATGGCTATTATAGGTAACTTGTCCAAGGACATTTCTTCTTTTGTCATTCTTGGTGACTTCAAGCACTGGTATAACAACCCTCTCGACGAAACCTCCCAGGAGTTAACCTTATCCCTGGAATACATCGGCTTCCAACAACAGGTCCGCTCCGCCACTTATAAGGGTGGTAACATATTGGACTGGATTGTTAAAAAAAAAACTCCATATCAATATCTCTACCATTGTGGAATGTATCTGGTCCGATCACCATTTTATTCATTTTGAGTGCCTGACTCAAGCACCAGCAACCCATATTCCCAATAAAAGTAACCATCTGAAAATATAGCGTTACCAGAAAAATGTGACACATTCTGCTTTCAAGGAGTTAGTGGTTCCGCGTCTTCCTTCATTTCAGAAACATCATTCCCTCGATGAGTTCTCTAAGTTATTTAGGTCAGCTAACAACACTGTATTTGATATACTCGCCCCTCTTAAACCAGCGAAACTCAATAAGTCTACTAATCAGAACAAATGGTTTTCAGAGGACATTCTAATAGCCAGACATATTAAATGGACAGCTGAAAGATCCTGGAGAAAAGCTCCGTCCACTGAAAATATGGTGTGCTACAAACAGGCTGTCCAAGGTTATAAAGAAATAATCCTTAACGCCAAAGCTAATTACCTCAATGATAGAATTCATCATGCCCAATCGCATACCAAAGAAATCTTTTCTATTCTGCAAAAATTGAAGAACCCCCTGCCTACTAATCAGACACAAGAAAGCAATGCTTGGTGTCAAGCCATGCATGATGGTTTCAATAGCAAAACTGAGAAATATCAACAGGCTATTAAAGAGCAATTGCTTACCCTCCCGAACCACACCCCGATATTAGAGAATTCTGACCAAGGCGCTAAAGCCTCCCTGGAAGTTTCCTCCTTTCAAAGAGTATCAGAATCAGAGGTTCTCAATATTATTCACAATCCTAAACCCTCCTCTTGCAAAGAGGATGCCTTTCCAGCTAAACTTTTAAAAGACTTTGCTGATACCCTGGCTCTTTGTGTTACGCACGTCGTAAATCAATCCTTCGATGAATCCTACGCACCTAATAACATCAAAGAGGTTTGGATCACTCCTCTTCTAAAGAAAGATAATCTTGATCCCTCAATTCTGCGTAACTTCAGACCTATTACCAATGTCCCGTTTTTACTAAAGATCATTGATAAGATTGCTTATGTACAATATCAAAAGTTTGTTGAAAGTAATAACATTCTCGCCGAGGAACAATCTGGCTTTCGTGCCAATCATGGCACTGAGACGGCTCTCCTGGACCTTCAGAATAATATTACTTCAATCATAGAAAAAGGTAATCCTGCACTGCTTCTTTTGTTGGATCTTTCTTCGGCATTTGATCTGATTACCTATGATCTTCTCGCCGAAAGACTCATCACAGTTGGTAGATACTCCCAATCCGCGGCTGACTGGTTTAAATCATTTTTAAGTCCCAGATCTGCAGCAGTCATAAAGGGGAATTTCTCCTCCTTAATAATCCCACTTTTATGTGGAGTCCCACAGGGATCATGTCTGTCGCCACTTCTATTTAACATTTTCTCTAAATTACTGTGTGACATGCTACGAACCATGGGTGTCAGGTTTACATATTACGCCGATGATACACAGTTGGTATTTACTTTATCAGGAGACTACGAACAAGATGCTCACAGAATAAAAGAGGTTTATTCCGCTATTGTCACGCCCACTACCAATTCTCCCACTGCACAACCGAGTACTCCTGCACAACCAATTGCACCCCTCTCTCTTGCACGCCATCACTCACCTTCAACACCCGTGCGTCATGGCAGTCGGCGTTTTCGTCCCTTCATCCTACATAACCATGTCCGATATAACAGACACGGCGTTTATCGTCCCTCTTTGCAATGGCAGCTTAATTGCAGATATTGATACGGGCACAGACTTCCACAACGGCCCGCATGTCACGTGAAACATACGGGCTCTGACTTCCGTAATGGCCCGCACGTCACGTGAACAGCGCCTCCTATTCACGTGACTCCCGCCCCACGTATCACCTGACATCTCCATTGTATAAATACGCTCACTATCACGGAAGCGCTGCTTCACAGCTGCCTGTTCCGGGTTTTTTTAGCGCTTCGTTCTTGTTGTTTTGATCTCCTGTTTTTTCGACCATGGATTGTGTACGGATTGCTCTTGCCTTACCCTGAACTGCTTTTGGACCTGTCTTGAACCTCTTTGACCACGGATTGTGTATGGATTGCTTCTGCCTCACCCTGAACTGCCTTTGGACTTGCCTGGAACCTTCTTTGATCACGGATTGTGTACGCTCTGCCCTGAGCTGCCTGGAACTTGTGTCGAACTCTCATTGCCAGACCACGGATTGTTTTTTGCTTATTTCTTACGGATTACCTTGGCCCTTGAGGCTCCTGCTAGGTGTTTACCTGCTTACCTTGGATTCGAGTCACTCCCAGTGTCGTCACTACATTACCCTTGGTTATAGGAACCTCGAATCGAATCTTGTCTGGGATCCCGTCGTCTACCACACTCTTGGGGTGTCCCTACCTTACCCATAGGTAAGCTTGGTCCAGCTCCTCCTGTTTTCTGTTTACTGTTCATGCTTTTACTGACCTTAACCACTCATTTCCTTACAGTGCTCCGGGGTTCTTCTGGCTGCTCCAGGATCCAGATCCAACGGATTACCACACCTGTGGCCCCAAAGATCGCACAGGCAGTACAGTTCACATTGCCTGTGTGATACTTGGGGATGGAGGTTTTACTTAATCAACACGACCATCAAGTCCGTAACAGACTGTGAAGCCGCCTTTTTGGTCGTCTTGATTATGAACCCCTCCACCGAAGACCCTGTGACCACTTTAATGCAAGCTGTTGCGGCCCTTAGAACAGATATGGCCGCTGCCACGGCTGCTATTCACCATCGTCTAGACACCTTACAAAGTACACGTTTTCCCTTACCCATTGATCCTGAGTTCGGGGACCCTGTTCCACCCACCCAGCCTGCCCCTGCTCCGGCCCCTGCCCCCACTCCAGTCCTGCTTCCCACCTCCTTTCCTCTCGCTGCTCCAGAACGTTACCAAGGGGACCCCAGGAAATACCGCACGTTTATAAAGCAGTGCAAACTCCATTTCTTATGTAGGCCCCAGGCTTTCCCGGATTCTGACACCAAGGCCGCCTTTCTATTGTCTCACTTATCCGGAGTAGCGGCTACCTGGGCGAACCCGTTACTAGAAAATGACCACCCTGCATTGTACAACTTCGACCTCTTAGTAACGGAAATGGCCAAAGTATTTGATACCCGTTATAAGGCTCAGTCACGGGACTTGGAACTATTAGATCTCACACAAGGTAGACAGTCACTGATTGAGTATATCACCCGATATAATCAGCTTGCAGCAGAAACATCTTGGCCAGAGGAGAAAAAGGCAATTGTATTTTATCGGGGCTTATGTAACACCATGAAGGATGCCTACTCCGTGGTCCTGGCCCTTCCCTCTGTCTTTTCCGATTTAGTGGATCTTGCACTACAAGTGGACGCTCGTCGATCCGAGCGCAAGGCTGAAACAACATTTGCAGACAAAACATCTTCAGCCCTTCCCTCCGCCAATTCTGAACCCATGCAAATAGGCGGTATCAGGAGTCCTATAACCCAAGCTGAACGGCAACGAAGGAGGACTGATGATGCTTGTTTTTATTTTGGGCTGACTGGGCACTATGTGAAAGAGTGCCCCCGTAGACCCAAAAACAAGACACCGGGTTTTTCGAAGGCTCGCCCGCAAGACAGGGGGTACCGGTGAGCCTAGCAACGACCCCCACCAAACCCCTTTTTGGTCCTATCAGACCTCTTGTAATTCAGGCCACCATAAAACCTACCCGAGAGATAGTACATCCTGTGCACATTGTGATCGATTCAGGGGCCACGGATTGTTTCATTGACATTGAGTTAGCCCATCGTCTTAATTTACCTTTGGTTACAAAAGAATACCCTGAACCTGTACAAGCGGTTGATGGTACGTCCCTGGCCTCTGGTCCGATTCTGCAACAAACCGCACCTCTGGAAGTGGTGATACAAGGCACCCATAAGGAAACGTTGTCCTTTGACCTCATCACCACTCCCCAGTTTGGTATTATTCTGGGTATCCCTTGGTTCAGACAACACAACCCTCTCATTAACTGGGGAACTGGACAAGTGACCTTCGAATCAGACATATGCCAGCATTATTGCTTACTGGAATCCGATTCGCCTGCCTCGCCTGCCACGATTCTAGGTGCTATGGCTTCATCCCATATAACCAGCTTAACATCCGATAACCCCTCATCGCACACTGTGGGGGCTGTAACGGCAGGTATTCCCGCCGAGTATCACAATTACCTAACGGTTTTCGATAAGGCCTCAGCAGAGGGCCTCCCTCCGCATAGGCCCTACGATTGTCCGATTGATCTTCTTCCTGATGCCCAGATTCCAAAGGGGAGAATATACTCCTTGTCGCAGGCTGAAGAACGGGCATTAAAAGATTATATCCAGCAAGCCTTACGGTTTGGGTCACATCTGCCCTTCTTGTTCTCCTGCCGCCAGTCCTATCTTTTTGTGCCCAAAAAAGAAGGTGATTTGCGCCCATGCGTCGACTATAGACGGTTGAATGCCATCACCATAAAAAACAGGTACCCCTTACCACTCATCTCCACGCTGTTAGACAGGTTGACCAATGCCTCAATTTATACCAAGCTAGATCTAAGGGGAGCATACAATCTGATTCACATACGTCGTGGGGATGAGTGGAAAATGGCCTTCTGTTCCCGACAAGGGTTATATGAATATACAGTAATGCCTTTTGGCCTCTGTAATGCCCCCTGCCATGTTCCAACGCTTCATTTATGATGTGTTCTCTGATATTCTTGATGTGTTTGTGGTAGTCTATTTGGACGACATTTTGATTTTCTCGTCCTCCCTGGAGGAGCATGTGGTTCACGTACATGAAGTCCTCTCTCGCCTTAAAAACAATGCTTTGTTTGCCAAACCCGAAACCCGAAACCCGAAAAATGTTTATTTCACTCAAAGGAGGTGGACTTCTTGGGTTTCCATATCACTCCTGGAGGGTTATCCATGAACCAGTCCAAAGTCCGTGCTATTACCGAGTGGCCCACTCCTGTCAATCTCAAACAGTTACAGTCCTTCTTTGGCTTTGCCAATTTTTACAGACACTTCATTGCCGGTTTCTCGGCCATTGTTTCTCCACTGACTGCCTTGACCAGCCCTCTTGTCCCGTTCACATGGAAGTCCGAACATCAAACAGCCTTCGAGGCGCTGAAGTCCAGGTTCGTCTCAGCTCCAGTACTGCAACATCCAGACCCAGACCTTCCGTTTACCGTGGAAGCTGACGCTTCCTCCTTCGCATTAGGTGCCGTACTCTCCCAACCTTGCCCGACAACTGGTTCTTTACACCCCGTAGCATATCAATCCCAAAATATTTCAATAGCCGAGTCTCACTCCACAGTGACCGAGAAGGAGCTTCTGGCTATTAAGGACGCACTCCAGACATGGCGTCATCATCTCCTGGGGGCGAAACACCAGACACTGGAGTATACCGATCACCGAAACCTACAAGATTTGGCTACACTGAAATGCGTCAACAGCAGACAAGTGCGTTGGCATTTGTTCTTTGCCGCATTCAATTTTGTCGTTAGGCATCGGCCGGGTCTCCGCCATGGTAAAGCGGATGCGCTCTCTCGCTCCCCGGGGGGGGATCCGCTGACTGTCTTCCCTGACACTTTGCTAGGAAAGGGCCACATCATCTGTATTTGTACGCCATCTCTGCCTATGCTTACCGCCATCAGACAATGGGTCTCCCTACACCCTCAAGTGTTACATTAATGGGATGCAGTGCTACAAGAGGGATTACCTTTCATTCAAGGGAAACTGTTTCTCCCCACAACCGACGTGCGCAATCAGGCACTTGCTTGGTCACACGATGCTGCCATTAATGGGCATCCAGGGCAGCGACGCACCTTGGAATTACTACAACGGTGGTGTTGGTGGCCTTCTATAAAAAGAGATTTAGAAAACTATGTAAACACCTGTTCGGTCTGTGCACAATGCAAGTCACGTAGGGGACGTCCTCTAGGTTTGCTCCAACCTTTGCCCATTCCCCCCAGACCCTGGCATACGGTCACTATGGATCTCATCACTGGTTTGCCCCGCAGACGAGGTTATGACACCATATGGGTTATCGTTGACTCTTACACAAAAATGGCCCGTTTCATACCCTGCATCGGCATTCCCTCAGCCCCGACATTGGCTTGTTTGTTCTTCCAGTCCGTCTTTTGTCTCTTTGGGCTCCCACAAGTTATTGTGTCTGATCGCGGATCCCAGTTTACATCCTGTTTCTGGCGGGCTCTTACTAAGCTTCTGGGTATTGATGCACATTTCTCTTCGGCCTATCACCCGGAGAGCGATGGACAGACCGAGAGGGTGAACCAGGTCCTAGAGCAGTACCTACGTTGCTTGACCCTCCAGCACCAAGATTCCTGGCTCCATCTGCTCTATCTCGCTGAATTTGCGTACAACAATTCATGGCACTCATCCACCGGCTTTTCCCCTTTTTACTCCATGTACGGTCAACATCCGCGTACCCTTCCTCTTCCCGATTTTTCCTCAGCCACTCCTGCTGCTAATGCTTGTGCCCGCGATCTGACCGAGGTCCATGCCCAGACCCTAGTCCATCTCCAAGAAGGCCCAATCAACTATGAAAACAAAGGCGGACAGAAGGCGAACGGCAGCCCCCGATTATCATGTGGGTGACCGGGTGTGGCTGTCGACTCGATATTTGCATATCCCTGGCTGCCGTAAACTGTTGCCTCGTTTTGTTGGCCCCTACTCAATTACCAAGGTTCTCAATCCGGTGGCTATGCGCCTTTCTATTCCATCTAGGTGGCATTTGCATCCGGTGTTCCACGTTTCCCTTCTCAAGCCCTACCATGCTTCCACCCGTCTGGGTACTCCTCCCACCTCTGTCTCGGTGTCTTCTCCCGATGTCTTCGAGGTCAGTGCTATCTTGGGTTCTCGGTTCTACAAGGGTCGGCTGCAATACCTTGTGGACTGGTTGGGTTATGGTCCGGAAGACCGCTCGTGGGTGCCCGCTCGGGATGTCCATGCCCCTCGATGGGTTGCCCGTTTCCATCGGGACTTTCCTTCTCGGGGTCGTGGGCCGTTGAGGGGGGGCTCTGTCACGCCCCCTACAAATTCTCCCACTGCGCAAAGGAGTACTCCTGCACAACCAATTGCACCCCTCTCTCTTGCACGCCATCACTCACCTTCAACACCCGTGCGTCATGGCGGTCAGCGTTTTCGTCCCTTCATCCTACATAACCATGTCCGATGTAACAGACACGGCGTTTATCGCCCCTCTTTGCAATGGCAGCTTAATTGGAGATATTGATATGGGCACAGACTTCCACAACGGCCCGCATGTCACATGAAACATACGGGCTCTGACTTCCGTAATGGCCCGCACGTCACGTGAACAGCGCCTCCTATTCACGTGACTCCCGCCCCACGTATCACCTGACATCTCCATTGTATAAATACGCTCACTAACACGGAAGCGCTGCTTCACAGCTGCCTGTTCCGGGTTTTTTTAGCGCTTCGTTCTTGTTGTTTTGATCTCCTGTTTCTTCGACCATGGATTGTGTACGGATTGCTCTTGCCTTACCCTGAACTGCTTTTGGACCTGTCTTGAACCTCTTTGACCACGGATTGTGTACAGACTGCTCTTGCCTCACCCAGAACTGCCTTTGGACCTGTCTTGAACCTCTTTGACCACGGATTGTGTATGGATTGCTTCTGCCTCACCCTGAACTGCCTTTGGACTTGCCTGGAACCTTCTTTGATCACGGATTGTGTACGCTCTGCCCTGAGCTGCCTGGAACTTGTGTCGAACTCTCGTTGCCAGACCACGGATTGTTTTTTGCTTATTTCTTACGGATTACCTTGGCCCTTGAGGCTCCTGCTAGGTGTTTACCTGCTTACCTTGGATTCGAGTCACTCCCAGTGTCGTCACTACATTACCCTTGGTTTTAGGAACCTCGAATCGAATCTTGTCTGGGATCCCGTCGTCTACCACACTCTTGGGGTGTCCCTACCTTACCCATAGGTAAGCTTGGTCCAGCTCCTCCTGTTTTCTGTTTACTGTTCATGCTTTTACTGACCTTAACCACTCATTTCCTTACAGTGCTCCGGGGTTCTTCTGGCTGTTCCAGGATCCAGATCCAACGGATTACCACACCTGCGGCCCCAAAGATCGCACAGGCAGTACAGTTCACATTGCCTGCGTGATACTTGGGGACGGAGGGTTTACTTAATCTACACAACCATCAAGTCCGTAACAGCTATACAAGTCTGGATGACTTCTAATTCATTAGCTCTCAATGATGCCAAAACCGAGCTTATGATAATCGGTACAACCCAGAGAGTCAAAAACATAGATGATAATTATCGAAGCTTTAAAATCAACAAGAGCAACATCTTGGTCTCTGACCATGTAAAAACGCTTGGTGTTTATATGGATTCTCATCTTTCCTTCAAAAGGCACGTCTCCTACCTCAAGTCTACCTGCACCTTCTTCTCCAACCTTCTCTGGCAAATTCACCCATATCTCACTAAGCTGGCTGTTATAGCTGGTGCTATAATTAATTCTAAACTTGATTATTGCAACAGCCTGCTGATGGGCGCCTCTAAATCAAACATTAGAAAACTCCAAACTATTCAGAATGGAGCAGTTAGAGCAGTTAATGGCCTAAGTAAGTACTTGAAGATATCGTCCGAGAGAAGGAATCTTCACTGGCTTCCAGTTGGTCAAAGAATTAAATTTAAAAGTGCTGTAATAGTTTTTAAATGTCTATCTGGTTCGGCTCCCAAATATCTCTCTGATAAAATACAGAAAACACCTTTTAGGAGAAACCTGTGATCCAATAATAATCAGGAGCTAGATCAACCTCACCAACTTCTAAAAAAGAGTTGGTAGCATCAATTTTTGCTTTTGGGTCCCCAAGACTTGGAATTCATTGCCCTTGTCTATACAAAATTGTGGACCCATTAACGTCTTTAAAAAGCAGCTGAAGACTTGGTTATTTGATGGTGGCACTGAGTAATTTCTCTCCTCGCCCTTTATGCTCTGGCCCTCTGACTTTCCATCTGTCTGCCCGTCAAATTTTTATGTTTTGTCTCTGTCCCTATGAGCGCTCCAAGGCCCTTGGGTGATTCAGCGCTATATAAAAACCAAGATAGTTAGATAGTTAGATAGATAGATAGACCGATCTATATATCCGGTCCGATAGCACAGCGAGTAGAGTGCTCATTTTGACATCTGTGCAAAGCCTGCTGACGCAGGTTCAAAACCCGGCAGAGCCAAACTCAGCCTTTCATCCTTCCGAGGTCGATAAATGAGCACCACACACCGTGGGTAATAATAAGCAGTGCTCAGATACCTGAGGGTTTGTAGCGCCATATAAATGCCAACTTATTATTATGATAGATAGATAGATAGATAGATAGATAGATAGATAGATAGATAGATAGATAGATAGATAGATAGATACCGAAAGTGGTTTGCGGGAGTAGAACATGTGCATACATGTAAAACATTTAAAATACCAAAAACTTACTGAAACAGCCAAGAATAATTTAGATACCAACTACATTATAAGAAGGGTTCTGCCTCCATATGCCATGAATGGGGTCAAGATATAATAGTGTGACACCCAATGCTACTACATAGGCCAAAGCAATACTGGTTTCACCATCGGGTTTGCTATTTGAAGATTCAAATATATCTTTAAGCAATTATTATGACAAAGCATTGAGCAATTTTGGGGAGCGCTGTTACCCGATTCTTTCTGAAATGGGCTGCAACGAGCTTACATTTATGGAAAGCCCAGTGAAGATGCACAACTAAATGAACATTGTAAAATGGGGAAAGATATACAGAGAACGTCATTGTATAAACTACAAACACACCTGAGGAAACATTAGGAGATGCAGTCCTCTGTGATGAGATTACTAGGGCCGAAATATTGTTACATTTATGTGTGCTTTCTTATTTACTTACCAGGCTCCCTACAAATGTCGGGTCCCTTAAGAGGGATCCTATGGCAAGAAAAATGTTGTCGGATCTGTAAAAAGGTTTCTATGTTCTTTCATCGCCTGTAATTTCGACGCAGGCATTAGAATTTGTTCATTATAATGAAAATGTTCATCGAATGTATTTTTTATTTTGGGGGGGTTCCCTCCCCGATACCCGCTCCGCCACCTATTGTTACCCATTCCCAACCCCCCCAACCCCTTATATATCCTTTCCCACCCCCCACTAAAATATTTGATGAACATTTCTTGTTATAATATACACGTTTAAATGCAAGGCGTTGAAATTGCAGGTGATGAAAGGACGTCGCACTGTAAAACGTCGGGGGAAGCAGAAACGCTAAAGCATTGGCTGATTGGCTGTAGCGCAACACTAGGGCCGAGGAACATGTGGTGGGAAAGTTCTTAAGGAGATTAGAGGATTTAAAGAGTGAAGTCAAGAGGGCTCGGCTCGTGTATCGATGCTCTATCTCAATGACCATAGCTTTAGTGAATATTTTAATAGTGACACGTAAAAGGTTGGGGGTAAATGTTTTGCTCGATTAGTCCAAAATAATGAAGTAGGGAGGGAGTCATTTGTTGGATAGGTGGAACATGTAATCTTGGGGGTTAGAAAGGATGGCCCTGATACGTATATAGCATATAATATTATATTGTATTGTGTTGAATTAATTAATGTCTGGAATGTTTGCTTTAGAATATTGTGCTTGAAGTGATTTATTGCCATTTGTAATGGACTAAGAGTTGTGAAGTATATGATTAAAAATGTGCTTACGTTTTTAATAAACTATAAACACACAAAATAAATAGGCTGAGGCACTGCCATAGATATGCCACTTCAGCCTTGTATGGCCAGTTACTTCCATATATGGAAATAGAAGAACCATAAGTAACGTTGGACAGGAGAGATGTTATGTCAGAAAGAGAGAAGATACATACGCACAGAAGATAAGTGGCAAGTGATGCAGTATGATATGATATGATTGGGTATTTGTAACTCGCCTCTAAATAAGTGTTTCTAGGCGCCACAAGACACGAGAGGGGAGACAGAGGGATGACAAGTCAAACAATTCTACTAGGCCCTCTGACATTCAGATTGTGTAAGTGCTAACGAGAAGTGCAGGGGAGAGGGTGTGGGGGAAGTGCAGGGAAGGGGTAAGTGGTAAGTGCAGTCAGAGCAGCATGGCTCTGAATAAGTGCAGGGACAGCAAAGTACTGCATGGGCGCAGCCCCAGGTCGTGAGTGCTGGGTAGGCCGGGAGGCAGTGCAGGTGACGCGTTGAGGGGGAAGGGGCATGGTGCCCTCTGTGACACTAAGGACAACCACTCAGCCAGTCAGGATGAGCAGACAGACAGATTAGCGGGGCAGAGGGAGAGAGAAGGAAGAGGAGAAAAGGAAGGCCTTGAGCAGTTTCTGGAACTTTAGGTGGTCTGGCTGAAGTGTGAGAGGGGCAGGGAGGCCATTCCAGAGGGAGGCACTGTTAAAATGGATTTCTAACCTCTGACCTGGTCGGCAGAAGTTTAGGAGGCCACCCTCGGTTTAGTGAAACAGGGGAACCTTCTGGATAAGCCAGAACAATCTAGGTAGCTTGGCAGGCGGTCAAGACTATAGTCTCAGGAGGGGTGAGATTGATCGGAAGCACACAATAATCACACACAGTAACGAACCACAAATGACTCTTAGACAAGTGTATATGAACAATATCTATACATTTATTGTCGGCGGACCAATA
The DNA here is from genome assembly GCF_040938575.1 of Ambystoma mexicanum. Classification (NCBI taxonomy): domain Eukaryota; kingdom Metazoa; phylum Chordata; class Amphibia; order Caudata; family Ambystomatidae; genus Ambystoma; species Ambystoma mexicanum. Next base: position 27,067,763 of record NC_090939.1, on the reverse strand, counting down.
GACACAAGTAACTTTAGCAATGTGAAAGCAGTTATCACACAAAATCCTTATACTAGATAACATGTATATATTATGTTTCCTAATGTGACACAACAGTAAAACACATCCAAAACCAGTAAAAAGAGGGTTGGGTTTACACACTAGGAGCATTAGACAATTCTTCTGAGTCGTTCTCTAACTTCCGAGTCCAGCCCTAAGAAGGGGGGAGCCTTGTGGTCAACAGTACATCTGTGTGAAAAAAATGCACGATCGAGCAGACAGAACAAAAAGCGGGTCTTTTTGGGAGGACTACAGCAAGTCAGGAAAGGGCTTGAGGCGATGAAGAATTGGTTCCCACTACTCGAGTAGGGCCTGCCCTTGGTGGCAGAGCAGTTTTGAAAAGGTGACAATAGCTAGGGAGTGCAGGCTAACCCAGTCAAAATTCAAATACCTTTTAAGGGATATTCGTGCGTAAAAGTGATCCGTTGTGTCAGGGGGCCACCTGTAAGTGATGCAAGTACACACTGACCATCGGTACAGTTCAGACCAAACTTTGCCAGTTTAGTCCAGGTCCAACTAGGGTCCTTTCTCTCCACCATCTTTCATTCCACATTTGGTGTTCCCCAGGGCCCTATCCTGTCACCCTGGCTCTTCAATGCCTATCTGGCCCCCTTGGCCCATCTGATCTCTACTTTCTCCTCTAACTTTCAGTGTTACGCGGATGACACGCAGCTCTCTTGCAGGCTCCCCTCAGCCTCCTCTCCTCTCTCGCTCATTCCTGACTGACTATCCGCTATTCAGGGATGGTGCGCCTCCAACAATCTCTGCCTTAATGCCAGTAAGACGGAGATCCTTCTCATTGGGACCCCTCCTACTGCATTCCCTCTCTCTCTCTGGCCACCTTCCTTGGGTCCCCTCTCCTCAACTTCCTGTGGGGCATAAAACCTTGGTGTCATCTTCGACTCCACTCTCTCCAGCTCTCCTCACATCATGGACCTTGCTAAGAAGACCCACTTGCAGCTGCACCTCCTCGGAGGTATTCTTCCTTTCCTCACCTTCGCCCATAAACTCACTGTCTCCAGAGCTCTGGTTCTCTCAAGGCTGGACTATTGCAACAGCCTCTTTCTCAATCTTCCTAACTCTACTCTTTGCCCTCTTCAACTTATCCAGAAGAGGACCGTAAGATGGATCCTTGGCCTCAAGCCCAGGGTACCGCATCTCTCCAGCTCTGAAATCTCTCCACTGGATCCTAGTGACTGCAAGGATCAAGGTCAAGACCCTCTGAATCATCCACAAGGCTTTCTGAGGCCATGGACCTCCCTATATCCAACTCTCTCTTCCTAAATACCTTCCTTCTAGAGCCCTCTGCTCAGCTACCTCCAACTCTCTGCAGGTGAGATGCTTTTCCAAGCAGAGAGTGGGGGGTAGATATCTCTCCTCTGCAGGTGCCTGTTAGGAAATATTTAATGTAAGTGTAATTTTCCCTCCATTTGTGGACCCCCCAAACTTTGTGCTTTTGTGTGGCTATCCTATCCTGACTTTTGCCAGTGGAGGACAGCCTTCAGCTCTTCAGCTGCACTCCCCTGGGCTTTTGCTCACTTGTTATGGGGAAACTGACACGTCCTTCAGACAGTCAGTACTGGCAAACTATGTTTCCCTTTCTTGGTAACTTTTTAACAGTGCACAATGTACCTTCCACTACTGTTTGCTGGGGTCCTTTTTGTTTTATGGCCCTAGACACCCTCAAAGGATTTTTTGGTGATTGTACTAGTGTACCTGGGACAAACTGGTTGCATCAGTTACTTTCCATAGTGTTTTACTTCTTTTTACTGAATCACATTGTGTTTACCGCATTTGGTTCAAGACTGTGCCAGGTCTGAAAATGGCAAAGCCACAAAGTCTTTTGTTCTGTCCCATGCCCATTTTGCCCCTTGACTTCACCCAGGTCGAGTAACACAGGTTTTGCCTATTTGGGCATGCAGCATCCTGTGAAAACCGATCTCTTTCACAGGCTTCTGCCTGTCACATGTGTGTGCCCAGGAAGCTGGTTGGGACTGTCTGGTCCCAATCCACACTACTGGTGCCAGGATGTCTGGTGTTCCTGAATGACTAAGACCACCGTGGGCCATGATTGGTCCAAGACTGGTATCCCTGCATGAGAGCATATCTTTGGTTGGAAGTCCTCGATTTTGGCGCAAAGCTAATCTTGGATAAGAGAAGGGACTCTGCATCCAATCCAGATCGATCACCTGAGTTCTCCCCGAGCTACAGAAAGAGTCAAGTATCCTGTATGAAGAAACAGACTTGTGGAACCGCCAGAGATGCACTACAAGGTTTTGGCACCCTTTGCCCTTTTCTGTTTCGTCAGACCCCTGTTTACTTCATCGATGAAGAAGGCCTGCCAAGGCGCTTCACCCTTTTGGAGTAGTAGGAACAACTACTCTCAGTGCCCCCTTCTTACTCACCAAACGTGCCCCTTTGGAAGTGTTCCTGGGCCATCCAGTGAATTGTCCAGCACTACCTCAGGGTATCCAGCAGAATCACTGTCCTCTTGAGTGGAAGCCCGCGACTTGGGACATCGCTTGCTTGTGGCCCATGCCCTCTCCTGCCAAATCTCGCAGACCTAGCTCCTCTAGGTCCCAAATTAGAAGAGTGTGTAATGCTGTCTGCACCTGTGATTCCTGCGTCACTACCTGGTGGTGACGATCGCTATAGGTGTTTTGCTGACCTGCTCTTCTGTGCCTTGAAGCCGGCTACACCAGAATTTTCTTCATACCACATTGAGAAGCTGAGAAAAGGCAACTGTCCCATCACGTACAAGCGTTCTATCCCACAGCCGCTAAGAGCCGGAGCGCCGCGAAACAGCAGGACTCGAACCTACTAGCGACCTGGACTAAGAGGAAGGAAGTCAGCCAATCCAGAGCCTGACCAGTGATGACAAGGATCACACAGAGACTAATAATCAGGGTGGTGTGATTGAATGTGCCAAAGGCAGAGGAAAGGTCAAGGAGGATGATGACAGTGTGAGAGCTGGAGTCAAGGTTAGGGAGCAGATCTTCACGGGTGTTCAGGAGTGCAGTTTCCATGCCTCTGGCTGCTCTGAAGCCAGGCTGATGGTCATGGAGATAACCGACAGATTCAGTGTGAAGGTTTAGCTGAGCGATAGCCAACTTCTCCAGGAGTTTTCCCCAGAAAGGAGTGATAGAGATCGGGCGATAGTTTGCCAGACAGGAAGGATCATCAGAAGGCTTTTTTAGTGGGGGGGGGGTGCACAAGGGAGTGCTTGAGGAGAGAGGGGAAAGATCCAGTGGCAAAGGAATGATTACAGAAATCAGCCAAGACTGGCGCAAGGGAATCAATGTTGTCTTTAATGGTTCTGGAGGGACATGTTTAGATGCAACTTTCATAGATTGAACTTGTATAAAAACATCATCATGTGTTAAAGGAGAGAAGGTGAAGAGAAGAAGAGGCAGGAGAAGGGGGCCCAGAGGGGGCCTCAGAGAGGTAGAGTGAGAAAGAGGCCGCAAAGAGGACAACGAGGACAGGATGTCCTGGGTTTTAGTGGTGAAATGAGAAGCTAGGGCCGTACAGAGGGCCTCGGAAGGTACAGGAGAGGTAGAGACTGCACTCGGATTGGCCAACTCCTTACAGATTTTGAAAAGTTTGGCTGTACTGTTAGAGGCTGCAGAGACGTGGATTGGAATGTAGATCCTCTTCTTGGAGAAGATGGAGAGTCTGTATTTCCTTTGGAGCAGGCAGCAGGCCAGTTTTTCAGAGGATGTACCGAAGCCCTCCACTTCCGTTCGGCTGCTCTGCACTTGTGCTTCAGAGCAGCCAGGCCAGAGTCATACCAAGAGTTGCACTTGGAGGGAGGTTGCAGATGCATCCTAATGACAGGGGCAATGATATCAAGAGCATTGGAGATAGAGAGATGAAGGTTGGAGAGGCCTGTATCAGAGTGGGAGTCAGCCACAGGGGCAGAGGGAGGAGAGAAAGTGGAGGCAGAAGCAGCAACTGGCACTATCTAGTAGATGTATATATGCAGAAACGCAAGGTAGAAAAGATAACAAAGAAGCTTGCCAAAGTAGGAAATATAACACGAGTAAAGCATCCATGTTGAGAAAATGGACATCGGCATTGTATAATAGTACGCAAGAAGCCTCAAGGAGAGAGACCAAGGCTACAGAGCTGACAGGCGCTGGAATACAAATTTGTGCAAGAACAAAGGATATTTGTTTGGCTCAGGATCAAGGATGCAACAGCAAGACCAACTGCAAGGCACAAAAGTAGTCGAAGAGGATAAGCTATGTACGTAGGACATATTTCTCTCAGATTAAGTAAAGGAGTGAATAATTATGAATGCCAAGTATCAAACAATCAAAGATACAGAAAGCATATGCAAGGCGGAGCAACCAAGTCTCCAGAGGCCAAGGAGAGTAACAGCACCCAATATAATTCAATTAAATAGCATTAAATAGAAGGACAGAATGGACACAATCATAGTCTCATCACACGTGGTGTAAGACCAGAACACAAGGTCTATTCATAAAGCTCCAGATGAAGATAGCAATGGTCCTTCACTCCCTTTAATGTTCAGAGGAAGTGAACAGTCAGCAAAGTCAACTACAAAGAAGAAGCCTTGGCTTAGGGCCTAACGGATGAGAGATGGTAGACTAATTAACTAAGAAAGGCAGTTGGCTGAGGTTGTTTCTTTGCACCTGGGTTTCGTTTTGCTGATGTGCTGCAAACGAGCCGAATGTCCAATGTTGGTAAGAGAGTGCAAACCAATCATGAGGGCCTCTGTGGTGATGGACTATACATTGTTGCAGAAGCCAATCTGCTGCTGTTGTTATGCCATTATCAGTATTTTAGAAGTAGTTAGAGGGTTTAAGGCGTGCCTATCAGATATGGGGCAGCCAGTGATGATACTAACACATATATGAACTATAGGTATATATCTTCCCTTAACCAATCCCTCCACCCGATAGGTCTTTACTGTTTGCCACATAGGATGATGTCATAGCTGACGTACATCGATGTATAAAGCCTTTTGCATAATGGAAATGCGCTGAGAGTGTGTGAGCTACAATCTGTTTGTTTGCCAGGTTTCCCTACTATATTGAACTGGTAATACAGGAGTACTTTGCCATATTCTTTGAGTCTGTTGGCCTGAGATCATGTATTTGGTAATCCCATTCGGCACTTGGAACGCTGCAGGTGCTACTGCACAGAAGATCCCCTACACTGCAAGTTGCTGCAATACTACAGTATCCAAAAATCCGATAGATGCAAGTCACTTTCACTGCACAGGAGCATTAATGCTTTAATGATAATGGTTTGTTATTTATATAGCGCTTTCACCAAAGCGCTGTACATCCCTCATATTTACATACAATTAACATCCCAACCAAAATTGGTACTCATTTATCAACCTCGGAAGAATGAAAGGCTGAGTTGACCTTGCCAGGATTTAAACCTGCAGCCTGCAGATCACACACAGAACACAGCAGCAAACCCTCAACCCGCTGAGCTATCTTACCGCTTTGCGACACAAATTGCAATGCCACCATAAGAAAGCATTTCAAAACTGTCTGCATACTGTAGGCCAGACACGTAATAACACTTATCATGTTTGCTGTAGCCTTGATGATGCACAGTAAAAAATGCCATGCCACAGTAAGGCATACATAGACTGGCAGCACCAAAATGCTAATCTAACTACGTGATAACTCTTATCATGCTTACTTTAGCATAGCTGCCAGAAAAATATACAATGACACAGTAAGGACTGGCTGCACACAAATGCCAGTCTAGACAGGTAATAACACTTATCATGCTTACCTTATTAGAGATGTCCTGTAAAAATGTCATGTCACATCAAGAAATGACTAGACTCGCTGTACCACAATGCGAGTCTCGACACCAATAACACATATCATGCCTGCTTTATCATGGATGCCCATTATTTGATAACACACCCCCACTTGCCTCACCCCCTGACACATCCTCTATCCCTCCAGCTCTCCTCTTCCAACCCCAAACTCAGTCCCTTGGTCCAGTATTACCCCCACGTCCTTCTTCCTCATGCCAGTGTTTACGGATGAGCAAGGTGCTTCATAGGCAAGTACAGGGACGAGGAAGAGTAGGACAAGGAGTAATGAAGATTACAGGCAGGTAATCTAGGTATTGAACATCAGTACACTATTCACATGCTCATTTACGCTGCATCCATCCACCATTCACTCACACACCAAGCCACCCATACATCATGCAATCAATCACACACATTACATAATGTACATATACGTACACACACCCTGTCATGCATGCACACACACACATTTTTAAAAAAACACTTTCTTACCTTTTTCCAAATCCGTTGGTGCTCCAAGGAACTCCTCTGCAGGCAGGCCTCTCTCCCAGGGTGCACGCACACAAGAAACCAACTCTGGTTCCTGTCCTGCGTAGAGCAGGGGAGACAGAGCCTTCCATGTCCTGTGGGGGAAGAGGGGAGAGGGTTCTTTTTGAAGTCTGTCTAACTTCAAAAAGTAAAACCGTAAAGACTGACTTAAAATGGAAATGAATGTTACAAGGGCTTTCGCCTGAGAGCTCTCTTTACTTTTGGTTTCTCTCTGCAAATCCCAGGGGTCGCAGAGGCAGAGCCAGGGGTCTCGCATGAGTTGCCAGGGGTCGCAATTGCAACCACAGGCGGCCCCCCATTGATTTTCTGAGGATGGTGATTGACAGGTCGCAGATATGCAGGAATGCAGTGATGGCAGTGTACCGCCTACTGGCCCTACTGACAGGGGTGGACCAGGAACCAAAGGAGGCCCTAGAAATATTACCCGTTTTCAGCAAGCGCAACCCTTTTCCCAGGGTGCCGAGGCCTACCGAGAAACCTGCAGTGTTCCCTATAGGCCAGTCCACCTCTGCCCAGGGTGCCGAGGCCTACCGAAAAACCTGCAGCGTTTCCCATATGATATGATATGGCAATTATAACGCGCCTATACACAAGTGTTTCAAGGCGCTACGAGGCAAGGGAGGGGGAACAGGGGAAGACAGATAACGATCCTACTAGTCCAAGTGTCATTCAGATCGCGCAAGTGCATGGGAAGGGGGAAAGGGAAAAGTATGGGGGTGCAGGGAGAGGGGAAAGTGCAGAACAGAGGATAGTAGGATAAAGAATAAATAAAACGGCCAGCTAGTGGCAAGTGCAAGGTAAGTGCGGGCATAGGTGCCGGTTAGGGGGACTGTAGGGATACAGAAACAGTCTCCAAGTGCAGGGGTTGCCAGGGAGGCAGTGCAGGTGAGCAACTGACGGGGCCTGGGCCTGTGAGCAGAGAGGGTGGCCATGTAACCAGTGTAGTTATAGCCAGAAATCAGCAGGGGAGGGGAAGAGAGAAAGCAGAAGCAAAGAGAAAGGTTTTGAGGTGTTTCCGGAACCGGAGATGGTTCTCCTCAAGTTTCAGGGAGGCAGGGAGGCTGTTCCAGAGAGAGGCCCCAACCGAAGATAGAGATCTACCCCCAATTGTTGCTTGGAGAAGCGACTGACCCTGAGGGAGTTGGAGGCGGATGAGCGAAGAGCTCGGAAAGGAAGATATTTAGGAAGAGAGAATTGAAGGTATTTCGGCCCCAGCCCCCAGAAGGCCTTGTGGACAATGCAGAGGGTTTTGAATGTAATCCTCGCAGTATAGGCCAGTCCACCCCTGCGCAGGGTGCAGAGGCCTACCGAGAAACCAGCAGTGTCCCATATATGCCATTCCACCCCTGCGCAGGGTGCAGAGGCCTACCGAGAAACCAGCAGTGTCCCCTATAGGCCAGTCCACCCCTGCGCTGGGTGCAGAGGCCTACCGAGAAACCAGCAGTGTTCCCTATAGGCCAGTCCACCCCTGTGCTGGGTGCAGAGGCCTAACGAGAAACCTGCAGTGTCCCCTATAGGCCAGTCCACCCCTGTGCAGGGTGCAGAGGCCTACCGAGAAACCTGCAGTGTTCCCTATAGGCCAGTCCACCCCTGTGCAGGGAGCAGAGGCCTACCGAGAAACCTGCAGTGTTCCCTATAGGCCAGTCCACCCCTGCCCAGGGTGGAGAGGCCTACCGAGAAACCTGCAGTGTTCCCTATAGGCCAGTCCACCCCTGCGCTGGGTGCAGAGGCCTACCGAGAAACCTGCAGTGTTCCCTATAGGCCATTCCACCCCTGTGCAGGGTGCAGAGGCCTACCGAGAAACCAGCAGTGTTCCCTATAGGCCATTCCACCCCTGTGCAGGGTGCAGAGGCCTGCCGAGAATCCAGCAGTGTTCCCTATAGGCCAGTCCACCCCTGTGCAGAATGCAGAGGCCTACCGAGAAACCTGCAGCGTTCCCTATAGGCCAGTCCACCCCTGCGCAGGGTGGAGAGGCCTACCGAGAAACCAGCAGCGTTCCCTATAGGCCAGTCCACCCCTGCGCAGGGTGCAGAGGCCTACCGAGAAACCTGCAGCGTTCCCTATAGGCCAGTCCACCCCTGCCCAGGGTGGAGAGGCCAACCGAGAAACCAGCAGTGTTCTCTATAGGCCAGTCCACCCCTGCGCAGGGTGCAGAGGCCTACCGAGAAACCTGCAGCGTTCCCTATAGGCCAGTCCACCCCTGCCCAGGGTGGAGAGGCCTACCCAGAAACCTGCAGTGTTCCCTATAGGCCAGTCCACTCCTATGCTGGGTGCAGAGGCCTACCGAGAAACCTGCAGTGTTCCCTATAGGCCATTCCACCCCTGTGCAGGGTGCAGAGGCCTACCGAGAAACCAGCAGTGTTCCCTATAGGCCAGTCCACCCCTGTGCAGGGTGCAGAGGCCTACCGAGAAACCAGCAGTGTTCCCTATAGGCCAGTCCACCCTTGGGTGCGGGTTTCCAAACACACAACATGCACACCGAAGTGTTAAATCCAGTACTGCTCCGAGGGCCACTGGTGTGTCCGACATGATCGTGTGATGCTAGTGAGGCTTTTCTGCAGCTGGGAATCCTGCTATACCGACACCCCTGCCCATCGTGTTGTGTGCACGGTTATTTTCACGTATTATTAGGAAGCAATCCTAGGGCAAGGGGCACCCCACCCTGCAAGGGAGCGGGGAGCCAATAACGGGAGAGGGGAGGCAGGGCAATTTGCCAGCAAAGGATCTACCAGCAAGCCAGGAGAGGTCAGGGGAGCAGAACGCCCAGTCCCATGTTAGGTGGGGAGTGCAGGAGCTGTGGCCCTCGGTGTTAGGGAGTAGCCATTCCTTGAACAATGGTTCAGTTTGCAGCACACTACCTTTCCTAGGCCCCAGGGGCCCTGATGAACCCTCACACGGTCTGACATGCCTGCCTATAATAGCGCTATTCTACCCCTCGGAATCTGATGAGTCCTCAGGCTCTGGACTGGCCTCTCAGTGACACTGGGCGGTAGTACGTTACTGTGGGAATGGGAGGTTTGGTCGCAGTATAATTCGTCAAATGTATTGGGACGCAAATATATGTGGGGGTTAGCAAATCATGATAATAAATAAGGGGGTAACCAGGGGGCCTGCGGGGGTCTCCCGCACATAGAATTGCAGCCAAATTGAATACAAGAAAAATAAATTCACCAAATCACCTTGAACCCGTTACTGTTGCCAGCAGCTCTGTTGAACCCTCAGGGTGTGACACGCCTCTCATGGGGGCTCTGATGAATCCTGAGGGTGTGACACGCCAGCCTATCATGGAGTTGCTTTAGTCTGTAGTATTTCACCTCTCCTGGGGGCTCTGATGAATCCTCAGGGTCTGAACAGACCTCTCTTTGATAGTGTAGGGTTCTGTCTGTGCTGTGGCACTGCTCCTGTGGTACTTATGACTCCTCAGGGTCGGAATTGGCCTCTCGTTGATAGTGTGGTGTTCTGTCTGTAGTGTGACACTGCTCCTGGGGCGCTAATGATGAATCCTAGGGGTCCAGCACGGCCTGCCCAGGGTGTGCTGCGGTTTACTAGCTACATTTCTGCTCATATGAGCGATGATGAGTCCTCAGAGCCTCATAGTTTGCCTAGTACCGGTCAATTCTTGGGGTCTAGCCCGTCCACCTAGGGTGGGGTCAGGCTGCAGCAAGTGACAGCTTCTGGGGCGCTGATGAGTCCGCCCAGGATCTGACAGCCTGCGTCTGATGGTGGGGGAATGGGCTAGGATGGGGTCAGGCTGCAGCAAGTGGCAGCTTCTGGGGCGCTGATGAGTCCGCCCAGGATCTGGCAGCCTGCCTCTGATGGTGGGGGAATGGGCTAGGGTGGGGTCAGGCTGCAGCAAGTGGCAGCTTCTGGGGCGCTGATGAGTCCGCCCAGGATCTGACAGCCTGCCTCTGATGGTGGGGGAATGGGCTAGGGTGGGGTCAGGCTGCAGCAAGTGACAGCTTCTGGGGCGCTGATGAGTCCGCCCAGGATCTGACAGCCTGCCTCTGATGGTGGGGGAATGGGCTAGGATGGGGTTAGGCTGCAGCAAGTGGCAGCTTCTGGGGCGCTGATGAGTCCGCCCAGGATCTGACAGCCTGCCTCTGATGGTGGGGGAATGGGCTAGGGTGGGGTCAGGCTGCAACAAGTGGCAGCTTCTGGGGCGCTGATGAGTCTGCCCTGGATCTGACAGCCTTCTGATGGTGGGGGAATGGGCTAGGGTGGGGTCAAGCTGCAGCAAGTGGCAGCTTCTGGGGCGCTGATGAGTCCGCCCAGGATCTGACAGCCTGCCTCTGATGGTGGGGGAATGGGCTAGGATGGGGTCAGGCTGCAGCAAGTGGCAGCTTCTGGGGCGCTGATGAGTCCGCCCAGGATCTGACAGCCTGCCTCTGATGGTGGGGGAATTGGCTAGGGTGGGGTCTGGCTGCAGCAAGTGGCAGCTTCTGGGGCGCTGATGAGTCCGCCCAGGATCTGACAGCCTGCCTCTGATGGTGGGGGAATGGGCTAGGGTGGGGTCAGGCTGCAGCAAGTGACAGCTTCTGGGGCGCTGATGAGTCCGCCCAGGATCTGACAGCCCTCTGATGGTGGGGGAATGGGCTAGGATGGGGTCAGGCTGCAGCAAGTTTCAGCTTCTGGGGCGCTGATGAGTCCGCCCAGGATCTGACAGCCTGCCTCTGTTGGTGGGGGAATGGGCTAGGGTGGGGTCAGGCTGCAGCAAGTGACAGCTTCTGGGGCGCTGATGAGTCCGCCCAGGATCTGACAGCCTGCCTCTGATGGTGGGGGAATGGGCTAGGATGGGGTCAGGTGCAGCAAGTGACAGCTTCTGGGGTGCTGATGAGTCCGCCCAGGATCTGACAGCCCTCTGATGGTGGGGGAATGGGCTAGGATGGGGTCAGGCTGCAGCAAGTTTCAGCTTCTGGGGCGCTGATGAGTCCGCCCAGGATCTGACAGCCTGCCTCTGATGGTGGGGGAATGGGCTAGGATGGGGTCAGGTGCAGCAAGTGACAGCTTCTGGGGCGCTGATGAGTCCGCCCAGGATCTGACAGCCTGCCTCTGATGGTGGGGGAATGGGCTAGGGTGGGGTCAGGCTGCAGCAAGTGGCAGCTTCTGGGGCGATGATGAGTCCGCCCAGCATCTGACAGCCTGCTTCTGATGGTGGGGGAATAGGCTAGGGTGGGGTCAGGCTGCAGCAAGTGGCAGCTTCTGGGGCGCTGATGAGTCCGCCCAGGATCTGACTGCCTGCCTCTGATGGTGGGGGAATGGGCTAGGGTGGGGTCAGGCTGCAGCAAGTGGCAGCTTCTGGGGCGCTGATGAGTCCGCCCAGGATCTGACAGCCTGCCTCTGATGGTGGGGGAATGGGCTAGGATGGGGTCAGGCTGCAGCAAGTGGCAGCTTCTGGGGCGCTGATGAGTCCGCCCAGGATCTGACAGCCTGCCTCTGATGGTGGGGGAATGGGCTAGGATGGGGTCAGGCTGCAGCAAGTGGCAGCTTCTGGGGCGCTGATGAGTCCGCCCAGGATCTGACAGCCTGCCTCTGATGGTGGGGGAATGGGCTAGGATGGGGTCAGGCTGCAGCAAGTGACAGCTTCTGGGGCGCTGATGAGTCCGCCCAGGATCTGACAGCCTGCCTCTGATGGTGGGGGAATGGGCTAGGATGGGGTCAGGCTGCAGCAAGTGGCAGCTTCTGGGGCGCTGATGAGTCCGCCCAGGATCTGACAGCCTGCCTCTGATGGTGGGGGAATGGGCTAGGATGGGGTCAGGCTGCAGCAAGTGGCAGCTTCTGGGGCGCTGATGAGTCCGCCCAGGATCTGACAGCCTGCCTCTGATGGTGGGGGAATGGGCTAGGGTGGGGTCAGGCTGCAGCAAGTGGCAGCTTCTGGGGCGCTGATGAGTCCGCCCAGGATCTGACAGCCTGCCTCTGATGGTGGGGAATGGGCTAGGGTGGGGTCAGGCTGCAGCAAGTGGCAGCTTCTGGGGCGCTGATGAGTCCGCCCAGGATCTGACAGCCTGCCTCTGATGGTGGGGGAATTGGCTAGGGTGGGGTCAGGCTGCAGCAAGTGGAAGCTTCTGGGGTGCTGATGAGTCCGCCCAGGATCTGACAGCCCTCTGATGGTGGGGGAATGGGCTAGGGTGGGGTCAGGCTGCAGCAAGTGGCAGCTTCTGGGGCGCTGATGAGTCCGCCCAGGATCTGACAGCCTGCCTCTGATGGTGGGGGAATGGGCTAGGGTGGGGTCAGGCTGCAGCAAGTGGCAGCTTCTGGGGCGCTGATGAGTCCGCCCAGGATCTGACAGCCTGCCTCTGATGGTGGGGGAATGGGCTAGGGTGGGGTCAGGCTGCAGCAAGTGACAGCTTCTGGGGCGCTGATGAGTCCGCCCAGGATCTGACAGCCCTCTGATGGTGGGGGAATGGGCTAGGATGGGGTCAGGCTGCAGCAAGTTTCAGCTTCTGGGGCGCTGATGAGTCCGCCCAGGATCTGACAGCCTGCCTCTGATGGTGGGGGAATGGGCTAGGATGGGGTCAGGTGCAGCAAGTGACAGCTTCTGGGGCGCTGATGAGTCCGCCCAGGATCTGACAGCCTGCCTCTGATGGTGGGGGAATGGGCTAGGGTGGGGTCAGGCTGCAGCAAGTGGCAGCTTCTGGGGCGATGATGAGTCCGCCCAGCATCTGACAGCCTGCTTCTGATGGTGGGGGAATAGGCTAGGGTGGGGTCAGGCTGCAGCAAGTGGCAGCTTCTGGGGCGCTGATGAGTCCGCCCAGGATCTGACTGCCTGCCTCTGATGGTGGGGGAATGGGCTAGGGTGGGGTCAGGCTGCAGCAAGTGGCAGCTTCTGGGGCGCTGATGAGTCCGCCCAGGATCTGACAGCCTGCCTCTGATGGTGGGGGAATGGGCTAGGATGGGGTCAGGCTGCAGCAAGTGGCAGCTTCTGGGGCGCTGATGAGTCCGCCCAGGATCTGACAGCCTGCCTCTGATGGTGGGGGAATGGGCTAGGATGGGGTCAGGCTGCAGCAAGTGGCAGCTTCTGGGGCGCTGATGAGTCCGCCCAGGATCTGACAGCCTGCCTCTGATGGTGGGGGAATGGGCTAGGATGGGGTCAGGCTGCAGCAAGTGACAGCTTCTGGGGTGCTGATGAGTCCGCCCAGGATCTGACAGCCTGCCTCTGATGGTGGGGGAATGGGCTAGGATGGGGTCAGGTGCAGCAAGTGACAGCTTCTGGGGCGCTGATGAGTCCGCCCAGGATCTGACAGCCTGCCTCTGATGGTGGGGGAATGGGCTAGGATGGGGTCAGGCTGCAGCAAGTGGCAGCTTCTGGGGCGCTGATGAGTCCGCCCAGGATCTGACAGCCTGCCTCTGATGGTGGGGGAATGGGCTAGGGTGGGGTCAGGCTGCAGCAAGTGGCAGCTTCTGGGGCGCTGATGAGTCCGCCCAGGATCTGACAGCCTGCCACTGATGGTGGGGGAATGGGCTAGGGTGGGGTCAGGCTGCAGCAAGTGGCAGCTTCTGGGGCGCTGATGAGTCCGCCCAGGATCTGACAGCCTGCCTCTGATGGTGGGGGAATGGGCTAGGGTGGGGTCAGGCTGCAGCAAGTGGCAGCTTCTGGGGCGCTGATGAGTCCGCCCAGGATCTGACAGCCTGCCTCTGATGGTGGGGGAATGGGCTAGGGTGGGGTCAGGCATCAGCAAGTGGCAGCTTCTGGGGCGCTGATGAGTCCGCCCAGGATCTGACAGCCTGCCTCTGATGGTGGGGGAATGGGCTAGGATGGGGTCAGGCTGCAGCAAGTGACAGCTTCTGGGGCCCTGATGAGTCCGCCCAGGATCTGACAGCCTGCCTCTGATGGTAGGGGAATGGGCTAGGATGGGGTCAGGCTGCTGCAAGTGGCAGCTTCTGGGGCGCTGATGAGTCCGCCCAGGATCTGACAGCCTGCCTCTGATGGTGGGGGAATGGGCTAGGATGGGGTCAGGCTGCAGCAAGTGACAGCTTCTGGGGCGCTGATGAGTCCGCCCAGGATCTGACAGCCTGCCTCTGATGGTAGGGGAATGGGCTAGGATGGGGTCAGGCTGCTGCAAGTGGCAGCTTCTGGGGCGCTGATGAGTCCGCCCAGGATCTGACAGCCTGCCTCTGATGGTGGGGGAATGGGCTAGGGTGGGGTCAGGCTGCAGCAAGTGGCAGCTTCTGGGGCGCTGATGAGTCCGCCCAGGATCTGACAGCCTGCCTCTGATGGTGGGGGAATGGGCTAGGGTGGGGTCAGGCTGCAGCAAGTGACAGCTTCTGGGGCGCTGATGAGTCCGCCCAGGATCTGACAGCCCTCTGATGGTGGGGGAATGGGCTAGGATGGGGTCAGGTGCAGCAAGTGACAGCTTCTGGGGCGCTGATGAGTCCGCCCAGGATCTGACAGCCTGCCTCTGATGGTGGGGGAATGGGCTAGGATGGGGTCAGGCATCAGCAAGTGGCAGCTTCTGGGGCGCTGATGAGTCCGCCCAGGATCTGACAGCCTGCCTCTGATGGTGGGGAATGGGCTAGGGTGGGGTCAGGCTGCAGCAAGTGGCAGCTTCTGGGGCGCTGATGAGTCCGCCCAGGATCTGACAGCCTGCCTCTGATGGTGGGGGAATGGGCTAGGATGGGGTCAGGCTGCAGCAAGTGGCAGCTTCTGGGGCGCTGATGAGTCCGCCCAGGATCTGACAGCCTGCCTCTGATGGTAGGGGAATGGGCTAGGATGGGGTCAGGCTGCTGCAAGTGGCAGCTTCTGGGGCGCTGATGAGTCCGCCCAGGATCTGACAGCCTGCCTCTGATGGTGGGGGAATGGGCTAGGATGGGGTCAGGCTGCAGCAAGTGACAGCTTCTGGGGCGCTGATGAGTCCGCCCAGGATCTGACAGCCTGCTTCTGATGGTGGGGGAATGGGCTAGGGTGGGGTCAGGCTGCAGCAAGTGGCAGCTTCTGGGGCGCTGATGAGTTCGCCCAGGATCTGACAGCCTGCCTCTGATGGTGGGGGAATGGGCTAGGATGGGGTTAGGCTGCAGCAAGTGGCAGCTTCTGGGGCGCTGATGAGTCCGCCCAGGATCTGACAGCCTGCCTCTGATGGTGGGGGAATGGGCTAGGGTGGGGTCAGGCTGCAGCAAGTGACAGCTTCTGGGGCGCTGATGAGTCCGCCCAGGATCTGACAGCCTGCCTCTGATGGTGGGGGAATGGGCTAGGGTGGGGTCAGGCTGCAGCAAGTGGCAGCTTCTGGGGCGCTGATGAGTCCGCCCAGGATCTGACAGCCTGCCTCTGATGGTGGGGGAATGGGCTAGGATGGGGTCAGGCTGCAGCAAGTGGCAGCTTCTGGGGCGCTGATGAGTCCGCCCAGGATCTGACAGCCTGCCTCTGATGGTGGGGGAATGGGCTAGGGTGGGGTCAGGCTGCAGCAAGTGACAGCTTCTGGGGCGCTGATGAGTCCGCCCAGGATCTGACAGCCTGCCTCTGATGGTGGGGGAATGGGCTAGGATGGGGTTAGGCTGCAGCAAGTGGCAGCTTCTGGGGCGCTGATGAGTCCGCCCAGGATCTGACAGCCTGCCTCTGATGGTGGGGGAATGGGCTAGGGTGGGGTCAGGCTGCAACAAGTGGCAGCTTCTGGGGCGCTGATGAGTCTGCCCTGGATCTGACAGCCTTCTGATGGTGGGGGAATGGGCTAGGGTGGGGTCAGGCTGCAGCAAGTGGCAGCTTCTGGGGCGCTGATGAGTCCGCCCAGGATCTGACAGCCTGCCTCTGATGGTGGGGGAATGGGCTAGGGTGGGGTCAGGCTGCAGCAAGTGGAAGCTTCTGGGGCGCTGATGAGTCCGCCCAGGATCTGACAGCCTGCCTCTGATGGTGGGGGAATGGGCTAGGGTGGGGTCAGGCTGCAGCAAGTGGAAGCTTCTGGGGCGCTGATGAGTCCGCCCAGGATCTGACAGCCTGCCTCTGATGGTGGGGGAATGGGCTAGGATGGGGTCAGGCTGCAGCAAGTGGCAGCTTCTGGGGCGCTGATGAGTCCGCCCAGGATCTGACAGCCTGCCTCTGATGGTGGGGGAATGGGCTAGGGTGGGGTCAGGCTGCAGCAAGTGGCAGCTTCTGGGGCGCTGATGAGTCCGCCCAGGATCTGACAGCCTGCCTCTGATGGTGGGGGAATGGGCTAGGGTGGGGTCAGGCTGCAGCAAGTGGCAGCTTCTGGGGCGCTGATGAGTCCGCCCAGGATCTGACAGCCTGCCTCTGATGGTGGGGGAATGGGCTAGGGTGGGGTCAGGCTGCAGCAAGTGGAAGCTTCTGGGGCGCTGATGAGTCCGCCCAGGATCTGACAGCCTGCCTCTGATGGTGGGGGAATGGGCTAGGGTGGGGTCAGGCTGCAGCAAGTGGCAGCTTCTGGGGCGCTGATGAGTCCGCCCAGGATCTGACAGCCTGCCTCTGATGGTGGGGGAATGGGCTAGGGTGGGGTCAGGCTGCAGCAAGTGGAAGCTTCTGGGGCGCTGATGAGTCCGCCCAGGATCTGACAGCCTGCCTCTGATGGTGGGGGAATGGGCTAGGGTGGGGTCAGGCTGCAGCAAGTGGCAGCTTCTGGGGCGCTGATGAGTCCGCCCAGGATCTGACAGCCTGCCTCTGATGGTGGGGGAATGGGCTAGGGTGGGGTCAGGCTGCAGCAAGTGGCAGCTTCTGGGGCGCTGATGAGTCCGCCCAGGATCTGACAGCCTGCCTCTGATGGTGGGGGAATGGGCTAGGGTGGGGTCAGGCTGCAGCAAGTGGCAGCTTCTGGGGCGCTGATGAGTCCGCCCAGGATCTGACAGCCTGCCTCTGATGGTGGGGGAATGGGCTAGGATGGGGTCAGGCTGCTGCAAGTGGCAGCTTCTGGGGCGCTGATGAGTCCGCCCAGGATCTGACAGCCTGCCTCTGATGGTGGGGGAATGGGCTAGGGTGGGGTCAGGCTGCAGCAAGTGGCAGCTTCTGGGGCGCTGATGAGTCCGCCCAGGATCTGACAGCCTGCCTCTGATGGTGGGGGAATGGGCTAGGGTGGGGTCAGGCTGCAGCAAGTGGCAGCTTCTGGGGCGCTGATGAGTCCGCCCAGGATCTGACAGCCTGCCTCTGATGGTGGGGGAATGGGCTAGGATGGGGTCAGGCTGCAGCAAGTGGCAGCTTCTGGGGCGCTGATGAGTCCGCCCAGGATCTGACAGCCTGCCTCTGATGGTGGGGGAATGGGCTAGGATGGGGTCAGGCTGCAGCAAGTGACAGCTTCTGGGGCGCTGATGAGTCCGCCCAGGATCTGACAGCCTGCCTCTGATGGTGGGGGAATGAGCCACTCGGAGCATTCCAGACTCTTTTGGCAGCTCTCCCATTTTGCGAATCTCGTTATAAGCTATTTAGTGAAGCTCTGCTCCCAAAATTGAAAAATAATCTGTTGAAGCTTCGCATTTGCATATTAATTAGTCTCTCTACTCGGCTAATTAAGATGGACTTTTTTTGCACGCTTTCAAATTCAGTAACTCGTCTAACATGCCTGCTGTTTCCTTTCCTAGCAGAGGGTTTCATAGCGCCTGATGTGCCCCCCCGGAATGTCTCTCAGCAAGTAATGTGGTGTATCAAGCAGCTGTTCCCTGGCTGTCACTCATGAAGTAGTGCCATGTGAGTCTGAAACCCCCCTGTCTCGTAGGTAGTGTCACAGGAGCCTGGCGTCCCTTCTACAAAGAAACTCAGCAGCCTGCCATTCCCTGTCTGTCTCTCATAAGGCAAAACGCCCTGCTGAGTGGGAGTGTAGAGGAGACATACTCCAGATATAACACACCCTGCTGTATATGCAAATAACAAAGGGGGTTCCTGGGAGTCTCTCTGCCAGACATTGAGAGACTTACCCAGAGTCTTTAGCTCACTATCTTTCACAGAGGAGAAATATCCCAAACATATCAGTCTTTGTCCTGCCCTGGGGCAGTCCAGCACCAAAATGCTAGGCAATTCTCCTCTGAACAAGAGTACCAACAGCAGCCCCAGACACGTGTTTCGGTCTGGTTGAACCTCATCAGTTGGGTGTAGCTGTGCCTCTCTAAGAATAATGAGCAAGGTAACCGGGACTCATGTCTGGCAGAGAGTCTCCCAGGACCCCCTCTTGTTATTCGCATATTTCAAGTAGCTTTGGGTCTCCCACTAAGTTACTAGGGGAATCCAGACGTGGACCGCTTGGTCACTATTCTTAGAGAGGCACAGCTCCTCCCTACTGATGAGGTCCAACCAGACCGAAACACGTGTCTGGGGATGCTGTTGGTACTCTTGTTCAGAGGAGAATTGCCTAGCATTTCGGTGCTGGACTGCCCCAGGGCAGGACAAAGACTGATATGTTTGGGATATTTCTTCTCTGAGAAAGATAGTGAGCTAAAGACTCTGGGTAAGGCTCTTGTAACCAGGACTCATGTCTGGCAG
The DNA here is from genome assembly GCF_040938575.1 of Ambystoma mexicanum. Classification (NCBI taxonomy): domain Eukaryota; kingdom Metazoa; phylum Chordata; class Amphibia; order Caudata; family Ambystomatidae; genus Ambystoma; species Ambystoma mexicanum. The sequence continues at coordinate 27,048,957 of NC_090939.1, read as the reverse complement.
AGAGTCTCCCAGGACCCCCTTGTTATGGGCCTGCTGTTTATGCCTGATGTCCTCTCCAGTGCCTCTCTGCAGGGCGTGTTATATCTGCCTGATATCCCCTCCAGTGTCTCTCTGCAGGGTGTGTTATATCTGCCTGATGTCAGCTCCAGTGTCTCTCTGCAGGGCGTTTTATATCTGGATGGTGTCCCTCTGCAGTCCCTCTCAGCAGGGTGTGCTATATCTGCCTGATGTCCCCTCTGCAGCCCCACTCAGCAGGGTGTGTTTTATCTGCCTGATGTCCCCTCTGCAGCCCCACTCAGCAGGGTGTGTTTTATCTGCCTGATGTCCCCTCTGCAGCCCCAATCAGCAGGGTGTGTTTTATCTGCCTGATGTCCCCTCTGCAGCCCCACTCAGCAGGGTGAGTTACATCTGCCTGATGTCCCCTCTGCAGCCCCACTCAGCAGGGTGTGTAACATCTGCCTGATGTCCACTCTGCAGCCCCACTCAGCAGGGTGTGTTTTATCTGCCTGATGTCCCCTCTTCAGTCCCACTCAGCTGGGTGTGTAACATCTGCCTGATGTCCCCTCTGCAGCCCCACTCAGCAGGGTGTGTTTTATCTGCCTGATGTCCCCTCTGCAGTCCCACTCAGCTGGGCGTGTTACATCTGCCTGATGTCCCCTCTGCAGTCCCACTCAGCTGGGTGAGTTACATCTGCCTGATGTCCCCTCTGCAGTCCCACTCAGCTGGGTGTGTTTTATCTGCCTGATGTCCCCTCTGCAGTCCCACTCAGCGGGGTGTGTTGTAGCTGCCTGATGTCCCCTCCTGTGTCTCTCTGCAGGGTGTGTTGTATCCGACTGATGTCCCCTCTGCAGTCCCACTCAGCTGGGGTGTTACATCTGCCTGATGTCCCCTCTGCAGTCCCACTCAGCAGGGTGTGTTTTATCTGCCTGATGTCCCCTCTTCAGTCCCACTCAGCAGGGTGTGTTTTATCTGCCTGATGTCCCCTCTTCAGTCCCCCTCAGCTGGGTGTGTAACATCTGCCTGATGTCCCCTCTGCAGCCCCACTCAGCAGGGTGTGTTTTATCGGCCTGATGTCCCCTCTGCAGCCCCACTCAGCAGGGTGTGTTTTATCTGCCTGATGTCCCCTCTGCAGCCCCACTCAGCAGGGAGTGTTGTATCTGCCTGATGTCCCCTCTGCAGCCCCACTCAGCAGGGTGTGTTGTATCTGCCTGATGTCCCCTCTGCAGCCCCACTCAGCAGGGTGTGTTGTATCTGCCTGATGTCCCCTCTGCAGCCCCACTCAGCAGGGTGTGTTGTATCTGCCTGATGTCCCCTCTGCAGCCCCACTCAGCAGGGTGTGTTGTATCTGCCTGAGGTTCCTTCCCTGGTGTCTCTTTGCTGAGCATGTTATGAGAGCTGGATCTTCAGCCTCTCACAGCAGGGAGGGCATGGGAATGGTATAGCAGCCTGATGTGCCTTCAAAGGGGCACACCTTTTCTCTTTGGGCTGCATGGAGCTCCTCTGCAGTGATTCTATCATCAGTGAGTACACGCGGCAGGTAGCGGAGGTGTTTTATCTGCCTGATGTCCCTTCTGCAGCCCCACTCAGCAGGGTGTGTTTTATCTGCCTGATGTCCCCTCTGCAGTCCCACTCAGCAGGGTGTGTTGTATCTGCCTGATGTCCACTCTGCAGTCCCACTCAGCAGGGTGTGTTTTATCTGCCTGATGTCCTCTCTGCAGCCCCACTCAGCAGGGTGTGTTGTATCTGCCTGATGTCCACTCTGCAGCCCCACTCAGCAGGGTGTGTTGTATCTGCCTGATGTCCCCTCTGCAGCCCCACTCAGCAGGGTGTGTTGTATCTGCCTGATGTCCCCTCTGCAGCCCCACTCAGCAGGGTGTGTTGTATCTGCCTGATGTCCCCTCTGCAGCCCCACTCAGCAGGGTGTGTTGTATCTGCCTGAGGTTCCTTCCCTGGTGTCTCTTTGCTGAGCATGTTATGAGAGCTGGATCTTCAGCCTCTCACAGCAGGGAGGGCATGGGAATGGTATAGCAACCTGATGTGCCTTCAAAGGGGCACACCTTTTCTCTTTGGGCTGCATAGAGCTCCTCTGCAGTGATTCTATCATCAGTGAGTACACGCAGGCAGGTAGCGGAGGTGTTTTATCTGCCTGATGTCCCCTCTGCAGCCCCACTCAGCAGGGTGTGTTTTATCTGCCTGATGTCCCCTCTGCAGTCCCACTCAGCAGGGTGTGTTGTATCTGCCTGATGTCCACTCTGCAGTCCCACTCAGCGGGGTGTGTTTAATCTGCCTGATGTCCCCTCTGCAGCCCCACTCAGCGGGGTGTGTTGTATCTGCATGATGTCCACTCTGCAGCCCCACTCAGCAGGGTGTGTTTTATCTGCCTGATGTCCCCTCTGCAGCCCCACTCAGCAGGGTGTGTTGTATCTGCCTGATGTCCCCTCTGCAGCCCCACTCAGCAGGGTGTGTTGTATCTGCCTGAGGTTCCTTCCCTGGTGTCTCTTTGCTGAGCATGTTATGAGAGCTGGATCTTCAGCCTCTCACAGCAGGGAGGGCATGGGAATGGTATAGCAGCCTGATGTGCCTTCAAAGGGGCACACCTTTTCTCTTTGGGCTGCATGGAGCTCCTCTGCAGTGATTCTATCATCAGTGAGTACACGCAGGCAGGTAGCGGAGGTGTTTTATCTGCCTGATGTCCCTTCTGCAGCCCCACTCAGCAGGGTGTGTTTTATCTGCCTGATGTCCCCTCTGCAATCCCACTCAGCAGGGTGTGTTGTATCTGCCTGATGTCCCCTCTGCAGCCCCACTCAGCAGGGTGTGTTTTATCTGCCTGATGTCCCCTCTGCAGTCCCACTCAGCAGGGTGTGTTGTATCTGCCTGATGTCCCCTCTTCAGTCCCACTCAGCAGGGTGTGTTGTATCTGCCTGAGGTTCCTTCCCTGGTGTCTCCTTGCTGAGCATGTTATGAGAGCTGGATCTTCAGCCTCTCACAGCAGGGAGGGCATGGGAATGGTATAGCAGCCTGATGTGCCTTCAAAGGGGCACACCTTTTCTCTTTGGGCTGCATGGAGCTCCTCTGCAGTGATTCTATCATCAGTGAGTACACGCGGCAGGTAGCGGAGGTGTTTTATCTGCCTGATGTCCCTTCTGCAGCCCCACTCAGCAGGGTGTGTAACATCTGCCTGATATCCCCTCTGCAGTCCCACTCAGCAGGGTGTGTAACATCTGCCTGATGTCCCCTCTGCAGCCCCACTCAGCAGGGTGTGTTGTATCTGCCTGATGTCCCCTCTGCAGCCCCACTCAGCAGGGTGTGTTGTATCTGCCTGATGTCCCCTCTGCAGTCCCACTCAGCAGGGTGTGTAACATCTGCCTGAAATCCCCTCTGCAGTCCCACTCAGCAGGGTGTGTAACATCTGCCTGATGTCCCCTCTGCAGCCCCACTCAGCAGGGTGTGTTGTATCTGCCTGATGTCCCCTCTGCAGCCCCACTCAGCAGGGTGTGTTGTATCTGCCTGATGTCCCCTCTGCAGCCCCACTCAGCAGGGTGTGTTGTATCTGCCTGAGGTTCCTTCCCTGGTGTCTCTTTGCTGAGCATGTTATGAGAGCTGGATCTTCAGCCTCTCACAGCAGGGAGGGCATGGGAATGGTATAGCAGCCTGATGTGCCTTCAAAGGGGCACACCTTTTCTCTTTGGGCTGCATGGAGCTCCTCTGCAGTGATTCTATCATCAGTGAGTACACGCAGGCAGGTAGCGGAGGTGTTTTATCTGCCTGATGTCCCTTCTGCAGCCCCACTCAGCAGGGTGTGTTTTATCTGCCTGATGTCCCCTCTGCAGTCCCACTCAGCAGGGTGTGTTGTATCTGCCTGATGTCCCCTCTTCAGTCCCACTCAGCAGGGTGTGTTGTATCTGCCTGAGGTTCCTTCCCTGGTGTCTCTTTGCTGAGCATGTTATGAGAGCTGGATCTTCAGCCTCTCACAGCAGGGAGGGCATGGGAATGGTATAGCAGCCTGATGTGCCTTCAAAGGGGCACACCTTTTCTCTTTGGGCTGCATGGAGCTCCTCTGCAGTGATTCTATCATCAGTGAGTACACGCAGGCAGGTAGCGGAGGTGTTTTATCTACCTGATGTCCCCTCTGCAGTCCCACTCAGCAGGGTGTGTAACATCTGCCTGATATCCCCTCTGCAGCCCCACTCAGCAGGGTGTGTTGTATCTGCCTGATGTCCCCTCTTCAGTCCCACTCAGCAGGGTGTGTAACATCTGCCTGATGTCCCCTCTGCAGCCCCACTCAGCAGGGTGTGTTGCATCTGCCTGATGTCCACTCTGCAGCCCCACTCAGCAGGGTGTGTTGTATCTGCCTGATGTCCCCTCTGCAGCCTCACTCAGCAGGGTGTGTTGTTTCTGCCTGATGTCCCCTCTGCAGCCCCACTCAGCAGGGTGTGTTGTATCTGCCTGATGTCCCCTCTGCAGCCCCACTCAGCAGGGTGTGTTGTATCTGCCTGATGTCCCCTCTGCAGCCCCACTCAGCAGGGAGTGTTGTATCTGCCTGATGTCCCCTCTGCAGCCCCACTCAGCAGGGTGTGTTGTATCTGCCTGATGTCCCCTCTGCAGCCCCACTCAGCAGGGTGTGTTGTATCTGCCTGATGTCCCCTCTGCAGCCCCACTCAGCAGGGTGTGTTGTATATACCTGATGTCCTCTCTGCAGCTCCACTCAGCAGGGTGTGTTGTATCTGCCTGAGGTTCCTTCTCTGGTGTCTCTTTGCTGAGCATGTTATGAGAGCTAGATCTTCAGCCTCTCACAGCAGGGAGGGCATGGGAATGGCATAGCAGCCTGATGTGCCTTCAAAGGGGCACACCTTTTCTCTTTGGGCTGCATGGAGCTCCTCTGCAGTGATTCTATCATCAGTGAGTACACGCAGGCAGGTAGCGGGGGTGTTTTATCTACCTGATGTCCCCTCTGCAGCCCCACTCAGCAGTGTTGTATCTGCCTGATGTCCCCTCTGCAGCCCCACTCAGCAGGGTGTGTTGTATCTGCCTGATGTCCCCTCTGCAGCCCCACTCAGCAGGGTGTGTTTTATCTGCCTGATGTCCCCTCTGCAGCCCCACTCAGCAGGGTGTTTTGTATCTGCCTGATGTCCCCTCTGCAGCCCCACTCAGCAGGGTGTGTTGTATCTGCCTGATGTCCCCTCTTCAGTCCCACTCAGCAGGGTGTGTTGTATCTGCCTGAGGTTCCTTCCCTGGTGTCTCTTTGCTGAGCATGTTATGAGAGCTGGATCTTCAGCCTCTCACAGCAGGGAGGGCATGGGAATGATAAAGCAGCCTGATGTGCCTTCAAAGGGGCACACCTTTTCTCTTTGGGCTGCATGGAGCTCCTCTGCAGTGATTCTATCATCAGTGAGTACACGCAGGCAGGTAGCGGAGGTGTTTTGCTGCCTGATGTCCCCTCTGCAGCCCCACTCAGCAGGGTGTGTAACATCTGCCTGATATCCCCTCTGCAGCCCCACTCAGCAGGGTGTGTTGTATCTGCCCGATGTCCCCTCTGCAGCCCCACTCAGCAGGGTGTGTTTTATCTGCCTGATGTCCCCTCTGCAGCCCCACTCAGCAGGGTGTGTTGTATCTGCCCGATGTCCACTCTGCAGCCCCACTCAGCAGGGTGTGTTTTATCTGCCTGATGTCCCCTCTGCAGCCCCACTCAGCAGGGTGTGTTTTATCTGCCTGATGTCCCCTCTGCAGCCCCACTCAGCAGGGTGTGTTGTATCTGCCTGATGTCCACTCTGCAGCCCCACTCAGCAGGGTGTGTTGTATCTGCCTTAGGTTCCTTCCCTGGTGTCTCTTTGCTGAGCATGTTATGAGAGCTGGATCTTCAGCCTCTCACAGCAGGGAGGGCATGGGAATGGTATAGCAGCCTGATGTGCCTTCAAAGGGGCACACCTTTTCTCTTTGGGCTGCATGGAGCTCCTCTTCAGTGATTCTATCATCAGTGAGTAGACGCAGGCAGGTAGCGGAGGTGTTTTATCTGCCTGCTACCACATTATCACCCTGCCTGACTGGGGTGGCCCGAGTGGGGCACTGACTTATGCAGGGGTGGCATGAAGTACGAGCGCACACACACATAATGAGCATAGTTTAGGATAATGGGGTGGCAGCTGGGGTGGCCAATCAGATTCTAGCGGTAGCACGTGCCACCCGAGGCCCCTCCCTGGACACGCCACTGCGCCCTGGAGCTTGAGTTCCTCTGGGTAGTAAGGAAGCAGCCAGATGTGCTTAAACATCTGTCTCCTAGGGAGACAAGCTCAAGCCATTAAGGGATGGATGGAAAGCTTTGAATGAGGCCTAAGCAGTGGCGATGCACCGGTCAGCCTCCATTCCATTCTCTGCAAATCCGGCTTTATCCTTGCACCAATGTGACCAGTGTGGCCTGCTAGACCACAAGTCCACAACGTGAGTAGGGTTACTTGTTTTCTCATGCAGAGGGTGCATGGTCTTGCAGTTCTGACTAAATGATGGGATCCACCCCAACCCCCCCCCCACTTGCAAAGTGTGCTCAGAGGCCCCTCTGCTACCCACTACCAAGAGACATACAAGGTCTTGGGACTTTCGCATGTGGGTGCACCATGCAGCCAAGGACTAGTAACACCCCGACGCAAGCCAATGCAAAACTCTCCAGCACCAGGCCGACCATCACCACGAGGAGCAGGGGGCTTGTTTGGCTTCTCAGAGGCTCCCGCAGGTCTTTGGCTCTGATGGTTGCGGTTCTCCAGATAGGGACCTCAAGAGTGAACTCAAGCTTCTAACTCACGACTCTGCTTCCGTTGCGTTGCAGCACCTGGTCACAACCCCCAGTGCCAGCTCTTCTATCATTCTCTCTATGGAACCCCTGAAGGCACGTGCTTCTTGCCTTGCACTGATGTCCTGTACTCTCTGAGGAGCGTCTTTGTACGACCGACACCTTATTATCTTGCCTCATTGTTGCCGAGCTGGGCTACTGGCAACATCTCTGCTTTTCCTGGAGTTCTTCAACAAGCATGTTCCATCGAGAGTCTCACTCCAATCTGCGCTGAACCTCTGATTAGATGCCACCTAAATAGACATTCTGCGGAAAACCCTCGCTGCCTTTATTCACAACCTAGTGAGATAGTCCAAAGGCGCGGTCAACTCTTTGTACCTTCTCGTTTTCTCTGGAACTTGGCGTGATGACACCTTGGGTCCTTTGGTGGACCTGCGTCCTCCAGAGTGCTTTCAATTCTACAAAGTCTTGGATCTGGAGAACCAAGAGCAAGTTTGGCTGTTACCCGCCTTCCCACAATCCTCTCTCCCCCCTCAAGCTCGTCTGAACTGCTCGTTGCCATCTTTCCAAGCCTCAACGCCCCACATCTCATTTTGGCATCTACTTACAGCCCTGATTTTAGGGATGGCATCTTCTTGGAAGACTTCGAGGGCTTAACCTTTTCTCTATTGATCAACTACAAGCAGATTTCTCATCGCTAGGGATTTTCATATCAGGGTTGGTGACCCCACTTACCCTCCCATTGCTTCCTTGCTTAATTGCTTTCAGAATTTGGAACTTCGACAGCAGTTGAACGGACCTATGAACAGCACTGGGTCACCTTCTGTCTATTCTTCTGGGTGGTTCTCCTCCTACCTTCACACCTGGAAGCTGGTCTGACCACTTATCTCCAGGCTCTTTCCACATCCCAACCCCCACATCCCCAAATCCCCTCTAACTCCATGCAAACTAGCCAGACCAAACCCAAATTCAACTGTTCCTCCTTTGACAAGCTCTGTGCCAGCCAAAGAACCCCTCTCGGCTTCTAGGTGAGCCTCCCCACCGTGACTCTGCACTGGATTGGCTCTACCGAAAGAGTAGGTGTTTGACCCGAATCTAGTAGAGTCCAGGATTAAAACGGATTGATCGATTCACAAGGAGAGTTCACGGGACAGGGCAGAAGTGGAGCAGATCCAGCACCGGAGAGCCCGGCATCTCCACTCCAGGGAAGTCAACCTCTCACGGCTCAAGAACAGTACTGCAGAGGCAGGCCCTGGCCTCGAAACCACACACTGGCATACAGCCTCCGTCACGCCTTCTTTAGAGTGCGACATCGCAAAGCAGGATTCCCTACCTCTAGGAATGTTGCATGTTTGGGATATGCAAGTGTGCACTTTGTGCATTTTTCGGTAGCCTGCATTTCTTGCTGCAACCCCTTACTACTGGCTTAGTACCAACACCAAGATGCTAAAACAAAAAGGAATAGATGAAAATAGATTCAGGCACAGAACAGCAACAGCACTTACTAAGCAAGTGTGAGCTGGAGACCGAGTATGGTCCATGGCAAGAGCATGCAGTGAAATGGCAGCTATGATGGCACAGTACCTTTTCCTGATCTCTCGGTAGCAAAGGGTCCTTTGGCAGTTGGCCCTGGCCATTATTTCCACTTATGTATTTCTATGTCTGCATATAAGTTAAGTCCATCTAACCTATAATGCATCAAAACAATCTGTACTAAGCAATATTCTGTTTGGGCCGCATTCTTGTCACCCTGAAGCAAGCCTTCTTAGGTGTCCTCATAGCGCCTCGATGTCTTTGGGCTGTAGTGCGCTCTACAGATCCAAAAATACAATAAAAAAGATGGGATTCCGAGTAAGAAAGTCCTCTGCATGGCAGTTCTTGTGACAAACCCAAATCAACACACCTGCCCAAGGTGACACAGACTTGATGCACCTCCCTGGGACCAGGGGCCTGACCTGTCCAAGGCGATACACACACGATGCACCTCCCAGGGACCAGGGGCCTGACCTGCCCAAGGTGACACAGACTTGATGCACCTCCCTGGGACCAGGGGCCTGACCTGTCCAAGGCGATACACACACGATGCACCTCCCAGGGACCAGGGGCCTGACCTGCCCAAGGTGACACAGACTTGAGGCACCTCCCTGGGACCAGGGGCCTGACCTGTCCAAGGCGATACACACACGATGCACCTCCCAGGGACCAGGGGCCTGACCTGCCCAAGGTGACACAGACTTGATGCACCTCCCTGGGACCAGGGGCCTGACCTGTCCAAGGCGATACACACACGATGCACCTCCCAGGGACCAGGGGCCTGACCTGCCCAAGGTGACACAGACTTGATGCACCTCCCTGGGACCAGGGGCCTGACCTGTCCAAGGCGATACACACACGATGCACCTCCCAGGGACCAGGGGCCTGACCTGCCCAAGGTGACACAGACTTGAGGCACCTCCCTGGGACCAGGGGCCTGACCTGTCCAAGGCGATACACACACGATGCACCTCCCAGGGACCAGGGGCCTGACCTGCCCAAGGTGACACAGACTTGATGCACCTCCCTGGGACCAGGGGCCTGACCTGTCCAAGGCGATACACACACGATGCACCTCCCATGGACCAGGGGCCTGACCTGCCCAAGGTGACACAGACTTGATGCACCTCCCTGGGACCAGGGGCCTGACCTGTCCAAGGCGATACACACACGATGCACCTCCCAGGGACCAGGGGCCTGACCTGCCCAAGGTGACACAGACTTGATGCACCTCCCTGGGACCAGGGGCCTGACCTGTCCAAGGCGATACACACACGATGCACCTCCCAGGGACCAGGGGCCTGACCTGCCCAAGGTGACACAGACTTGATGCACCTCCCTGGGACCAGGGGCCTGACCTGTCCAAGGCGATACACACACGATGCACCTCCCAGGGACCAGGGGCCTGACCTGCCCAAGGTGACACAGACTTGATGCACCTCCCTGGGACCAGGGGCCTGACCTGTCCAAGGCGATACACACACGATGCACCTCCCAGGGACCAGGGGCCTGACCTGCCCAAGGTGACACAGACTTGATGCACCTCCCTGGGACCAGGGGCCTGACCTGCCCAAGGTGATACAGACACGATGCACCTCCCTGGGACCAGGGGCCTGACCTGCCCAAGGTGACACAGACTTGATGCACCTCCCTGGGACCAGGGGCCTGACCTGCCCAAGGTGATACAGACTTGATGCACCTCCCTGGGACCAGGGGCCTGACCTGCCCAAGGTGACACAGACTTGATGCACCTCCCTGGGACCAGGGGCCTGACCTGCCCAAGGTGACACAGACTTGATGCACCTCCCTGGGACCAGGGGCCTGACCTGCCCAAGGGGACACAGACTTGATGCACCTCCCTGGGACCAGGGGCCTGACCTGCCCAAGGTGACACAGACTTGATGCACCTCCCTGGGACCAGGGGCCTGACCTGCCCAAGGTGACACAGACTTGATGCACCTCCCTGGGACCAGGGGCCTGACCTGCCCAAGGGGACACAGACTTGATGCACCTCCCTGGGACCAGGGGCCTGACCTGCCCAAGGTGACACAGACTTGATGCACCTCCCTGGGACCAGGGGCCTGACCTGCCCAAGGTGACACAGACTTGATGCACCTCCCTGGGACCAGGGGCCTGACCTGCCCAAGGGAACACAGACTTGATGCACCTCCCTGGGACCAGGGGCCTGACCTGCCCAAGGGAACACAGACTTGATGCACCTCCCTGGGACCAGGGGCCTGACCTGCCCAAGGTGACACAGACTTGATGCACCTCCCTGGGACCAGGGGCCTGACCTGCCCAAGGGAACACAGACTTGATGCACCTCCCTGGGACCAGGGGCCTGACCTGCCCAAGGGAACACAGACTTGATGCACCTCCCTGGGACCAGGGGCCTGACCTGTCCAAGGCGATACACACACGATGCACCTCCCAGGGACCAGGGGCCTGACCTGCCCAAGGTGACACAGACTTGATGCACCTCCCTGGGACCAGGGGCCTGACCTGCCCAAGGCGATACACACACGATGCACCTCCCTGGGACCAGGGGCATGACCTGCCCAAGGTGACACAGACTTGATGCACCTCCCTGGGACCAGGGGCCTGACCTGCCCAAGGTGACACAGACTTGATGCACCTCCCTGGGACCAGGTGCCTGACCTGCCCAAGGTGACACAGACTTGATGCACCTCTCTGGGACCAGGGGCCCGATCTGCCCAAGGCGATATACACACGATGCACCTCCCTGGGACCAGGGGCCTGACCTGCCCAAGGTGACACAGGCCTGATGCACCTCCCAGGGACCAGGGGCCAGACCTGCCCAAGGTGACACAGGCCTGATGCACCTCCCAGGGACCAGGGGCCAGACCTGCCCAAGGTGACACAGACGTTATGCACCTCCCTGGGACCAGGGGCCTGACCTGCCCAAGGTGACACAGACCTGATGCACCTCCCAGGGACCAGGGGCCCGACCTGCCCAAGGTGACACAGACGTTATGCACCTCCCTGGGACCAGGGGCCCGACCTGCCCAAGGTGACACAGACGTGATGCACCTCCCTGGGACCAGGGGCCTGACCTGCCCAAGGCGATACATACACGATGCACCTCCCTGGGACCAGGGGCCTGACCTGTCCAAGGTGACACAGACCTGATGCACCTCCCAGGGACCAGGGGCCCGACCTGCCCAAGGTGACACAGACGTTATGCACCTCCCTGGGACCAGGGGCCTGACCTGCCCAAGGTGACACAGACCTGATGCACCTCCCAGGGACCAGGGGCCCGACCTGCCCAAGGTGACACAGACGTTATGCACCTCCCTGGGACCAGGGGCCTGACCTGCCCAAGGTGACACAGACGTTATGCACCTCCCAGGGACCAGGGGCCCGACCTGCCCAAGGTGACACAGACGTTATGCACCTCCCTGGGACCAGGGGCCTGACCTGCCCAAGGTGACACAGACCTGATGCACCTCCCAGGGACCAGGGGCCCGACCTGCCCAAGGTGACACAGACGTTATGCACCTCCCTGGGACCAGGGGCCTGACCTGCCCAAGGTGACACAGACGTGATGCACCTCCCTGGGACCAGGGGCCTGACCTGTCCAAGGCGACACAGACTTGATGCACCTCCCTGGGACCAGGGGCCTGACCTGCCCAAGGTGACACAGACTTGATGCACCTCCCTGGGACCAGGGGCCCGACCTGCCCAAGGTGACACAGACTTGATGCACCTCCCTGGGACCAGGGACCCGACCTGCCCAAGGTGACACAGACTTGATGCACCTCCCAGGGACCAGGGGCCCGACCTGCCCAAGGTGACACAGACGTTATGCACCTCCCTGGGACCAGGGGCCCGACCTGCCCAAGGTGACACAGACTTGATGCACCTCCCAGGGACCAGGGGCCCGACCTGCCCAAGGTGACACAGACGTTATGCACCTCCCTGGGACCAGGGGCCTGACCTGCCCAAGGTGACACAGACGTGATGCACCTCCCTGGGACCAGGGGCCTGACCTGCCCAAGGTGATACAGATGTGATGCACCTCCCTCCAAGGTGACACAGACCTGATGCACCTCCCTGGGACCAGGGGCCTGACCTGCCCAAGGTGATACAGACCTGATGCACCTCCCTGGGACCAGGGGCCTGACCTGCCCAAGGTGATACAGACCTGATGCACCTCCCACGAACCAGGGGCCCGACCTGCCCAAGGTGACACAGACGTTATGCACCTCCCTGGACCAGGGGCCTGACCTGCCCAAGGTGACACCGACTTGATGCACCTCCCTGGGACCAGGGGCCTGACCTGCCCAAGGTAACACAGACCTGATGCACCTCCCACGAACCAGGGGCCTGACCTGCCCAAGGTGACACAGACTTGATGCACCTCCCTGGGACCAGGAGCCTGACCTGCCCAAGGTGACACAGACTTGATGCACCTCCCTGGGACCAGGGGCCTGACCTGCCCAAGGTGACACAGACTTGATGCACCTCCCTGGGACCAGGGGCCTGACCTGCCCAAGGTGACACAGACTTGATGCACCTCCCAGGGAGCAGGGGCCTGACCTGCCCAAGGTGACACAGACTTGATGCACCTCCCAGGGACCAGGGGCCTGACCTGCCCAAGGTGACACAGATTTGATCAGTGGTTGAAGTGGGCGGGAGCATTTGGGAGCAGTGCTCCTGTACTATTTTTAATTAGGTTTTACTGTTCCTATAATTTCATTTGAAAAAGAAACCGTTCTGGATTTATTTATTTTTTAAATACAAGTGTAGGAAGCAGTTGAAACCTGCACTGAACGTTCCCTTAAACAGCAGGGCCATTTGTTTGGGGGTTTGTATTGAGTGTGGGGGTGGCCATGGTGATGGGGAGAGTGGGGCAGGCCAGCAGGGAACATAGTTCCACTACTTCTTTTCATGCACTTCCACCACTGGACCAGGGGTCTCACCTGTCCAGAGTGATACAGACATGATACATGCCTCGGGGCCCAGTACTCTCATCTGCACAAGATGGCACATACATGACACGCGTGTTTGACGTGATCCTTCTGATATGATGTGATATGATATGGCATTTATAACGCGCCTATACACAAGTGTTTCTGTCGAGAACTGGACACCAATCACGGTCCGCCTTTCTAGCCCGGAAGCCTTCAGACTGCAAGGAAACGTGCCACTAGTGCATGTAGAGTGATTCCCAGGACTACAGAAGATGCCGACAGTTCAGATATTGAACCCACCAATGAACGTCTCGGAAGCTGCCGCTGGGGGGCGCAGGCGCAGCCCGGCCCGGGCTCTTTCCTGCACCAGGCCAGCATCTGTAGGGAGAGGAGAGACGCGCTGGTCTATGGCGCCATCTAGTGGCCATATTCGGATTTGCAGGTACCGGATGGACATTTTTAACGACTTTTCTACCTTAGTATCGCTGGAGCACACTCCATTGCGGCGGGACACACATAGGAAAGTACACTGGGGAATCAATCACACATTCTGAGTTACGACAATAAAAAAGAGCTGGCATAGCGGCACGAATGAAGGGGCATCACCAAACAGACACTAGATTAAAGGTGACGCGTTATAGCTTATTTGTATTTAATGTATATGTGTGTTTATTAATTGAAAATGAAAAGTGCAAAGGTCATGTTGATGTCTGAAACAAGTCAACCCCACTGCTGTCTGCTTTGCAGACCTTACAAAGGCATAATAACACAGCTGCTGCTGCTGGGGATGACGTGGCAGCGACCGGGGACAGGAGAAGACAGACTTTACATGACATCATTAACAGATAAAGGCAGAAGGCACGAGCTGCAACCTCTGTGGACCACGAGGCTGCGACCACCCTCCCAGCACAATCCAACACAAAGGAAAGCCCTGTATGGCTTTCTGAAGAAAAGTGTACGCGACGAGAAAACAGCAGAGAATGACTACTGCATAATTTCCCTGCACTGCGTGACGTGGGCACCAGATGCAATGGGGCTTGCATTGTTCCCCGCTTGTGTGCACTGGAACTCTCCTTTTTGTCCTGCGCAGCCAAGTTGGGCCACTTGCCTCTTCCATCACGGCTGACGCCATTTCCGCCGAAGGCTTGCCTCCCCAGCCCACCTGACTGTAGCGCTGATTGGCCATCTCATTCTGCATTAGGCCAATCCGGAAGCCGGCAGGCTTAGCCGACCCCCCAGTGCTCAGAGGGCCCCCTTCTTCTTTCCCTCTACTAAGCGTGGAGCAGCCCGAGGTGAACAGCCCATTCCCACACGAACCTGGGCTCCTGCAACTTATATACCAGTGAGTGATGACTAAGCACCGGGACTGCCTCTCCTCTAATCCCCAACAACTGCTGAATGAAGGAGCGCCTACACCACTCTTACTTCCTTGCCTACTTAATCTCACTCATTCCTTCCTATGTCACATTTTTCCTTTGAAAATTCAAGGCCTGGCCAAGACGTTTCATCAAATGCAACCTACATCTGTGCTGCCAATTTAATTTGATGTGTTTAGGGTGCCTTGCATCCAAGATTGCATTTAGTTGTCCTACATATGTTTTGTGAGCTCTGATTATAACTCCAGTGCATCTGCTTCTTGCATTTCCTTGGCTAATAGACCACCTGGTGAGTTTGTGATCGTACTGTACAGTCTCTCTCCTTGATCTCCCATCTTAACTCTTCGCCACCCCTATAGCACTCACCATCTCCCCCATCTTCTCTAACTGCTACACTATCACCTATCCCCCCTCTCTCACAAAGTCTGGAAGAACATTTTTATAAAAAGACATCCTGACCACTAACCCTGGCCTGCCCATCGCAGACCCCTATGTCAGTGCAACTTCCAGACGGATCTTTACTGATATCCTCTTCTCTGTCCCCTCTCTCATCTCTACCCTCTCTACTCTCACATCCTCAACCATTAATGGTGGCACTAAATGGGAAGTCCTCTTGGTGGGCTTTGCATCGTCCAGGTGTATCATTATGTCTATCAAACTGGTACTATCTACGTTCAGGGTCCTGAACCCAACCTCCTCTTCTTTGACCCGCGCCTGCAATCCGTCATTAACTTCCTCCACACTCCTGCTTCTCCTTCTTCCTTGCACTCTGACCCCCGACTCTGACTGGTGCCCCACACCCCTGTAACCCTCCTTTGAAATCTTGCAAAGGTGGCGCTCTCTTGTATCCAGCCGCTCTTAATGCTCGTTCTGCCATCAAACACTCTGCTGACAACTGCCTCCTTCTTGAAGATCTTGACCTCAATACCCTGGCTCTCACTGAAACGTGATTCAATGCCAGCTCAGTCACTGCTTTTTACACCCTTCTCCCCCATGGCTATAACATCATTTCCAAGTCACGACCTAGCCGTGCTGGCGGTGGGGTGGCCCTGATCTTCCCTGAGTGGGTTCCTTCCTCCCTCATACCCACCCAGCTCTACTCCTCCTTTGGGAGCTTGATCTGCAAGCTGGTCATTTCTCCCTCCTCCTCACTGACCATTTCCACCATCTACAGGCCCCCCGGGCGCTACCACCCTGTTCCTCTCTGAATGGGCTGATTTTTCCTCCTCTCTGCTCACTACCACTGCTAAACTCCTTTTCATGGGTGATTTTAACATCTACCTTGACTCCTTAAGCACGGCTGCCACTCTCTTCAATGACCTCTGCACCCCCCTCTCCCTCTTCATTCTCCTTTATGGTCCTACCCACTCAGCTGGACACACTCTTGATGCCTTCATCAAAACCAATCTTTCACTCTTTCCCCCACTGGCCACCCCACTCTCCCGGTCAGAAAACTCTCTCCTCTCCTTTCACCTGGGTCCTCTACGCCTCACCTCCCTCAGCAATGCCAGCCTCATCCATGAATATCCGTCTGTTGAAACGAGTGTCAGGCGCTGCCTTTGCATCCACCTTCATCCCATCTCTCTCCCCACTACAGACTCTACCTCTGACTCCACTCTCAGCAACCTCCGTCTTGCCATTACCAATTCCCTAGACATACTTTCCCCAGTCACGATGTCATGCACACACCCCTTAGCGTTCCCAGTGTTCCCAAAGCCCATCCTCATCCCTCCATTCCGCCCCGTCCTCTTGCCCGGTTCCGGGACTCACGTGTGCTCCCCCCGGACTCCCATGTGCCAGTGCGAGTGTTTCGGCATGTTACACACTCGCGGATACGCCCGCTCCATGGCGTGTTCCTTGGCGTCTGCGAGACTGGCGCTGCAATTCGCTTCCGCGTCATGTGACCAACGCTTCCCGCTCACGTGTCTCTGCTGCACGTTCACGTGATGCGGTCGCGAGTCATGTGACCAGGAAGTAATCCACAGCGCCGTATTTAAACAGCCGCATCCAAACACTCGGTGCTTCACAGCTGTTCACTTTGACACTGTTCGGCGCCTCGGATACTCATATTTGGATTTACCTGGAAACTGACTTCGGCTTGGATTAAGGACTGCTCTTGGATTACCCTTGTTTCTGGCTGCTTGGATATTCTTGTTTCGAATCATGGACTGCTTACTGGACTTCTACTTGGTAATTCCTTGGTACTACGTTCTGGTTTCCTTGTCTGGATCCTTGGATCAGGTGGGCTCAGCCCTCACCCCACTGGCTGGCCTCAGGGGCTCATTACATTATATTGGGGAAAGTTGCCCTGGTGAGTCCCGGAACCCCTCCTAAAGGGTTAGCAGCGTCATCACTGCCCTTTCTGGTAAGACCGTTCCACTTACTTACTGTTTGGTTTGTGACTGCTGTTTTGGCTTGATACTTAACCGGTGCTTTCTTTGCAGTAGCCTGGGGTCCCCAGAGGTTTGTGGTTTTGAAAGATCATCTCCCACCTGTGGCCTCAAAGGTTGCACAGAGAGTGATTTTGGACTCTCTCTGTGCGGCACTTGTGGACAGAGGACTCTTCTGCCTACACGACAGTCAAGACACAACACACGAGGATTCGCCTGAAACCTGCCTCTAAGTATAAAACCTGGTACGACTCTGAACTTACAGCCCAGAAACACAACTGCAGAGCTGCAGAGCAGAAGTGGCCGACCTCAGGCTCACCCTCTGATAAACTGGCCTGTCACTTGTTTCAAATCCAATACAGACTATCCATCTACACCAAGAAAAGGGCCCACATCCAGGCCTGCGTCTCTAGTGCATCCAACAACAGGCCTGAACTTTTTCAAATCTGTAGGGAACTAGGCAACCCCTTCACAGTTTTCTCCTCACCTCCTCTCTCCCAGGCCCTCTGCAAAGCACAGGCCACACACTTCACTGCGAAAACTCAGGACATCCTGAGCACCCTTGCAACACTCTCCCCGCCCCTTCACCCACCCAATGCCTCCTCTGGCGTCCAATCCCCCCTCTGCCATTCTCTCCTCGTTCTCTCCTATCACACCTGATGAGGACACCAAAGTTGTCAGTTCTATGAAGGTCTCCTCCAAACAGGTCCCCCCTGCTCCTCCAGAAGCATCAAGGACAACATTGACTCTCCTGCTCCTGCACTCATTGATTTCTGCAACCACTCTTTTGCCACTGGATCTTCCCCTCCTCCCTCAAGCACTCCCTTGTTCGCCACATCCTGAAAAAACCTTCTGCAGACCCATCTTGTCCAGCCAACTAGCGCCCCATCTCTATCACCCCCTTACTCAGGAAACTCTTGGAGAAGTTGTTCCTCCCCGAACTTACCCAGTACACTGAACTTGTTGGCTGCCTCCACAACCATGAATCTAGATTCGGAGCATCCAGAAGAACGGAGACTGCTCTTCTGAACACCTGTGAAGAACTGCTCACATCCCTTGACACCATCTCTCCAGCTGGCCTCATTCTACTTGATCTCTCCTCTGCCTTTGACACGGTCAACCATTCCATCCTCACAAAACGGCTCCATGATATCCTTGGAATCTCGGAGTGGGCATTGGACTGGCTGACCTCCTTCTTCACCAACTGTCCGTCCCAGGTTATTCTGGGCTCTTTCTCCTCCCCCACCTCTATCTCCACCTGCAGCATCCCCCAGGGCGCCAACCTTTCTCCCTGGCTCTTTAATAACTTCCTTGCTTTGCTTGCACACCTCATTTCCACCTTCTCATCAAACTTCCAGTGTTATGCAGATGAGACACAACTCTTCTTCAAACTTCCCTCTGATCCTCTTCTTACTTCCTCCATCATTCCTGACTGCCTATCTGCCATCCAGTCCTGGTGCACCTCCAATGATCTCTGCCTCAATGCCAGCAAGACTGAGATCCTGCCTATTGGGACTCATGCTCCCTTTTTCTGTCCCACACTCTGGCCATCTTCTATGGGCTCAATGGCTATAGCGATCGGGTTCTCTCTAGGCTATACTGCTGCAATAGCCTTTTCCTTAATCTACCCTCTTCTTCTCTACGACCCCTTCAGCTAATGCAGAATAGGGCTGCATGACTTATCCTTGGCCTCAAGCCCAGGGACTGCATCTCTCCAGCCCTATAAACTCTCCACTGGCTCCCAGTTGCTGCAGATATCAAATTCAAATCCCTCTGCATCATCCATAAGGCCGTCTGGGGCGGGCAAACACACTATCTACAACTGGCTCTCACTAAATAAACGCCGTCCAGATCTTTACATTCCTTCGGCACCAGCTCACTGTGTGTTAAACACTTTACTAAACAGCGAGCTGGTAGCTGATCCCTCTCCTCAGCAGGCTCCCTCCTATGGAATAGTATTCCCCTTCCTCTTCATCTTGAGTCACACCTCCTCAAATTCCAGAAGCTCTTTGAGACTTTCCTTTTCACCTCCTCCTTCCCTTCCTCCCTCCTCTATTAAACCTCACAGCTGCTGAGATTGGTGACCAGGGCCCTTAGCTGGTCTCCCAGGTCCTGGCCTCCCACACCCAATCATCTACATCCTCCACCCCCCCTTCACTTTTGCCTTGCACCCACTGGCCTATGTCAGCACAGGCCTTGCACTTACTTATTTATTGGTGGCTGACACTCCACCCAGGCACTTACAGCTGCTCACTCCTTAGCTCTTGATGCACCTAGCACTTACTCCCCCACTTCCCTCATCCCTCCTCTCATCTCTCTGCACTTGCACGTTCTGATTGCTCACAAGGCCTAGTAGGTCCGCCTCCCTCTTTCATTGGTGTATTGTTTCTTCATTCTCATATTCACTCCCTGTTGCCCTGTGGGCGCTTTGAAACACACTTTACTTGATGTTTAAGCGCCTAACAAATGCACAATTAATAAATAAATATGCACTCTGGTG